>NC_140976.1:51243893-51568893 GCF_056783735.1 Eptatretus burgeri
TGTGGAAATTCGCAGCACACCATATAGGTCCTTAGTTCAGTTATGCCGACAAGTCCGTGTTCAGTTAGATTTCCCCACCGTTGTTTAATGGAATTTATTCGTGTGGACAGGGCTGTGATCTTTGAGTTAGCCGTTATTCTTTGCTATCGTTATTTTGGACCAACCACACCACCAACCACCTTTTTACAAGCACCCAACCACACCACCCTCACGATCACCACCCCACGCCAACCACGCCACCATTACAACAACCACACCACCAATCACCTTCTCCACACCCACGCTACAACCCTCTCCGCATCGAAAACTGTCTCTGCCATGGAGAAAGAAGAAGGCATTCCGATAGCGCACGGATTTTTCTCTTACTTTCCCGCGCTTCGGGACGGGGGAGGGGCGAGTGGAGGGAGAATAGAGAAGCGCTCCCAGGATGATTGCTACGAAAAAACCCGACCCACGAGGAAAACGCTCCCCTTCTGTAAGTTTCCCGCAGGAGCTGGAAGAAGGGTGGGGCGAGAAGGGAGGGGGAGTATAAGGGCGCGCTGGACGCAGCGGAGGGCGGGGCTATTAGGGAGCCCGGGAACAAACCCTAACCTTACCCTAACAGCTTGGTCCAGTCTGGCCCCCTTGTCTATGAGGGTGGTCTTTTCCCTGTTTCTTTGTGTGAATGTTGTGGCACCATGTCCTGCAAGTAGAACTGTGTAAGTGCTTGTAAATAATAATAACCATAGACGGTTGTAGTGTTTCTACCTTGCTCGTGTCTTGTCCCCTTCCCCGATTGATTGCATACCTGCATACGTGCCTCCCTGTTTACGTGTGCATTATAAATAAATGTCCTTGTGTGAATGTTAACCCGTTCGTCCTGTCCTTTTTCCCCAATTTGAACTGCAGTCTTGCTTTCGGAATGTTTGTTGGTTTTTGAATACCGATAATACAATCAGGTCCGGCGAGGTCTGGCGATAATACACCGCACGGTTATCCCAGAACGGAACGAACCGCTTAAGCGGTTCATGTCCAAGCAGACCTCACTGAGGTACGGTCTCTCGGTAGTCTGCCCGCGCGAATACTTAGGTATGTCGATAATTCGGCGATTGACCCTGTCGCGCGTGGGTAGAGTGTTGACTCCGCCGTGGTGTGCGTTTGGTGCACACCCGTGACTGGTTTCCGGCGTTGTTCCGGAAGGTCGCGAATGAATGGTCCGTCCGGTGGGCGAGACGGCCGCCATTGGCAAAAGCGGCAGTCCGCACGCTGGGCGGGTGGTAGATTCGTAACGATATATATATATATATATATATATATAAATATATATATATATATATATATATATATATATATATATATATATATATATATATATATATATATATATATATATATATATACACACATATATATATATATATATATATATATATATATATATATATATATATATATATATATTGTTGTGGTTGACGAAATTCGCAAACCACCATTCAGGTCCCGTAGGTGAGATATCTCTGCAAGTATATGTGTAGTTAGCCCAAACCCATTGTTAGAAGGAATAAATGTCATTCATCGGGCTGCGACCCTTTTAGATAGCCGTTTTTCTTTTACTGTCTTTATTTTGGACCAACCGCCATTACTACCACCACAACCACCACCAACCGCATCTCGACAACCACAGCCACCTTCTCCAGAACCGCCTTCACAACATCCACCTTCTCCACAACCGCTTTCACACACCAACCACCAACCGCAACGCCGCTTCACAACAACAACAACGCCAACAGCCACGACCTTTACCGTTACATCTCGCCCTCGCAACCATCGCATCACCGCCATTCCCGCGCCGCTTGTGGGCACCGATACTGGACTCGTACAGGGCGCGCACTGAGCAGCGGGTGCAAAAACACCAGCCTTTCCGAGAAATCGGATCAAGAATGATTCACGCCCACTTCTGTTCCGTCCTATCAGCGAGCGTGGGGCGATTTGGCCCCGCCTCCAGGCGCGTCGGAGTATAATCGCTATATGCAGATTCACGGATCAAGAATGATTCACGCCCACTTTTCCTCTGCCCAATGGGGAGCGTGGCTCCGCCCCCGAGCCATTCCTGATCCAAAAATCTGCATATGGTTTCTCCTGTCGCACTATAAAGCGCCGAGCGCGGAGCAAAAAGAGTCAGAAAAAGAGTTTCTGAATCGCAGTTGGATGGAGTTGAGAAGAGTGGAGAGTGGGAGAGTTGGAGAGTTGTGGTGGCGGCGAAGGCAGTTGGGGAGAGTTGGAGAGTTGTGGCGGCGGCGAAGGCAGTTGGTGGGAGTTGGAAAGAGTTGAGCAGTTGGACGGAGTTGAGAAGAGTGGAGAGTGGGAGAGTTGGAGAGTTGTGGCGGCGGCGAAGGCAGTCGAGAGAGTGTCTGTCGGGGTCCGGAGAGGCTGGAGAAGCCAAGGATCTTTGTGGAGGTCGGCGCTCGTGTCAGAGTCGGGGAGCTGCGGAGAGGGGAGGCCGGTAACGCGACCGAGGTCGCGGTGGAATCGCTCGTCGCGGGACCCAAGCCAGCGAGATATCCTCATTCCCCCGAGCATCAACAACCCCCTCCTGTTTCCCCCCCCCCCCCGCGCTGAGATAGTGTGAGAAGGGGGCCCCGTTCCCACCCCATTCCAGGCAGTGCCAGCGAGGCCCGCGGAGTCGGGGCGCCGCCGCCATTTTGTGGCTCATCACCAGACGGGTAGGCTCGACGCGGTCTCGGCCCCAGGCCCGTCTGCCCCCTTGTAGTTGAGGGTGGTCCCTTTTTCTTTTGCTTTGAGTATATGTGTTGTCGGCGCCGTCTGTGAAGTAAAACTGTATAAGTGTTGCCGTGTGCTCGGTAGTCGGTAGTAGATCTGCATTGCTGCATTTGCTTTTTGTGCAGAATTGTTGTGTTTCTTCTACTTTTACATTTGCTTTTGGTGTATAATTGTATATGTGTGCTTTCCGTTTGCCGCGGAATAAATGTGCTTTATGTTGAACTGTTTTTCCCGTTTCGCTTCGTCTTTTCTCTAATTGAATCTCCATCTTACTTCACGTAAAGGGTTGGTCGTGGGCTAAATACACCCAATAATTAATCGAACCGTCGAGGTTGACGATAACACCGCTCGGTTATCCCGAAATTAATTATTGTAAGTACTGTTCAATAAAACTTGTATGTTAAAAGAGTTCAAGAACAATGCTTCACTGGGAAGGAGTAAAGTGACTTTCAAGCCACCCTGTATACATATATATATATATATATATATATATATATATATATATATATATATATATATATATATATATATCTTCTTCTTCTTTCGGCTGCTCCCGTTTGGGGTCACCACAGCGGATCATCCGTATGATCCGCATGGTGATTTGGCACATGTTTTACGCCGGATGCCCTTCCTGACGCAACCCTGGTCGCCTCTTACGACACAGGGATATGGTACACCTATTTTAACCGGGGTATACACAGGCCCAGTACACAGGTACTCATTTTGCCGACCTCGAAAGGATGACAGGCTGAGTCAACCCCATATATATATATATATATATATATATATATATATATATATATATATATATATATATATATATATATATATATATATACATATATATATATATATACATATATATATATATATATATATATATATATATATATATATATATATATATATATATATATATATATATATATATATATATATATATATATATATATATATATATATATATATATATATATATATATATATATATATATGTATCCAACATACAGTGGTCGCAAGACAGTTATTCCATTAATATACTTGTAGATAGTCCCTTCCCTTTTGTCTAGCGGGACAACGTGGGCATGCGTTGCGAGGATCTCATAGCTAAGTTTGCTTACATCATTTTTTAATTTCATTTCTAACTTCATTCCAACTCTTCTTTTCTCATTATTCCTGAGGTAAATCTGAGCCACGTGCAACCTACGCTTTGAGATTGGTCCTCAGCAAAGGCCAAGCAGGCATTACGCTGGACACCCCTCCGTAGAAATCACAGCTGCCAAACACACGCGCAGCAGTAATTTCCACCCAATGGACAAAAAGCACACTCAACACTACGCCTACGCTGCATGGAACACGGACCGGGGCGATGGAAGCGAAGACACAGCGATACTTCAAACTCACTTCTGTGGGGGAGGGGCATAGAAAGGGCGCTCGAACACCACATGAGCATCGACAGCACAGAGCTCCTGTCCTCAAGCGATCCCTCAATCAAGGCCAATAATGGAAAGGCAACCCCCATGCCACATTGGGCGGGATGTGTGTGTGCAAGGCACAGGCGGTGTGTACTTTTCAACCTATTTCTGGACTAATTATATCGATTGGGTTTCACCCCGCACACACGACAGCAGAATCGGGCAAACGCGAGCGCTGTATTGATCCATGCGTACTGTATGGAACATGCTCGAAGGCAGACCCGTGCTCTGCTCACGACTCTTTTTTTATCGTAAAGAGCAGGGCACGAATGTACTGCTCGCGACACTTTGTTATCGTACAGAGCAGGGCACGAATGTACCGCTCGCAACACTTTGTTATCGTACAAAGCAGGGCACAAATGGACACATCTTACTGTCTGTGCATTGGTTTGCTATAACATATTACCTTCTCGCCTCTCCGGTCAACAAAGCTGCGATCGGGCAGCGGCATGTTGAACAGCTCGGGCCATATTGATGCACACGGAGCAGGCACATTGACCAGCGCTGGTCGGAGCGCCTGAGCAGGTGTGCGGGACCGACGCCGCCCTCGGCCGGTCGTCAGGGCACGGCCCGGGGGTTCTTGCAGGGCAGTTCATGATGCGGAGTTTTATGTGGGCGATTCATGTCATGAAAAAATGATGTAAGCAAACTTAGCTATGAGATCCTCGCAACGCATGCCCCCGTTGTCCCGCTAGACAAAAGGGAAGGGACTATCTACAAGTATATTAATGGAATAACTGTCTTGCGACCACTGTATGTTGGATGTATATATATATATATATATATATATATATATATATATATATATATATATATATATATATATATATATATATATATGTATATGTGCATATATTTGGTCGATAAGTTCGTATGGTCCATGTATTCGTGTAGCTTTAAAAAAAAAATTGTAATCAGGGACTGTAATTTCTTTTGACCCATTGGAGTGAAGTTGTCCTGTTATGTCTGCTTTGAGAGGGGCAGATTTGGCATTGGCATTAAATAGGGATGGGTCATTTGTTTTTGGTCCCTCTGTCAACCAGGAAAGGTGAAAGGTAGAGTAAGGAGAGGGGTAAACTTTGGATGCGTTGACAGCACATTTCAGTCGATAACCATCCCCTCACCCCCACCCACACTGACGGCCCATGTTCTGGGTATTAGGCTTCCGGCATGGCACCAGACAATAACAAGGACACCCAAGTGAGTACTGCCATTGGTGCAACACATGACATCACGTCATTGTTACTGGTGGCACTGATGACGAAACTGCATCTGTGTGGCAGCAGTACATTGGCCATGACATGGCACCTCACTGGTCGGTGCCAGACCATGATCAAAGGACGCTCAGAGGCATGATCACAGAAGAAGGGATAAAATAGCCTGTACATGTGCTTCTCGATCTTTTCTCACTTTGGCTTCGCTTTCACCAACCCACTATTCTTTTGGGAGGCTCTTCAAGTGCTCTTTCTGGACTGCTCTCTTTGCCGCACTGAGCGCTTTACCTCTCTGCTGGGTGAGGCAGCTGTGGAGTGGTCCATGCTGCTTGCTCCTTGTTGTGGGCTGAAAACCTGCTTGTGGTGGAACCAGTTCAATCCCTGGTATTGCTAACTTTTGAAAGACCTCGCCTGACTCACATTGTGCATGAATGATAGTGCGCTTTTGATGCCATATGATTCAATGATCTTATATGAGGTGGTTTTCATTTTACCACATCGTGACGTGTAATTATTCATTTTCCTGTGTTTGTGTCCGTCTGTCTATTGTCTCGGGATTCTCCATTTTCATCATCCTGTGCCTTCTTTTCAATAAACCTATTTTTCCAGAAGGACACATGTCGTGCAGTGACCCACCCTTGCCATTCTCAGATGGTGCGCACATCCTTTTGGCTCGACTTTTGATAAATCTCTGGAGGAGGTAGAATTGGTGATGTTCGCTTCAAGAGACAGGCAGGATTAGCATTTCCAACGAGAGGAACCGGGGTGCAACACGTTATCCACTAGAAATGCTACATTTGATGCAATGCTCGCTGCTTGAGCAAGACCCCTTTTGATTTTGGCCATTTGCAAAGTGATAGTTTCATCCCGGCAGGTCAGCGGTATCAGACCATCAACGCAACAAAATGATGTTTAAGAGAACAACTCTGATAATTGTTAACTTGGATACATGAGAGTTAACTCGTGAGAGTGCACATTGTGGATTGTAATAACCTTGCCACAATGAGGTCCTGCTGAAGAGCCAGTAACAGGAGCTCTGTATTGATGAGGACGGCGAGACACAAGATGCATAATATAGTCAAAATGATTACACTGCGCTGCATAATCACTCCGACATGCTTCAGATTTCCACTGCCAAATGACTGCAAAGATACACAGGACATCATATCACCTTCAAAAAGAAATGCAGAGGTGATTTATATCATGCAGTCTCAAAAATGAACTGATCTGTCTAAGTTTTTTGCCTGTCTTGCTGATATAGTGGCCAACATTTCAATAATTTACATGATTCAGCACCTGTGATAATAGGGTGTCACATGTTGTTGTCATCCCCATCCCAACTGAGAGCCCAGTCACGTTGATTATCTGTGGATTCAGACAGACCGTACCACATCATGAATGGCTGATGTACCGAACTTTCCACATTTTGCATTCCATACAATAAATGGTTACATTATAATCCAAGGTTACATTATAATTACATTATAATGTGGCACTTTACTCTTTAATACTTTGTGAATAAAAGCAGATCCCAGCAAAAAATGACAACTCACCACCATGGCTAGGCTGACGCCGTTTAGCTCTTCTATACCCAGATGCCCACTGAACGCGATGCTGATCATTCCCAAAGTAAACTGCAACATGTTGAACAAAACCTATGGGAGGAAAAATTAAAACATTCTAAGAAAATGAGTTAAGGATTATAAATCGGCGACATGCATTCTCAACAATCAACACTAGAAATGTTACGCTTGGTACAATAGTGGGAAAATTCTAATTGCAGCTTTACTTATTGAACTACACGGAGGGGGATGAAGGAAGGGGATGGGGTAATCAGTGCTGCCTGGCTGGGTGCAGACCTTTTCCAAGTGGTGGTTTTGGGGAGTGTTGGACACATATATTTATGTGCTTTTCATTTTATGAGATCGCAAAGTGTATTTATTCATTTTCCTGTATTTGTGTCAGTCTGTCTATCGTCTCGGGATTCTCCGTTTTCATTGTCCTGTGCCTTCCCTTCCATTCCTCTCCTCATTCCTCTCATCCCCTTCCCTTCCCCTGCCTTTCTCCCCCTCCCTTCTCCTCCTCATGTGTGTGTGGGGTGGTGGATGGGAAAGGGAGGGATGAGGGTGGGGACACACTCGAGAGGTGGGGTAATAAATGGGATGTGGTGGGTGTGGTGTAATAAATGGGGTGTGGTGGGTGTGGTGTATGGGTGGAGACTAAGGGATGGAGTGAATTTTTTTAATTATCTAGCATTTATTATTTTTTCAATTATATAATTATTGCAATTGTTTAATTTTTTTCAATTATTCAATTTTCTTTTTTCAATTATTAATTTTTTTTTCTTTATCTTTGTCTTTCGGGGTGGGGGGACACTGGAGGGGTGTGGGAATAAATGGGGTGTAATGTGTGTGTGGAGTTTCGGTGTGATGTGTGGGTGGAGACAATAAAGGGATGGAGTGATTTTTCTTATTATTTGGTTTTTATTACTTCTTTCAATTATTTAATTTTTGCAATTGTTTAATTTTTTCAATTTTTTTTTTCTTCAACTATTCAATATTTTTCTTATTTATTCTTCTTCTTCTTCTTCTTCTTCTTCTTCTTCTTTCGGCTGCTCCCTTTCGGGGTCACCACAGCGGATCATCCGTATGATCTGCATAGTGATTTGGCACATGTTTTACGCCGGATGCCCTTCCTGACGCAACCCTGGTCACCTCTTACGACACAAGGATATGGTACACCTATTTTAACCGGGGTATACACCGGCCCAGTACACTGGTACTCATTTCGCCGACCTCGGAAGGATGACAGGCTGAGTCAACCCCCTGGTGTATTAATTCAGTGGCCCAACAGGGCTTGAACTCAGGACCTTTTGGATCCCAAGCCGCTGCCCTAACCACTGCGCCAACACCAGGCTGATTTTTCTTATTTTTCTTATTTATTGTCTTTTGTAATTCCTGTGAGAAAAATGATCCCAAGATTTCTTCTACCTCTAAATAAAACAATTTATATGTCCATGGAACTCTGTTGAAAACATCAATTATTTGAAAAAGTTCATGAGTCCATCTCTTTGTATCACATTTCTCAAAGTGTGATTTCCACCGATATATTCTTACAATATCACCAACTTTAAACTTTGGTTTTTTTCTGTTGAATCGCCCATTCATATTGTAATTTTGTAAATGTTTCTGTTGTTTTTTCTTTTGTTGTGTGATGACCTGTATTATTGGAATTATTTACAATGTCCTGAATTAAAGATAACCATTGTTGAGAACTGATTTCAGTAAAATTTTGTGCAATCTCCCTTTCAAATTGTAATTAATGGACTCGATGATGATGGCTTTTCCTTCATTAAAGGTGCTATACAATGTGATATCATTATCTTGAAGGAAATTCTTAAATGTTCTGTTATAAAACTCTGTTCCCTCATCAGTCCAAATTTTTTTGGCTTTTGTTTGCTTTTATTCAATATCTGTTGGAATGATATCACAAGAGTGGTGCATCCTTTATTTTTCAAAGGAACTACCAATGCATATCTTGACCTTAAATCAATAATTGTTAATGCATACCTGTGTCCTCTGTCATTTTTCAGTTCAATTAAATCAGCAGATCATATGTAATCAATTGCTTTAGAATGGACCGTTCACCTTTTAAACTTTGTGATTATCGGTTTATGTAAATCATAAGCTAAAAGCTTCTCATATGAAGGTTTGTAAGTTTGCTCCTCAGTCTTAATGACATCATCAGAGCTTAATTGTAGTTTGCACTTCCAAGCCCCATTTATAATTTAGCACCTCTCAACTGCCTCACTATGACCTATCCATTTTTTCTCTTTGCATTGAATTTCGTATCAAAGACAAACTATTCAAAAATTTTCTGTCAGCTTCATGTTATTCTTCCTATGCCATGCAATTTCCATAATCAATATTGTGTTTCAAACAAACTTCATCAACCCTGTTTTTAGGTTTGCTCCACATCTTAGGATTGTCAGCTTCACCCAATCACTTGTCCAAGTTTGGTCCTGGACCACAGAAAAAATATCCTGGTAGATGCAATTCTTCTGGTATCCCAGTTGTTGTAAATTTACTCCCGATAAAAGCTTTTGTATATCTCCACCAGTTTAATGGTTATCATGTTTAGATGTACTGTTTTTGACAAATTTACACTTTTTGCTTCCACACACTGAACATATCCCCCTTTGTATAAATCTATTGTTTTTACTTTTAATGTATGAGATATTTTTAGTATCTTTTTTGCATTTAAGACAATAAACCATTGTATTTATTTATTACAAAAGTTAAATTTTTTCATTAACTTTCCTACAGAGTGAGACATCCTTTTTGACTTTCAACATATATATTTGAATCATGTTTTGTAAAACTTAAAGCATCTTTAAAAAAAACTCCTCAATCTCTCATCCATTTATTAGGCAGAAAATGTTTCATCAACTTCTTTTCCTTTCCTTGTAGCAACAAACTTTTCAAAATATTTGTTATTTAACTTTTCTAATTGTAAGGTTTTCTTTCTTTTATGTCAAAATCACTCATTTTAATAATCATATCTTTCTTGATCAACTCATCTATTTTCTTGAACCTCTCTGATTTCTTCTTCATTCAATACTTTATTCATTTATAATGAAAAAAAATGCATTACACCTGTTCTGACACCTGTAAAAAATGCATTACACCTTAATGCATTACACCAAATTACCACTCACCACATATATAACCCTTATTGTATTATTTTTCATCTCAGTTTCACTTTCCATATCTGTATCCATCTCTTATAATATTCATCTGCAATTCTACTGCAAAGGGTTTGGAAGAATAATAATATATTAGCAATACCCGTGCATATGCACGGGATAGCAGACGACAGACCGTACATGGGGAATAACAAAAATACGCATTGTGCAAAATGCAAGTGGTACTATAGAATACCAAGACTTCCGAAACATTGTCGGGATGTCCGCTAAGTCCCACAGCAATTTCATAGGGATCGTGTGAAGGCGAGCCGAGTTTTTAGTGTGCAAGCTTGGTATTAAAATAGAGAATGATTGATGGCATTACCAAAACAATCTCTGATTTTTAAGATGAAGCACCTCAATTTGTTGGATATAATCATTTATTAGGCAGAAAACCTTTCATCCCCAATCTCAATTTACTCTTGAAGACCAGTTTTTTCCTCCCTCCCCACAAATATCTCTCTCTCTCTCTCTCTCTCTCTCTCTCTCTCTCTCTCTCTCTCTCTCTCTCTCTCTCTCTCTCTCTCTCTCTCTCTCTCTCTCTCTCTCTCTCTCTCTCTCTCTCTCTCTCTCTCTCTCTCTCTCTCTCTCTCTCTCTCTCTCTCTCTCTCTCTCTCTCTCTCTCTCTCTCTCTCTCTCTCTCTCTCTCTCTCTCTCTCTCTCTCTCTCTCTCTCTCTCTCTCTCTCTCTCTCTCTCTCTCTCTCTCTCTCTCTCTCTCTCTCTCTCCCTCTCTCTCCCTCTCTCTCGTTTTGTTGTCACACCATGTATTTCTTTCTATCCCTGCTTTACACACAACAATAAACTACCTTCACTGTGCCACATATTTTTCCTCACCCGCCTGTCATAAATGCTTAGGTAGAGATGTTCCCAGCTCATTTTTGTCTTTTCTTTCATTGATCCAGCATGGTCCGTATCCTAGCCGAGCCGGGAATTTATTCCCAACGATCTGTTCTTTTAGCCAGTATATTCCTTGGCAGTATCGCTCGGCTGTATCTGACCCAGTAAGGTGACCCGGTTCGGACAAGGCGTACTGAGGGCGTCTCCCAGTAATTAGGTCACATTATTAATTAGGTAACCAATTTAGATGGAGGACCCCAGGTCACATGGATGAGTTATTGGCGTTCATGGTCGGTGAGCTACCTGCGGCGTCATGGAGTTATCCGTGTGTGACGGCCTGTAATTCCGGGGAGTCTGCTGGGAACCCGAGAGATCTCCTCCCCCCCCCCCCACGACCTCCGGCCGCTACAATATAACTGTCTGTATCCATGTAAAGTAGATTAACTCTTTCATTGTAGTTGTTCTTTAAGTTGATGTCAAAATAGTCATACATCAACAACTTGGACAAGTCAAGAACTGATATTCCTACATAAATAGGTTTATCCATCACAATGCTTTCCTTCTCCATATTAATAGCACAAAAGTTCTCAGAGAATGTCTCTACTCATTTCAAGTTGGTTCTATTAAAAAAAATTAGATGCTTGTTTACAAGATGTAGCAAGTCTTATGTTTTGTCTGTTTCTTACATTTTACATCATATTGCCAAATACAGCATTATTCATTAATTTATAGAAGTCTTTCTCAAAGTCAGTTTTAGCAACTGTTCGCATCTGAGTATTGAAGTCGATATTTTTTTTTTTGGCCGATGACTTTGATTAAACTTTAGAACTCTGTGAATTTTCTTTATTCTCAATCTCGCTAATAGATATTGCCTCAGGTTTCTTTGGTGTAATACAGAATTGGCTTAATCACATAATATAGTTCAAAGTTTTTCTGTTCGTGTCCATGCTCGAGAAGAGCTAGTAAGAAATTATTGTTGATAATGAGTGAGTGATTGTTTTCTTGGTTTTTCCTACAGATCAATCAGTGATTGTTTTCTTGGTTTTTCTTTATCAGGAGCATATGGCAAGTCTTTGTGAGCATTGTGGAGTTCTTCAGGATATTTTAAATCAACTTCAAAGTAACATTCAATTTTTGCTTCAGGGTCTCCGCAAAGATGAATGCATCATCTGTGAAATCAAGGTTGAAATCAGTGACCTGAAATATAAATCCCCTTCAAATTTCAAGTCAATCGGATGAAAACTGAGGATTTTAGAAATTGGAAAAAGCTGTCGACCTTTGGCCTATGATGACCTTTTTGAACTTTTGACCTCAAAAATAAATACGATTCTGTCGGCCCAACAACTCCACCATTTGGTGAAGTTTCATAAAGATCGGTTTAAAATTGTGACTTATAGGCAATTAAAGTGAGCGGACAGACAAACGGATGCGATTAACATACTTGAAAAAAAAATAATGCACAAGACCAACCAATATACTTGAAAAATCTTCGATTCTCGCAAGTAATAAACAAACAAACAGATAGACAGGGGTGAAAACATAATCTCCATCCACCTCCAGTGATGGAGGTAATAAAACAAACTTTACTTTAAGATTTATAAAACGTAAATAAAACAGGGAATCTGCAACTTTGTGTTCTCTGTCATATTTTATCAGATTCCTAAGATGCAAACAATGTTTGCCTTTCATGCTTTCTGGTTTGTGAAATCTAAAATTATATCATCGAATCTCAGTTCCTGCAAAATGTCTCTTTCTATGTACATTAGTGAGAGCATCTTCAGTCACTCTTGCTTCATTTTTGCTCTTGCTTCATCCTTTAGATGCTTCAGCTTTGAAAAACTGCGTTCACCAGTACAGTTTGAGTTCATGCTGTGTAGATACATTCCAAAAGCTATTTCCACATTAGCAAAGACCTCTTTCAATCCATGTTGCAAAAGCATTCGATGTATGGTCAATTTACTGCTACAGTCATGATGTTCAGCCTTGTTATGGAAGCCATCTATCTGAGCAGCAGCACATGATGTGAATTGAACCATTTAATCACCCAAGCTGGTCTCGATATCATCAGGATAACACTACCAACCGATCACAATGATTCTTCAATTCTGCGCTGTCCTTTGTAGTCACTTTGGACAGAAAACCAAATTTAGCACACACATCTGTAGAAGCAGCTCTATGGTAAGCCAGTGCAGTATTCAGCTGATCAATGATAGTTAAGAAGACCTCCACTCGAAATTTCTCCTTTCCAGATCTCTCTGCTTCTTCAGTTAACGCCTCATCAAATTCTTGTTTAAAAACGAGGACTACCTGCATACAGATAACCGTGGGTTGGAGCTGGCAATATCCCCGGGACCGTAAGACCTGGCTGACATGAATCAGACTTGAATGACATAGTCCAGAACCCAGAGAGGCTTAATGACATCATGATATAATTGGTCATTCGCTGACGTCATTACGTCTGTCGTCAACAGACCATCACCGCTAAGAGGCGCAATAGTACGGTGAATATACTGATTCTGGCTCACTTTTCCCATGTAAATGAATGGGGGATTTTTGGCGATTCATATTTTTTTTCCCTAAAAATAAACCCCCTTTTTTATCCCAAGGTATATTTATTTGTCTCCCCTTTTAACCTGGGGATACTTTTTTCAAATAACCCATGCAATAAGATAAAGATTTGTTCAAGTACTAAAGTGGTAATGTGATTTGTTAAAGGTGATTCTAAAGAAATATCTGAAACGTCTAAGCCTCGGGACACTCTTTTTCAAATAACCAATGCATATTGTTTAGCTCACTCATTGAACCTATAAAGATTTGTTCATTCTCAAATTCCTTCAATAGTTTAATTTTCTTTGCACAATAATCACCATCTAAAATATTGAAAAACAAAACGTTTGAATCTTTATATTTTTTAAGATACCCCTTTTGTGCCATTACGAAATGATAAACTTCTCTTAATGCTCTTGTTTGACCACCTCCTGAGCCACATATCATTTTGAGATTATAGTAAATTGTTTTTTCATTGTTCAATTGATAACCATCAAAGTTTTCAGTCCATTCAAGGATATTCATTTTTTTCTTTACATCCTCTAACTTACTAGTTTTTAAATTGATTCGCTTATTTGTTTTATTTACCTTTGTTTTAGTTATTTTTTCAATAAGACTTATTTGATATTTTTCACATTCATTATGTTTTCCATTTATATACCAAGACTGAGATTTTCTCCACTCTTTAGTTTGATTAATACTTGGTTTGACCATTTATATATTGCGAAAAAATGCGGCAGTAGCCCTTAAAAAACCCTAACCCATCTTCCCATCGTTAAAACACAATCTATTCTATTCACTCTATCATACAATATCCATATGGAACACAATCTATTCCATTATCTAAAATAAATCTCTTATCATCAAAGGCTCATAATTCCTTTTTATTTACTTCTTCACTATATATGTTATGTTTATAACTTCTTATTGTATTCATTTTCCTATATTCTTCTCTCTTATTTATCAAACAATTATAATAATTTCTAATAGTTATTGATTTATTTATTACATATTTCTTTATTCCCTTTAACCTTTTATCAATCTGATCACCATACTTATAAGCATATGCCTTTGCTCTCAATCCAATAAACTCACTCATTACTTTTCACCCAACTCATCCTTAAACTTACCAATAACCTTTTCATTCTTTTTGGAAAATAACTCACTCTTCTTGCTGAAATTACTTGTATCATATACTCCAATATTTTTGTTCATATCTTAATAAAAATCATCAGTTTTTATATCTAGGATAAAACTATCAGTGTCCAGATACAACAATGAAACATTTTCACCATACTCTTTCTTTAAGTCATTATACAAATAATCATACATCAATATCTTTGATAAATCAAGAACTGCTGTTCCAATATAAATTGGTTTATCCATTACAATACTTTCCTTTTTCATATGAATTGCAGAAAAGCTCTCTGAAAAAACCTCTTCTCTCTCAAAACTTGGTTTATTTATCAATCTCGAAGCTTCTTTCCAAGATGTTGCGAATCTAATGTTTTGCCTGTTTCTAACATTTTCCATAGTCTTTCCAAATACAGCATTATTCATTAATTTATAAAAGTCCCCTTCAAGTTTTACATTTGTATTTGCTCTCATATCTGTATTGAATTGAATATACTTTTTCATCCAAGGACTTTGTTTAAATTTTAAAACTCTATGAATTTTAGCGACTCTCAATCCTTCTCTCAAAAACTGTTTTAAGCTTCTCTGATACAAAACATATCCCTCTTTATCGTAGAATGTTGTTAATAACTTTTCTGTTGATTTGCCTTTAATATTAAAACTTTTATTATAATCACTGAAACATTCTTTCTTTGGGGTGTCTTTCTCACATGCAAAAGGAAGGTCTTTATGCTTATTATGAAGATCACTCGGGTACCTCAAATCAACTTCAAAATAATAACCTTCTTCTTCCTCATTCAATTCCTCATGAGAAGAAATAACAATATTCATCAAAACCTTTTCATAATCCTTTTCTTACACCCACTCTAATTTACCATAAGGCAGAGATTGAGACATTGCCCATCCATACAAATTATTAGCATCAAAATACATCAAATAATTACTATCTTTTTCACTATCATAATTTGGAAGATATTTATTATTTGATTTAGCATATCTTTTTGAACATACTTGTGATATTCCACCTCTCTTGGACTTCTCAATCATCAAAAGCATATCAACATCACTGATTAAATCTATATCTTGTTTTGTCATTTTCAACATTGCACTCCAAGCTAAACCAGGAGCTGTGAAATAGTGGGCAGGATCTAATCCATAACAATTTTTATTATGACAGAGTGATCTAAAAGCTTCAAACACATCAGCTAACAATAAAACATCTGTTTTTAGATATAAATCATGATATTCTCCAAGGTTCTTTATCTTAAATATTTTCCATATTTCTTGTGCGTGTTTATATTCCTTATCACTTATCTCTTCTTCATAAAGGTTATTATAGAAACTTTCTTTTGAAGGAAGTTGTGTTTCTTTAAATCTCATAAATGAATCCATATAATCAAAAGGATAAATTCCCTTACTTGTAAGAATTTTCTCTTTACTTTGAATTTCATTCCTTGTTTGAATTTCCTCTCTCATGAGAATTCCTTCTTTAATCAGAATTTCATCTTTAATCAGAATTTCCTCTTTAGTTAGAATTTCATTCATTGTTCGAATTTTCTTTATAATTAGAATTTCATCTTCAGTTAGAATTTCTTCATTAATTTCCTCATTACTTCAAATTTCCTCTTTACTTTGAATTCTCTCTTTTATCTGAATTTCCTCTTTAGTGAGAATTTCCTCTTTTGGAAAGAATGAATTAAGATTTGGAAAAGAGTCCGTGGAGCTTAGATTTGATGCGAGGTAGGCACGTGGTGTTCCCATAAATTTGTAAGAATATAGAAACCTAATACGAGTAAAAGGTTTTGTGAATATCATTTTTGTAAATAAAATATACTTTTGACTTGTATTTGTTATGGCAGAAATATTCCCTGGTGTTTTTGAAAGTTCATATATAAATAGATGTGTATCAAAGTTGGCGCTGTTGTGAAGAAAGACTGGAATAAAAGAAGGTAATTTATAATTAAGATAACAACAGGAATGAGCGGGACCTCTATATTCAGCAGTAAGATGACAATGATCCCTAACTTTAGACTCCTTAATTTCCCCCTCACAAATATGACAGATATTGTTCTTTCTAAATTCTAATTTTTCTTCTTTTGTTAATTTCATCGGTTCATTTGTTTCTTTCATTAATTTAGTGAGTCTTATACAATCCTTTTCTAATCGTTTAACAAACTCTTGTGAAGCTTTTTTTCCACTATAATGTTCAAGTTTGTTATACTTTTCTCCAACAGATGATTTGATATAATAACAGAAACCACAAGGAATATGTTTTTGATATTTATTTGTATATGATTCTTTTGGATTAGGAGAAGCAGTATTTATCTTTTTAAGGATACACTCATAAACAGCGTATATCACAAATGGGTGCATGATAGATTTATTATAATCTTCAAAAGAAATCTTTTCACCAGGTTTAGGCATTGTAATTACAGCTGATTTATGATTACTACAATATTTTGAATGTTGTTCCAATCGTTCTTTTGTATGAAATGAATTAAGACATCGCTTACAAGGATATATTTTGTTTGCTGTTCTGAATACCTGAGAAGAGATTAATCTTGATAAATTATTGATGTATGTGTAATGTGAATTCTTTCCAACACTAAAATATAAAAGATCAATGTGTGTTTCTTCATTTTTATAGTTGTTTGAAATTTTTAATATTTGAACTTTGTTTGTATCCGTTAATCCATATACATTAATAGAAAGATTATTCTTTTTCTCAAATTTAGGAATATCTGTTAGTGGCATTGGGAATTTAAAATCTTTAATGTCCAAGGTATTCTCATATTTCATATATTGTTTTACTCTTTCTGAATTACATTTTGGTGCATGTAAGTGAGCAAGAACAGACCAGTGAAAACATTTATTATCATTGTTCTTAATATTAACAACTGCATTCTTTAGTTTTATTTCTTTTGGTAATTCAATATAAGAAGAAGCTTTAAGAGGATTTGATTTGAGAATGTGTATATCTAAAAAGATGATTTTTTAAATATTTAATCCACTTCCTACCACTGTATTATCAACATCCTCCTCTTGTTTTGATCGTTCTTCATAAACCCCACTATTCAAAAAATCTTGAAATGATGTTATAAAATGAAGATCTGTTCTCATATAAGGAGTTTGTTCTTCATCTTGTCTTTTCATATTCATTTTCACTCCCATATAAAACTTTAAAGTTTTCATTTCTTTTAATGTCTTTTTAATAACTTTTTCAACATCAGGTTTCACGATTTCAATTGATTCAGCTATTGATGATGGACCGGGTTCTCCAAATTGAAAAATCCTTATTTTTATATGCCCTTTTAATGTCCCATCAGTGTTTTCAATATAATAGTCTCCCTTTACTTTAAACTCATTTTTCTTGTGTTTTTGTGATTGAAGATGTCTATTATAACTTCTCTTCAAAACATCCTTTGAACAGATAAAACAATGTTTTCTTTCCAACTCAAGAGGAGATATTTTATGAAATAGATTAAATGTGTGTTTGTTGGTTCGGAGGTGTTTTCTATAATGTTTATATTTGTGATTACAAACATCGCAGTATGTTGTATTCACCATATTTATATAATAAATCTTTGCTTAAACTAAAATTTTCTTGATGAAAATTTCGTTTATTTTACAAGTGAATCTGTGCTTAAAAACCATTTTATCCTCCAACTTTTTCACTTAATAAATACAATGTTTCAAGACACAAAAGACAAGTTTCAATCAACCTCGTCATTTGTTAAAGATACTGAGAAATATGTCAAGGATGTAAAATTGAACAAAGATAAATATAACAACTATTGGATAAAAACAATTATGGTAAATAATATGAGTTCTTCAATTTCCTTCAGTGGAAGGGCTTTTAGTATACCTGGTAGAACATCAATTAAAGTATCTCTAACAAAAGTTTCTCCTCTCCTTCTGGTAATATATTCCAAACTAGAAAAAGCAATGAAACAAGAAAAAGTATCAAAAAACAAAAACCTTATGGATGAAGCTTTAGAAAGAAAAGATAAGACCATCTGTAATATGAATGGAGAAATTTGTATTTTTTTCAACAACCCTAAAGATGTAAATCCTGATGAAATAAAGGATGTTAATATATCAGCTGAAATGACATTTCGTTCAATAGTAGTTAACGATCATTTTAAAATTACCTTTAATACAAAAAATGTTGTCGTTGAATCTGGTAATGAAAAAAAGTATATCGATATCGATGGTCATATTATTAAATATGAGTCAATATACAACTGAAAGTGTAGATGAATTTCAGTTTAAGTAAAGTTTTACTTTATAAATATGCTAGACTTTCCTGATTCTCCATATGACAAATTTGAGAATTGTCCTGCGTGTGAAAGACGGGGATTAAACACAGAGTCAAAATCCTACAAACAATGTATATTCTGTGATTATCTTCTAATTAATGATAATAAAAAATATAAAAAGGAAAATAATTCTTTTAGATTTACACCAAAAATGAATTACTTTACAAGGTTGATTAGAGAAATTAATGTAAAGTATGAGGGTGATAACACACCTTTCCTTACAAGGGAAGAAACTGAATGTATTAGAGAAATGTTCAGAGGATTGTTGTTATATATTATTCATGGATGTGATATTCAGGGAAATATCAACACAAGATATTGCATGAATAAAATAATGGATTATCTTGAAATTAAACCTGAACTTAGGATGAAATATAGAGTTTCTAAAAAAGCCAATAATAAATTAAATAACCTGTTTTCCAAATATATAAATGAATGATTTTTTACCCATTTGGGAAAATAAGATAAAATTTAACAACCATAAAAATCTCCCAAATTCATTAAGATGTCTCATAGTTGGTTCAAGTGGATGTGGAAAAACCTGCTTACTTTTAAAGATGCTCCTCACTCCCAACTTTTTAGATTATGATAATTTAATAATTTTCACAAAGTCGAGTTTTCAACCAGAGTATCAACTACTCTCACAAGGTTTTAATGCTGGTCTTCAAAAAGAAGATATAATAGGTTTATTTAAACTTCAAAAAACCTAAATGATTATGACATTGAAGATATAATTCAACTATTTTGTGATACACAGAGATGTAAAAAGATATCAAATCTGATAACTTGTATTCTTAGTGATAATACGGATGATATACCGTCTCCCCAAGATTTGGATAAATCAAAAAAGAACCTCGTTATCTTTGATTGTGTTAATGAGAGAAACCAAACGGTAATGGACAGCTACTACACAAGAGGGAGACATTCTTCTTGTAATTGTATTTATCTTAGTCAATCGTACTTTCAACTTCCTCGTCGTTCCATCAGAAACAATGCTAATACTTTTATTTTATTCAAGTTAAATTCAATAGATATCAATAATTTTTGGAGAGATAATTGTTCTACATTATGTAGTAAAAAGAAATTTGAGGATTACATGAAGCACACAACTGAAAAATATAAATATATTGTTGTGAAACAAGATGAGATATTAAGGGATATATTTTTTGTTTTATAAACAATTACATATATAAATGACAACTATTATTGTAAATCTTGTGGGTAAATCTGCTTCTGGAAAAAACTTTCATAAATCAAGGTTCTTGTGTAGTCCAAATGAGAAAATTGTAAATTTACTTAAAAAACACCCCGTGATATGCATTGTATCAACAACAACGAGAGCAATAAGACCTGGAGAAGTAAAAGGTGAAGATTATCACTATATATCAGTGGAGGAACATATGCGATTGAGGAATGAAGGTCAAATATTTGAGGAGGTTTCTCTTGGTACAACAAAATATTCACATTGTAAGAGTGAGTTAAGGAAACTAAAATCTGGTGGTCTTGGGATATTAGAAACTAATCCAGAAGGAACGAGACAAATTATTAAACATCTGAGCGGAGTGAAGATTTTATCATTCGGTTTTGATGTTGATGAAGAAACTCAACGCAAACGTATGAAAAGCAGAGATGCAAGTATTAGTGTAGAAGAAATTACAACTCGCATTAATGTTAATAAAGAATTTGATGAAATATTTAAAGAAAAGGATTTATTTGAACACATCTACTTGAATGATGAAGAAAAGGAGAATTTCCCTGTTGATCTTTACAATTCATTAAATGATATTTTGCAATAAATAAATGGATGCAAAAGAAAGAGCAAGAAGATTTAAGGAACATCAAGAGTTGGTTTCAAAAGTTGTAAAACAACAGGAAGACATAAAGAAGAAACGCAGACAGAAACTAACGGGCGAAGAAGCATTTGAAAGAAAACAAGAGAAATTTTTAAAACCACTTTTAAAAACTTCCCAAGAAAAAATGAAAGATGTTTCCACAGTTCCCACAGTAGAATATACTCCTAAAAAACTTCAAATGTTAAAAGATTTGGATCAAATGACGGAGGAAGAATTAGAGCATTTAGGAGAATTAGAATATGAAGATGAAGGTTTATTTCAACAACTGAAAGAGATTAATCGACCCCCTGATTATATTGTGAATGCTCTTCAAAACAATGAATATTCAGCAGATTCAAAAAGCAAAGCAGGACTCATTCCAACAGAACAACCAGCAATATTTCATCTTGTTCAAGAAAAGGGATTGATATTTAATGATGAATTAAGGTTCTTGGGTTCTGCTCAACCCCCTGTTAAACTAACTCCGAAATTAATGTTTCTTCTCACAAAAGATGGAAGACAAGGTTCAACTGTGAGGGATGAATCAAAGTATATTGATAAAGCATTGGATATGAAAAATAATGATGATAGAGTATATATTGATCTGCTGAACACTCTAAATTATAGGGTTAGTATTTCTAGTAAAAGAAAGAAAAATGAGAAGGAGAAACACATTATTCAGGCTTTAAGTATCCTTGGTTCAGGTATTAGTTTTCTTCCAAATGACCCATCACAATTAGTTAAGAGACTGTTATTGTTGTTAGGTAGTAAGAATGCTGGAAATAACAATTGTTTTCATGAAGCATCAGCCATTTTAGACCAGTTGATGAACATGAAAATAATTAATAAATCTCAATATAAAGACATTTTATCTCATATTAAATAAGATGAGAAGAACAATCCTGAGTTCTAATTTCACAACAAGCGACCACACATCTTCATTCCCATACCCACTACAACTTGATCCAACAAAAGAATATGAGGCATCTTTATTGTCCATGGAAACTTATAATACCTTATTTAATATAACTGATAAAAATAACAAGTTTAGTTATAATCCCGGAAGTGGATACAAAACGATAACAGTCTCACCCGGAGCACATGAGATTTCTCAAATATCTTCCGAAATTGCTCGTCTTATGAAAGAACAGGGTGATGAACCAAAAATATTGTTATAGACATTCAAAAACATTCTTCAAAATCAACGATTAAAGTTAAAAATAACTACAAGGTTGATTTCACAATTGATAATTCATTTGGAGAGTTATTGGGTTTCTCCTCAAAAAAGATTGAAACTAATGGGACGTTTTACAGTGATAATGTCATTCAAATATCCTCAGGAATAAATTCGGTGTTAATTCACTGTGATTTGATTGATGGTGCTTATAATGATGGAGAAAAAACAAATACAATATTTTAATTCAGCGCATACTCAACCCCAATTGGTTATAAATTCAATAGGGAACCCAAAAATTTGGTTTATCTCCCTGTGTCAGGAAAAACCATACACAGATTAAATTTTAGGATAACCGACCAAGATAATCGTCTGATTTCTTTTAATGGAGAAGTTATATCCATCAGAATTCACCTACGTGAAGTTTTCCAATAAATAAATACGATGGTTATTGTGAGGAAACACGAGTTGGGAAAATATAAAATAATTACAGGGGATGGGATGTTCCTTTCCCCATACTACAAGGGTGAAGGTATGTATCTTGGTAGAGGATACTATTAACCTAAGAGACAAAGGGGTGTTGGACATCAATTTAGAGGAGATGGGATAATTGATACTCTCATGGTTATTGTTTCAACTATTCTTGAAGATAAAGATCTAATTGGTTCAACTGCTTCTGCTGTGGGAAATGTAGCAGGTGCTGTAAAGAGCATAAAAGATGCCCAGAAGGAATCTCATAAATTACAAGCAATAAAAGAAATTAAGAAAGGCAAAACTCAGTTGTCCCCCCAAGAACGACAGAAAATATTTCGAATACTTGGATCAGGGTTTCAAAAGTTTTAACATCTTTTTTCTTAAATAAATACAAGTATGGAAGCAATTGATAGTATCTATGATTTGGATGATACTATTATTATCTCAAACTCCACGAAAAAAGAAGATTACTTCAAGGTAAATGCAATAACTGGAACAGACTGGAATACGAATGGTACAAAAAGTTTTGAAATAAATAATCAACAAACCTATTTGAATCTATCCAAAAGTTTCTTGTTGTATAAATTTAAATTCACTAAGGCTGCGACTAACACAAATGCTACACTTGTAAATGATTTCTTCTGGAAAATGTTTGATAGTGTGCGTTTGTATATTGGAACACAAGAAGTTGAAGCGGTTGATTATGTCTCTGCTGTATCTGAAATGATGAAATTTACACTCTATACATTCAGTGATAGAATGGGAAAGGGGTCTGTCGAAGGTTTTAATCCTGATATGTCAACGGGAACAAACACAGACCCTGGATATACTCAAAGGAAAGGAGCGTATAATGATGATTCAAAAGCAGTAAATAGTTTTACTGTGGCAGTTCCTCTAAAAGGTATATTTGGATTTTGTGATCATGATAAAGTTCTGTATGGTCTTAAAATTAGATTTCAACGACAAAGGAATGATAATGAAAATAGATTGCTTTTTGGTGTTGGTAGTGCTTTTGGTGATCAGAATAAATTTGTAATTGAGGAAATGAGTTGGTATATCAGTGAATATACTCCTAATCTTAAACAGAAGAGATGTTGAATAGAAGTCTTAACTCAAAGAAACCACTCAGTGTATCATACCTCAAAAGAAGATGTCAACACGTTAAACTCAACCAAACTACTTACACGTGGAATTTGGGTGTTCTGGAAGGAAAGCCACGATATCTGTGGATCATTTTTAAAAAGCCAGATGGTGATACTGCGACTGATAAGAATAATGCATTGAGTGATAATGCTCAGGTGAAACAACTTCGCGTTTCTCTAGATGGAACATTTTATCCACGAGATAGATTGGAAATTAATTGGGAAAAAAATGATTTTGCTGAAGCATACAAGTCTTACCAAAAGGTGTGTGAAAGTAATGGAAATAAAGAACCTATTTTGGATATGACAGCATTTAAAAGTTTGTATACAATCTATGCGTTTGACTTGAGCGCTCAAAAGGAAATTATAAAGTCGAATCGAGTGGATACTTCCCTATACATTGAAAGAGGAGAGAGTGAAGAAGTTGATACATATTGTTTGCTTTTGGAAGAAACAGAATTGCAGATTAATACAGATAATGGTGTGATTATAAGTCAAACATAATTTTTTGTTGAATAAATGAGTGGCAAAGTACCAACTGGGGTATATGTTAATCAAATCAATCTTCATAAACTATCATCTTGTGTTCATAATCAAAAGCCTTGTACGATTAACGTTAATACAATTCAGAGAAAAGGAGCAGTAAGAATTGATGTTTTGCTCACAAGAGAACAGGTTAAAATCTTGAATGACACTGGCTCACTTAAAATTAAAATGACAAAACCAATGTTGAAAAAATATTCAATAAGAGAGACGAGTGGAGGATTTCTCCCATTTCTAATTCCTTTATTTGCTGGTTTAAGTGCGGTTGGAGCATTGACGGGTGGTATTTCAACAGCGGTGAAAAATGCCAACGAAAGGAAGGCTCAACTCCAGGCTCAAAAAGAATTGGAAAGACATAACAAAGAGTTGGAGAAACAAATTAGTGGAAGTGGTGTAATTGTAGATTTTGCTGAAAAACTTGAAGGTCTGCCTGATAAAGCGAGATTGTAAGTTGGAGATATGCTTTCTTCTACAGCACAAGCAGGTGTAAAATTAACAAAAAGAGGTAATGGATTATATCTTTCTAATAAATAAATGAGCATTGATGAGTGGTTTAAAGAATTTGGAAAGTATACAACATCAAATTTACAACTTGTCAAATATTGTAAGAAATGAAAAATTCATAATGTGGTTATTTGTATGAGAGATGAATTAACAAATGTGCCGAAACATACATATAATATTATTATGAACTTAGAAGATAATAATGGGAACGGTTCTCATTGGGTTTGTATTTTTAATAGTCAAGACAAATATTATTTTGATAGTTTTGGTCTTCCACCACCTGTTGAAGTCATAAAATTCTTACAGAATGGTGTTTATCAAACATTTCAAGTCCAAGAATTAAATTCCAAGTGTTGTGGTCAATTATGTCAAAATGTGTTATTTCAACTCAACATAAATAAAAAATTTTATGATATTATTTTTAATCTAATATAAATGACTTATGTTGGTAAAGATATTTATATCTTTGGTGTATCCCAAGAACTGGATATTGATTTATCAAATTATTACACAAAGGCACAGGCTGAACGACATAAATATAATATAACCAAAAATATTAACATGAAAAATGCTTATAAATTAAAAAATTATCCAAGCCCGACTGACGAGAAAGACTTCGTGAGATTAAGCGATGTATCACAATATATATCCTTAAATAAAACGGCCGTGTATTTCAAAGATACAGAAGTGTTGATATTATCTCCATTTCATGCAGAATTCACAGTTCGAATTAAAATAAATTTTTATAAAGAAGGGCGTATCGTTTGTATGAGAATAGAACAATGGTGGTATGATATGAATGATTTAGGGTATAATTGGTCATTTAAAATTGACCTCGAAGACCTGGAACAATTAAATCAGTCTCGTAAGGAAGAATATTATCCACTTGGTATCGAGAATGAGTTTTGTGGGGCCACGATTTGTAAACAACAAATAAAAGAATTTAATAAGGGTAAATATAATAATGGTTTTGCCCTTGTTTATAACATGAAAACAGAAAAAACAGGATTATATATAATAAGTAAGGAAATACAAAATGATTTAACTCTGGGAAGATGGGGAGGTGTTTCGTGCCATAATATTATTCTAACATATATTTCTAATACATAAATGACAGCAAGAAGGCTTCAAGAAAATTATCATTTCTGTGTCCAAGCAAACCTTCAAGAAAAGGGTATTAGGTATTTTAATTAATATGTTCTACAACATAAGAATGTGGTATTTTCAATAAAAGATTGGCATTATGCTGATGTTGATAAACCGACAACTTTAGATTTAATTCGAATGTTAAATCATGAAAAAATTATAAAGTTAAGAAAAGGTAAGGCTCTTTTAGAAATTCAAAAGAAATTTTATTGGTTTCCTGTTGTAAAAAAAAATATTTTAGATACAGGAATAACAAGAAATCCTGATGAATATATGTATGATATTCTATGGGGTGTAAGCGATTCAAGGATAATAAGGGATGAGGAAGGAGTTGAAGAAGAGAGGGAAGGGGAGGAAAAGGAGTAGAGAGAGAAGGAGAGGGAGGAGAGAGAGAGAAGGAGGAGAGGGAGAAGAGAGAGAAGGAGGAGAGGGAGAAGAGAGAGAAGGAGAGGGAGAAGAGAGAAGGAGAGGGAGGAAAGAGCGAGACAAAATAAATATCAAAATATGGAAACCAGTGAGATTAAAAAAAGATTGGTGGTATTACAGAAAATAACTCAACCCACCGAGGAGGAAAACAAAGAATTGACAAGTCTATTTGAAATATTTTCTGCAAGACTATTGACATCGACAAGATATTCATTTTAATTCAAGTTTTTCATTTTTATTTTTTTTTCTTAAATAAATGGAGGAGAGAGTGAAGGCATTTCTAAGGATTCTTTATGTTTTAAAAATTAAGATTCAAATGTGCATGTTGGAAACTAAAAAGGTTTTCGCACTCTGTCGGAATTTTTTATTATCTCAAAATATTGTCTCAAAAGTTATTGTCTCAAATGTAAAAAGAAAACTAATACTAAAAATATTTCATATATTAAAAGTAAAAATAACAGGGTTATACAAAAAGGTATATGTTCGGTGTGTGGTTCAAAAAAAAAATCAGTTTATCTCCAAACACAAATGAGGAGGAGATATACAAAAGTTTTTATCAGGAAGTAAATTTACAACTACTGGAATACCAGGGGAATTACATCTTCAAGGGTATTCTTTCTGTGGTCCAGGCACAAACTTGGATAAAAGATGAGATGAGGCAGACAATCCTAAATCATGGAGTAAACCCATCAATTGAGATGATGAAGTGTGCATGAGACACTATATTGATTATGGGAATACCACAACGTTGGAAGAAAAGCATGAAGCCGATCGAGAAATGTTGTATAATTTGTCTCTGACACAAAATCCAATCTTGAGAGAAAAAGTTGATCGGTTCATTGTTAAGAAGATGATCAGTGCTAAATTGAAACTTGGACTTGGAAATTCAAAAAAACTTATAGGCTCTAATGATGTCATTAAGACTGAAGAGCAATTAGCTGATGAATTACATAAACCAATATTCACAAAGTTTCGTAGAAGGAAAGTTTATTCCAAGGAAGTTGATTATATCTGGTCCGCTGATTTGATTGAACTCAATAATGATAAGGGGTACAAGTATGCTTTAACCGTTATTGATTTGAGGAGTAGATACGCATGGGTTGTCCCTTTAAAAAACAAAACAGGAAATACTCTTATGTTTGCCTTTCAACAGATATTTAATAAAAGTAAGAGAAAACCTAAAAAAATTGTGGACTGATGAGGGTGGAGAGTTTTATAACAAGACATTTATGAATTTTCTAAAAAATAACAGTATTACATTATAAAGTACCTTCAATGAAGGGAAGGCAGTTGTTGTTGAACGTTTTAATCGTACCTTAAAAGAGAGACTATATAAAAAATTCACACAACTCGGTTCACAACAATGGTCATCTTTTATTCAGGATATTGTGGATAAGTATAATGACACGATTCACACGTCAACAAATATGAAACCATCAGAAACATTTACAAAATTAATATCTGAAAAAGAGATTAATGTCAGAAAACCTAAGTTCAAAGTTGGTGATATCGTAAGAATATATAGGTGGAAATCTCATTTTGAAAAGGGTTATACTAAACGATGGATGAACGAACTTTTTAAAATTGTTGATGTCATACATACGGTTCCTTGGACTTATAAGATATATGATTTGGAAGGGGAAGAGATTTTAGGTTCATTTTATTCACAGGAATTACAAAAGACAAAACTAAGCAGATAATACCCATGGGAGCAATGGGTTGTCCCTTCACTCCCTCCTACTATACACCATTGTGGACACTCGAGGGCCAAGTCCGAGGTGTATAACAGTATATAATGTGTTTCAAGGGGGACGTTCTTAGATCTGTGAACCCCAAACACAGAATCCTCAACTGAATAGTCAAGGCTTAACTTTTGTTTGTTGGTGTATGTGTGTGTGTGTATGTGTGTGTGTGTGTGTGTGTGTGTGTGTGTGTGTGTGTGTGTGTGTGTGTGTGTGTGTGTGTGTGTATGTGTGTGTGTGTGTGTGTGTGTGTGTGTGTGTGTGTGTGTGTGTGTGTGTGTGTGTGTGTGTGTGTGTGCGTGTGTGTGTGTGTCCCAACCCTCACATTCAAAATCTCAACCCCAACCCTCACATTCAAAATCTCAACCCCAACTCAATCCTCGCCCAACACAATGTCTTTTTCAAAATGAGATTTCCACCTGTATATATATATATATATATATATATATTTTTTTTTTTTTTACGTTTTTTTTTTTTTTTCTCTTCTTCCCATTCTGTCTTTTAAGGCTTTCAGGTTTGATCACGTAGAAAGGGGGAGTAAGCCTCTACTTTCATCCCAGAACAAACAATGTATATTTTTTATGTTTTTTTCTCTTCTTCCAATTCTGTCTTTTAAAGCTTTCAGGTTTGATGATGTAGAAAGGGGGAGTAAGCCTGCACTTTCTTCCCAGAACTTTCTTGATCTTGCTCCCATCAAGCACCATCCGACAAAGAACTACATCGATAGGTTTAGATCCCAAAGAGTGACAGCAACTCCAAAAGTCTCCAAAATATAAATAAATAAAATAATAATAAAAAAATAAATAAAAGTCTCCAAAAAAGTTTCAAGTCTCCAACATAAACCCAACTTTCCAAGTCTTCAAGGTATAACCACATTCCCGTTGAGTTTCCAAGATATGTATCACATTGTGAGTTATCAAGCCAGAACCCAAATTTCAAATATTCAAAATAAAACCAACTTACAAAGTCTCTTAAGGATAACTCATTTCCTGATTTTTTTCAAAATTTGTGAGTCTCCAACGTAGGCCCCATATTTAGAACCATCTTGGCAGAACCCTTTTCCTGAGTCTCCAAGGTAGTTATTTAAACCATCAAGGCAGAACTTATTTACTGATTTTTTCAAAATTTGTGAGTCTCCAAGGTAAAACTTGTATTCTGGCTCATCAAGGTATAACTTGTTCAGTGGGTATTGTCTTGATAACTCACAATGAGTACTATTGCTGTAAAACTCTTTTTCAGGATTTTGCTGGTCTCCAAGGGATAACTCTTTGGTTGGGTCATCAAGGACGAACTCGTTCTGTGGGTCTTGGTCGCTCACAAGGTCTTCAACCAAGCCAACAATTTCGCCCCAAGTTGTAGCAAAAGCAGTATTTTCATTTCGTATTTCAGATACAATTTCCTGTGAGAGAAAATAATAATGTATTAATCAAGTGATTTAATTATTCATTCAGTATGCTTCAATCAAAGTTTGAAAATAGGAAAATAAAAATCTTACCTCAACAGATAAGAGGTTTGAATCCAGTTTATCAACTTGAAGGTTTAGTTCCATACAAGTCGGAGAGTTCCAAGGAACCCCAAAGTCATCCCACTCAAGGTCTTGCTCGTTCTGTGGGTTTTGGTCGCTCACAAGGTCTTCAACCAAGCCAACAATTTCGCCCCAAGTTGTGGCAAAATCGGTATTTTCATATTGCATTTCAGATACAATTTCCTGTGAGAGGAAATAATAATGTATTAATTAAGTTATTTAATTATTATATGAGTCGATGTTTAAAAGGAACTAAAAATAGGAAAATAAAATCTTACCTCAATGGATAAGAGGTTTGAATCCAGTTCATCAACTTGAAGGTTTAGTTCCATACAAGTCAGAGAGTTCCAGGCAAGCACACAGCACACCATGGCCAGCAAAAAAAATGTTTAAAATGGAGCGGGGGCTTGAGGGTTTTATCGGGAAAGACTGGTGGGTGTGGTTTCCTTTGGAAATTCCCTGGGCAAGCCCAGGCAAGCCTTCGTTGGGAAATTTTTCAAAACCATAACATGTTGGAATTTTCTTGTGATTTCTTTGTGAGTCAGATATGAACTGGAAATTATGTAATAGTAGGTGGGGCTTAGCAAAAGTAGGCGGGGCTTAGGAAAGTGGGCGTGGCTTACAAAAACACCTCATGAAAAGTGGGCGGAGCTTATCAAAAGTGGGCGGGGCTTAAAGAAAAGTGGGTGGGGCTTATAAAAGCTTCCACAAGGAAGTGGGCGGGGCCTAGAGGAAAGTGGGCGTGGCTTACAAAAAACCTCGTGAAAAGTGGGTGGGGCTTAGCAAAAGTGGGCGGGGCTTATAAAAAATCCGTGGGGAAGTGGGCGGGACTTAGAGGGAAGTGGGCGTGGCTTAACAAAAATAACCTGTGGCTCAGGAGGTGGTCAAACAAGAGCATTAAGAGAAGTTTATCATTTCGTAATGGCACAAAAGGGGTATCTTAAAAAATATAAAGATTCAAATGTTTTGTTTTTCAATATTTTAGATGGGGATTATTGTGCAAAGAAAATTAAACTATTGAAGGAATTTGAGAATGAACAAATCTTTATAGGTTCAATGAGTGAGCTAAACAATATGCATCGGTTATTTGATAAAGAGTGTCCCGAGGATTAGACGTTTCAGATATTTCTTTTGAATCACCTTTAACAAATCACATTACAACTTTAGTACTTGAACAAATCTTTATCTTATTGCATGGGTTATTTGAAAAAAAGTATCCCCAGGTTAAAAGGGGAGACAAATAAATATACCTTGGGATAAAAACGGGGTTTATTTTTAGGGAAAAAATATGAATCGCTGAAAATCCCCCATTCATTTACACGGGGAAAAGTGAGCCAGAATCAGTATATTCACCCTACTCGCAATGCCACTCCAAGAAAAACAGCGTCTGCTTTGTAAAACCCTCTTCTGCACATGCTGACTACCTCAGAAGGTGCATTTGACACAAAAATGTAACAAGAAACATTGTAAATAAAGAAATTCTATAAATCACATAATAAACACTGGATATATTGACGTCCGAAAGAACCCTCACTTTAGAAACTTCGAGCAGAGCGCGGGTCTGGCTAGTGTGTATGATTCATATCAGAAACGCTTTTAAAAAGTCAATCCAATCCACACATATATTTATCATCCATATTCGGTGCTGAAGAGGTAAGATGAGGGTGATTTTGTCTTTTCGGATGATTGCCCCACCCTCAAATATGGGGTCGGAGCCTTCAGCTTCAATTGCCTCATAAATATATATTGAGTACTGGTTATGAAGGTCCTGCTATTATTTCTGACTCTTTACTCTTAATATTATGAGTTGGAAAGGTGACCATGATGGGTTTCTGTGAAGTCAGTGACAGCATGATAGGGGAGCTGAAAGCTTTAAATATTCTTACGTTTGAGGGGGGGTATGCATTCAAAGGGTAATTAGGATGTTTAATTAGGTATGTCATGCTGTTCGAGTGTACCAGGATCTCGATGTAATAAGTAGCAATTCAGTGGTGATAAGTTGTCTAGTAAATGTCCATTTCTTCAAGGGGGAAATGATAATTGTCACGTAATTAGATAGGGACACGGGATAGGGTAAGTGTGTCTGCGTAAACCCCTTTTAGTAGTCCCTGGAGGCTTGCCGTGACGTCACAGGACAGTGCTGCGGATGGCTCCGCCCCGTGATCACGATTGGCGGAAGGCGACGGCGCAGGGCCAATAAAACGGCTCGATTGGAAGTGACGAGGACGGGAGGATAAAAAGGTTCTGTTCGGGGTTGAAAAGGAAGAGGAAGAAGATCGGGACAGAAAAACTATTCTGGTGGAGGCTGTTGTGCTGGGAGCGTGATTTTTGTTGGGCTGATTCGATCCTGGTTTTCATCGTGTCTCGAGGCCCTGCTGTGCTTCGTGCATCAGCTCGGTTGGCTCTGGGGTTCTGCTGGCTCTGAGTACGGGGTCGAACGGCGGGCGGACCTGCCTCCCTCTCCTGCTCGCAACTTGGCACCAGAAGTGGCTCCCTGGCGGCTGTGAGCGGACTTGGGCCAACACCAGGAGGTCGACAGCACCACAGTGTCTCCTGCCCCTGACGAGCGCAACGCCAGCTCGTCCGGCGCCATTCCAGGGACTGTTGCGTCCGCACCACGGGCCAGCCTGACCACCAGGACCAGCTACGTTTTGTGTGTGTGTGTGTGTGTGTGTGTGTGTGTGTGTGTGTGTGTGTGTGTGTGTGTGTGTGTGTGTGTGTGTGTGTGTGTGTGTGTGTGTACCTGGCGCCTTAGAGGGTTTGAGATTTGTATATTCATTGGAATTGTCTGTGTTTTCCCAACGCCCGAACCCACACCACCATCCCGTCAAATCGCCCCGCATCCCTCTTCTTGCCGAGTCTTGTTATTTCTGGTTAGAGAAATAAACATTATCAACTCAGTGAAAAGCGACTCGTGCCACCATCCTCGTCCCGTTTGCGGTAGAGCGATTGAAACCGCCATCTTTGGGTTATAAATAAATAAACCGCCTCCATCGTTTCGGCTCATTCTACGTTGGTGGCACTGTTCAAGTCCCGTGAACGTCACAATATTGTTTCTATGTGGAAATTCTCCTTTGCATTTCTGAGCAGGAGGGGAGTGAGGAGTGGTGAGTGGGAGTAAAGATGAGACAGATTTGGAAAGGATTTGTGAGAAAAGGGTGGAGTGTTGATGACCTTCGGTGGGTTGGGGTAGAGTAGTTGCGGTGGAGGGGGCTGTAGATGGGTGTGAAGGGTTGAAGTGGAGAGGGGATTGATGCCTTAGGGTTGGGAGGGTGAGGACCTGGGGTTCGGGGTGTGGGCAGAGCAGAGATAGGACAGAGTGAGGAGTAGGATGTTGAGGCTTTGCGGGGGGGTTGAGGAGATGTCAGAATTGCATGTGTAAGATTACTCACTGTAAAAATGTAATGTGTGTGTGTACGTATTTTTTTTTTATTAAAGGCTCTGCTGACTTTTTATTGAAGGCTGAACAGTTGCTTGGGCTCTGCCACTGCGGGGTTGGGTGGGGTTTGGGGGGGGGGGTGATGCAGTCACCTCCAGGTATTCTGCCAGTTCTTCGAATAATGGTTATGCCGGCAAATGACACTGTACATCTCTCGCGTGTGTGTGTGTGTGTGTGTGTGTGTGTGTGTGTGTGTGTGTGTGTGTGTGTGTGTGTGTGTGTGTGTGTGTGTGTGTGTGTGTGTGTGTAATTGTTTAATATTTCACTGGCTAAATTAATATATGGAAACAATCAACACACACTATCATTGCAGATGGATGCAGGGATGGACAGGGAACAAGCATTAATCAAGGAAAGATGTAGGGATGGTGACGCATGAAAATTTATTGTGACCATCCCTACCTTGCTTACATACTTTTTGGCATGCCATCCCTACATCCTTTTACTTAAAAGAAAATGTTTTTGTTGTACATACAGGGTGACTCAAGCTAATGAAGCACCATTTGTGTTTGCCTTCCCTCTCCACTCATGCTTACCTCCTACAAAACCCCCTCCTCTCTCCACCCCCCATGGGGATCAATGCGCTGTCAACACATGCTGTATTAACGTGCTGTTTCAACGAGCCCCATTTCATTCAATCCTGTACTACCCCCCCCCACCCCCATTTTTGCACAAGTCCCACGACCAAACGCAGGTTAAGAACCCCTCCCCTCTTATTTACCTCCTCCCAAACCCCCTCTCCTTCCCACTTCCCCCTTCCCTCCTCGTCTCCACCATCCTCTTCACTCCCACCCCTCCCAAAGGGTATAGTAATGTTTGGTGAGGCATTGCTCTTCTCCCCCTTCCTCGCCCCCCCATTCCTCACCCACTCCTCGCTCCCCAAACTATCCTGCACCACTCCTCTCTGTCCCCTCTCTCTCCCACTTCCACCTCTCTCTCCCCCCCCCTCCTTCCTCTCTTTCCCCCTCCCTCCTCTCTCCCCCTCTCCCCGCTCTTCCTCTCCTCTCCATATATATATATATATATATATATATATATTTATATATATATATATATATATATATATATATATATATATATATATATTGGTACAAATTCGCGCCCACCGGCGTGCGATCGACCGCGTTTCCCTAATAGCAGCCGCGTCGCCCACCGGACGGACAATTCAGTAGTGACCTTCCGGAACAACGCCGAACCCTGTCACGGGTGGGTCTTCAACCCACCACGGCCTCGCCAATTTTCTACCCGCGCAAAATAGGGTCAATCGCCGAATATCGATATACCTAAGTACCTGCGCGGGTCGCCAACTGGGAGACCTTACCTCGGCGCAGGTCCGCTTGGACACGAACCTCTCAAGCGGTCCGTTCCTGTCTGCAGTGATAACCGAGGGGGTATTATCGCCCGACCTCACCGGATCCGATTCTATTTAAAGGGTATTTAATGACCCAACTATTATTCCACAATGCAAGATGGCATTTCAATGGGGAGAAAGGAGGACGCAACGAACGGAGTACATTTAACTAAGCACATTTATTTTACACAGCACGTATACCAGACAAAGCAATGAAAAACACTTATGCAGTAAAACAATCATGCATGGGATAGGGACAAAGACACGAGCAAGGTGAAAGCACTACGACCGTCTATCAGCAATTATCTAGTCACTTTACAGTTTTTACTTACAGGACACGGCGCCACCAACATTCATTCAAAAGAAAGGAAAAGGCCACCCTCAAAGACGAAGGCGCCAGGCAGGGTCGGTAGACCTTTATGGTGTGGAGCCTGGATGACCGAACGGGCCCCCCCAGCGAGACCGTTGCAGGTTACCTGCACCCTCGTGGTGCGATGGTGGGTGAGTCGCGACGTCTGTGCCCCACTGCAGTCAGAACAGCCGCGGCTGAGCTCGGCCTTCCACGGGGCCGGCGAGCTCTCTCCGGCGCTCTCCACACGGATGCGCAGGCGTGCGCGACAAAGCTGGCAAAGCGGCGCCTCCCGTCCGCGTCCTCCATGCCACGCCTGGACTCCCCAACAACTGTGAGCTCCGACGACTCGACCCGAACCACCGAACCCAAGACTCTCCGAAGACCAAGACGAAACCACAACAAAGGCCCAGACCTGGCGTCCTGCGTGCCCTTGTATACCTCAGTTCCAACGCCTCGCTCCTCCCCATTTATCGCTCCGCCCCCTTCCAGCTCGTGCGGGAAGCTTCGAGAAAGGGGGCGTTCCTTATCTCCAGCACCTCACTTCCACGAACCGACCAATGACGAACTAGCTCCCCAATCGGCGCGCGGGAAAAACAGGCAGGAAAATCCGCGTGCCACCGATAGAGGGTTGTGATTTGGTTTGTGTAGAAGGGGATCAGCAATTGGCGTAGTGGGGAAGGTGGTGAGGTGAGGTTGGTGGTTGAGGCGATCGTGGTTGTTGTGATGGTGGCGTTGTGAACGTGGTTGCAGTGGTTGAAATGTGGTTGGTCCAAAATAACGATAGCAAAGAAAAACGGCGATCTCAAAGGATCACAGCCCTGTGACACGAATATATCCCATTAAACAACGGTGGGGAAATCTAACTGAACACGGACTTATCGGCATAACGAACTAAGGACCTATTTGGTGTTCTGCGAATTTCCACAGCCGTAACAAAATATATATATATATATATATATATATATATATATATATATATATATATATATATATATATATATATATATATATATATATATACATATATACATATATCTTCTTCTTCTTCTTTCGGCTGCTCCCTTTTGGGGTCGCCACAGCGGATCATCCGTATGATCCGCATAGTGATTTGGCACAGGTTTTACGCCGGATGCCCTTCCTGACGCAACCCTGGTCGCCTCTTATGACACAGGGATATGGTACACCTATTTTAACCGGGGTATACACCGGCCCAGTACACTGGTACTCATTTCGCCGACCTCGGAAGGATGACAGGCTGAGTCAACCCCCTGGTGTATTAATTCAGTGGCCCAACGGGGCTTGAACTCGGGACCTTTTGGATCCCAAGCCACTGCCCTAACCACTGCGCCAACACCAGGCTATATATATATATATATATATATATATATATATATATATATATATATATATATATATATATATATATATATATATATATATGTATATATATATATATATATATATATATATATATATATATATATATATATATATACATACATATACATATATATATATATATATATATATATATATATATATATATATATTTATTCTTCTTATTCTTTCGGCTAGCTCCCGTTAGGGGTCGCCACAGCGGATCAAGCGTCTTGTTGTCCGCATAATGATTTGGCATATGTTTTTACGCCGGATGCCCTTCCTGACACAACCCTGGTCGCCTCTTATGGTACACCTATTCTAACCGAGGCATACACCGGGCCCAGTACAACTGGTACTCATTTAGCCGACCTAGGAAGGATGACAGGCTGAGTCAACCCCCTGGTGTTTTCGACTTGGTGTATATATATATATATATATATATATATATATATATATATATATATATATATATATATATATATATATATATATATATATATATATATATATATATATATATATATATATATATATATATATAAATATATATATACATATTCAGTGTCCCAACAGGGCTTGAACTCAGGACCTTTTGGGTCCCAAGCCACTGCCCTAACCACTGCGCCAACACCAGGCATATATATATATATATATATATATATATATATATATATATATATATATATATATATATATATATATATATATATATATATATATATATATATATATATATATATATAATCGCTAAGGGAGGGAGGGAAGGCAATGTGAGGGGAAGGGAAGGGAAGGCAGCGTGAGGGGAAGGGAAGGGAAGGCAGCTTGAGGGGAATGGAATGCGGCGATAAAACATGCCCAAATCGCAACTTTTCTATTTAACCGCCGGGTTCCATGTAAAACCAAGTGGGAGCATTTAAAACCCATGCTAATCCACCTGGCAAATTGAACACTAAATGGTCAGTCCTAAACAGTCCCTTTAAAAGAGGGGAAGGAGTGGGAGATATATATATATATATATATATATATATATATATATATATATATATATATATATATATATATATATATATATATATATATATATATATATATATATATTAGCCTGGTGTTAGCGTAATAGTTAGGGTAGCGGCTTGGGATGCAAAACGTCCTGAGTTCAAGCCCCGTTGGGCCACTGAATTAATACACCAGGAGGTTGACTCAGCCTGTCATCCTTCCGAGGTCGGCGAAGTGAGTACCAGTGTACTGGGCTGGTGTATGCCCCGGTTAGAATAGGTGTACCATATCCCTGTGTAGTAAGAGGCGACCAGGGTTGCGTCAGGAAGGGCATCCGACGTAAAACCTGTGCCAAATCACGATGCGAATCATACGGATGATCCACTGAGGTGACCCCTTACGGGAGCAGCCGAAAGAAGTGTATATACACACACACACACACACACACACACACACACACACACACACACACACACACACACACACACACACACACACACACACACACACACACACACACACACACACACACACACACACACACACACACACACACACACACGTATTGTTACGGTTGTGGAAATTTGCATTACACCATAAAGAGCCTTTAGGTGAGATATCTCTGTTAGTTCATGTGTAGTTATCCCAAAGCTGTTGTATAGAGGGTTTATGTGATCCATCCGGGCTGAGATGCTTTGAGTTAGCCATTTTTCTGTTCTATCTTTTACTTCAAACAAACTGCATCTCAACAACCACGCCATCCCCACCACAGCGCCAACCACACTACAACCACGCCACCTCCACCATCTATGCTACTCGCCATTCAGTAAGCCCCGTGCGGTTACGATCTCCGCGGAGGAGCAAACAAAAACCACCAACGATGCTCGTGGGCTTTTCCAGCCATTTTTCCCCACGCTTGATGTGAGGGAAGGGGGAAGGGAAGCTCGCCACCGATTGGTGGATGAACAGCGTGAGGCGGTCGGGGTGAGGGAACGACCCTTTTTGAGAAACTTCAAGGCCGACAATAACACCGCTCGGTTATCACTGTAGCACGGAACGGACCGCTTAAGCGGTTCGTGTCCGGAGTCGTCCTGTGGCGTGGTACGATCGCCCAGTTGACCACTCACGCAGGTACTAAGGTAGGTCGAATTTGGCGAGCAACCCTATCCTGCGCGGGAGGGCAATTGGCACGATCGTGGTGAGGTTAAACGCCCACCCGTGACTAGCTCCCGGCATTGTTCTGAGAGGGTCACGATTGAATTGTCCGTTCTGGTGGGCGAGGCGGCCGACATTCGTGTCGAGCGGAAGATCGCACGCGAATTCCCAACAGTATATATATATATATATATATATATATATATATATATATATATATATATATATATATATATATATATATATATATATATATATATATATATAAATAATATTGTTGCGAATTCGCGCCCGCCGGCGTGCGAACGGCCATGTCGACCACCGGACGGACAATTCTGTCATGACCCTCTCGGACTAACGACGGGAGCTTGTCACGGGTGGGCCTTTAGGCCTCACCACGATCGTGCCAATCGGCCACCCGCGTGGGATAGGGTTGTTCGCCAAACTCGACCTACCTATGTACCCACGCAGATGGTAGACTGGGCAATCGCACCTCGCCGCAGGTCGACTCCGGACATGGGCCGCTTAAGCGATCCGTTCTGTGCTATCGGAATAAACGAGCGGTGTTATCGTCGGCCTCGACGGTTCCGATTAATTATCGGGCGTATTAAGCCCACGACGAACCCGTTACGTGAAGCAAGATGGAGAATCAAACAAAGGAAAGGACGCAGCGAAACGGGGAACAAGTTCACACAAGCACTTTATTCACACGACACACGGAGAGCACACATATACAGCCAACCCATAATGCACAAAAAAAGCAAATGTAAGAAGAAAAACATTAAAGCAACGACGACGCAGAGCTACAACCGACTAAGACCGACACACGGCAACACAAACAGTTTTACTTCACCAGACTGGCGCCGACACACATTTACTCAAAAGCAAAGGATAGAAGCCACCCTCATAGGCAAGGGGGAAGACGGGCCCGTAGGCCAATGTGTGCGCGGGACCTGAAGGAGCGGTCAGGCCCGCGAGACCGGGGGGGGGTCCTACCCGCGTCCTCGTGATGAGCCGCAAATGTGGCTGCGCGGCGGTTTCCCCGACTTCGTGCTCCTTCGCGGGTTTCGTTGGCACCGCTTGGAGTGGGATGGGAACGGGGCCCCCTTTTTGCACTCTCTCAGCGCGGGGGAAAGGGGGGGAATTGTTGATGCCCTGGGGGAAGGAGAATGGTTGGCTGGCTTGGGTCCCGCGACAAGCCATCCCACCGCGACCTCGTCGTCGACCGCCGTCTTCTCTGCCTCGGACCCGAGCTCTTTGGACTCTTCCCCCAATTCTCCTCAGCCGACTGCAGAAAACCACCTTGACGCCTTCGCCTCCCGACTCCACTCCGCTTTCCAACACGACTTGACTGCCTCGCAACAACTCCAACCAAAAACTAACTCTCTGCGCAACAACTCTTCTGTGCAACAACAACTCTGCGCAACAACTCCTCTGCGCAACAACTCTTCTCATTCGCCTCACGCTCGCCGTTTATAGGCCGGCAGGAGAAAACAATATGCAAATTTCCGGATCAGGATGACCTCGGGGGCGGGGCCACGCTCGCCCATTGGACGGAGGAAAAGGAGCGTGAATCTCCCCTGATCCAAGAATTTGCATATCTTGATTCCACACAGGCGCGCCTGGAGGCGGGGCCAAGCCACCCCGCGCTTCCTAATTGGATGGATCAGAAGCGGGCGTGTAGCATTCCTGATCCGAATTCTCCTCGGAAAGGCCGCTATTTGCAGTTGCGGCTCGGCGCGTATCTTGTACGAGCCCAGGACAGCCCGACGCTCGGTGCTCACAGGTTGTGCGGGAATGGCCGCAGAAGGAGAGAGGTGAAGGTGGTGGCGGGTTTCCGGCAATGGCCGATGGCCATGGTGCCGTTTGGAATGGTGGTGATGCGATGTTTGCGGGAGCGAGTTGTGAAGGTAAAGGTCCTGGCTGTTGGCGTTGTTGTTGTTGTCTGACGGTTGGAGCGTGGTTGGTTCAAAATAAACAGAAAAACGGCTATCTCAAAGTGTCGCAGCCCGAATTAATCATATTTATTCCCTCGAAACAACGGGTTTGGGGCGAACTACACATGTACTTACAGAGATATCTCACCTGCGTGACCTGAATTGTGGTTTGCGAATTTCCACAACCGTAACAATATCTCTCTCTCTCTCTCTCTCTCTCTCTCTCTCTCTCTCTCTCTCTCTCTCTCTCTCTCTCTCTCTCTCTCTCTCTCTCTCTCTCTCTCTCTCTCTCTCTCTCTCTCTCTCTCTCTCTCTCTCTCTCTCTCTCTCTCTCTCTCTCTCTCTCTCTCTCTCTCTCTGTCTCTGTCTCTGTCTCTGTCTCTGTCTCTGTCTCTGTCTCTGTCTCTCTTGTCTCTGTCTCTGTCTCTCTTGTCTCTCTTGTCTCTCTCTTGTCTCTCTTGTCTCTCTTGTCTCTCTTGTCTCTCTTGTCTCTCTCTCTTGTCTCTCTCTCTCTCTCTCTCTTGTCTCTCTCTTGTCTCTCTCTCTCTCTCTCTCTCTCTTGTCTCTCTCTTGTCTCTCTTGTCTCTCTTGTCTCTCTTGTCTCTCTCTCTCTTGTCTCTCTCTCTCTCTTGTCTCTCTTGTCTCTCTTGTCTCTCTTGTCTCTCTCTCTCTCTTGTCTCTCTCTCTCTCTCTTGTTTCTCTCTCTCTCTTGTCTCTCTCTCTCTCTCTTGTCTCTCTCTCTCTCTCTCTTGTCTCTCTCTTGTCTCTCTCTCTCTCTCTTGTCTCTCTCTTGTCTCTCTCTCTTGTCTCTCTTGTCTCTCTTGTCTCTCTTGTCTCTCTTGTCTCTCTCTCTCTCTCTTGTCTCTCTTGTCTCTCTTGTCTCTCTCTCTCTCTTGTCTCTCTCTCTCTCTTGTCTCTCTCTCTCTCTCTTGTCTCTCTCTCTCTCTCTTGTCTCTCTCTCTCTCTCTTGTCTCTCTTGTCTCTCTTGTCTCTCTTGTCTCTCTCTCTCTCTTGTCTCTCTCTCTCTCTCTTGTCTCTCTCTCTCTCTCTTGTCTCTCTCTCTCTCTTGTCTCTCTCTCTCTCTCTTGTCTCTCTCTCTCTTGTCTCTCTCTCTTGTCTCTCTCTCTTGCCTCTCTCTGTTGTCTCTCTCTCTCTCTTGTCTCTCTCTCTCTCTTGTCTCTCTCTCTCTCTCTCTCTCTCTCTCTCTGTCTCTCTCTCTCTCTCTCTCTCTCTCTCTCTCTCTCTCTCTCTCTCTCTCTGTCTCTTGTCTCTCTCTCTCTCTCTCTCTCTCTCTCTCTCTCTCTCTCTCTCTCTCTCTCTCTCTCTCTCTCTCTCTCTCTCTCTCTCTCTCTCTCTCTCTCTCTCTCTCCCTCTCTCTCTCTCTCTCTCTCTCTCTCCCTTCCCCCACTCCTTCCCCTCTTTTAAAGGGACGAGAAAGGACTGACCATTTACTGTTCAATTTGCCAGGTTGGATTAGTGTGGGTTTTAAATGTTCCCACTTGGTTTTACATGGAACCTGGCGGTTTAATAGAAAATGTTGCGATTTGGGCATGTTTTATCGCCCTTCCTTTCCCCTCCCCTCTTGCCGCATTCCATTCCCCTCACACTGCCTTCCCTTCCCTTCCCTTCCCTTCCCCTCACACTGCCTTCCCTCCCCTTCCCCTCCCCTTCCCTCATGCTCCCCTCATGCTTACCTCCTTCCAAACCCCTTACCCTCTCCACCCCCATCGACATCTCTGGGTGGTCTCTGTGTGCTCTTTTAACTTACCTCATTTCATTCAATTCTGCACTACCCGTCACCCCCCCTCCCACTTCTCCACAAGTCCTACTACCAAATGCTAGTCGAAAACTCCTTCCATCATGTTTACCTCCTCCCAAAACCCCTTCCCCTCCCCGCTCCCCCCTCCTCTGTCTCATCCATGCTGAACGCCCGCCAAGTGCATAGCGACGTTTTGGGAGGAGTCGCTCTCCCCACACCCCCTTTTCTCGCAGTCCCCCCTTTTCTTGTTCCCCCACCTTTCCTGCACTGCCCTACTTGCTTCCCCTCCCTCCCTCCTCTGTCCTCTCTCGCCCCTCCCCCACTCCCCCACCTCAATACTCCCACCAGCGAAAAAACGGCTTGTGTCAACTTGGGTAAAATATATTTCACAATATCTCAAATGCACCAGCGACAATGTATGCACACTAACACATGCGAGCACAAATACAGGCTATCACTCTGGCTATCACACACACACACACACACACACACACACACACACACACACACACACACACACACACACACACACACACACACACACACACACACACACACACACACACACACACCAACAGGCGCGAATACACGTGAGCACCTGCACGCTGACAGACACACCCATCTTTCTCTGCCCCTCCTTCGATCCTGGATTTATAATCTCAAAACGACAATTCCATACTTGTCAAAGCAGCTTGAATTATAATCTGCAGTAATTCAACATAGTATCATCCAGTTTATACCACGAGTTGTCCATATCTCATAGCTTTCACAGACTAAGCCTTCCATGTCAAAGCTCCATGGGCTCACCATCGGTGCAGCGATCCACACGATGCGCTTGACTTCAGCGCAGAATCCATCAGAAAAGAAGAGTGTAAGAAGGTCCCGAGTACGAACTCTTGCGTCCTGAATCCCCTCCATGGTTGTCTCCTCTGTGTGATTACTGATAAACCCGAACAGTCAGTCACAATCGAGCCATAAAAACAAGCAAAGGTTAGTTTTGAAGGTTACACATGGAAATACAGGGAACCTGATTGCAGGAGGACATTTGGCCCGTCAAGCGTACATGTCTGCAACACACGAATTCAATCCAACAGTTATTCAAATTAAAATCACCGTTGGAGTGGAGAGAGGGGACGAAAATGTAAGGTTAAGTCCAGACATCTCCAGGGTGGTGTGTGTGTGTGTGTGTGTGTGTGTGTGTGTGTGTGTGTGTGTGTGTGTGTGTGTGTGTGTGTGTGTGTGTGTGTGTGTGTGTGTGTGTGTGTGTGTGTGTGTGTGTGTGTGTGTGTGTGTGTGTGTGTGTGTGTATATATTGTTACGAATCTGGAAACCGTTTGCATTCAACATTCAGGTCCCAAAGTTAGTTATGCCGGTAAGGTCTTAGTTATTTTATAACTTGGTTTACGGATCCACCGACGGTATATTTGCCGAAATGAAATATAAATATAAAACACATTTTTAGACTTTTATATTTATACATTTTCCACCGAAGGTGAAAAAGTTTCAAAACCCGAAATGTAAACGTCGGCATTTATTTTCACAATATAATTTCGTGCATGCACGCCAAAATGCCGAGTCACCTTTAACCGAGCTACGTAGTCGTCTTCGGTCATGGCGTCTTAGCAGTGGCCTGCGTGGTTCACATTGACTGTTGTTTCTGGGGCGAAAGTGATTGTTTGTTGTTTTTTTTTTTCTATACCTTGTCGAGGCTCGTGTGAGAGCTAACACACAACGCACATCATGGGGGACATGAAACAAGAGAGGAAGGAGTGGGAAGGACAAAACTGTGGGGAACAGAGACATTAGGAGATCTGTGGAAGGGAGAGGTATGGGACAGGGAACATGGGGAATATAAGATGGACATTGCAGGGACTTTCAGGAAGTAAAGCAGGTAATTTGAAGGAGGTGGGCTTGGGTGGATTATCGGGGAAAGAAAATGATCGAGGATTTGGATGGGTGATGATAGGAGGTGGTGGTGAACAGCTGTTTTGAAAGCCTGGAGGGAAGAATGGGAATGAATAGAGTGAGGGAGTTTATTCCAAAGGCGGGAAAAAAGAGGAATGGAAGAGTGAAGGTGAGCAGTGATTCGTGATTTTGGTAGTTTTACCAGAAGGGGGTTGTTGGCGGACCTTGAGCGCCCTGCGGAAATGTGGTGGGGACAAATCACAGAGAGAGCTGGGGGTGGCGAGGCTGGAGAGGAGACGGTAGAAAACAGAAAGACAACCGACCAACCTGCGGTGAATGAGTGAGAGGCCCAAAGACTCAACCTCATTGCGGGAGATGCCAATGATCCGAAATGCCTTGGTTCCTACAGCGTGAAGCCGACAAAGGTGGGAGGCAGGAGCACCAGCCCAGAGTGGAGAGCACTACTCCATCAGGCTGTGGACAAAAGCTTTGTAAGTGGTCACGTGCTCAGCTGGGCCGAGGAAGGACTTTGCACGACGGAGGATTCCCAATCGGCGACTGCCTTTGGAGGCGAGGTTTGAAATGTGGTTTTCCCAGGAAAGGTCATGGCAGATAGTGAGACCCAGAAGCTTGAAAGAATGGACTTCTTCCAGAGGATTGTTGAAAAAGTGGAAGGGGGGATTTTCTAAACGGTCCTTTCGAAGAGACAAAGTGAGAGTGTGAGATTTGTCTGGATTGAAAGACATGTTCCACGTGTTGGACCAGTTTGTGATTTTATCCAGATCTGCAGTGAGCGAAGAAGCTGCTACTTGCTGGTCTGAGTGATGACCGATGGTATGGCAGAGGGTGGAGTCATCACCAAACAGATGGAGGATTTTCCAGAGAGTTGGAGAGATCATTGATGAAAACCAGAAAAATAACAGGGCCCAGATCGCTACCTTGAGGAACTCCAGCCTGGACAGGAAGAGGGGATAAAAGAACCCTATTTAGGGCCACAAGGTGACTGCGACAGGAGAGGAAGTCTGCGAGCCAAGAGTTGTTAAGAAGTATGTCAGCGGTATAAATTTGAGTGACTGTATTGGTGATTTATTCACCCAACATCTTGACCACGAATATTCTGGCCGAACTATTGCATCAATTCAGTGCAGCAGCTGGGATGATTCGCACGCTACTCTCGATCGTGCCGATTTTGTTTCCATCAAAAGTTGTACACCGCTGTTCGTATTGAAAGATTTCGGTGCCAAGTACGTCAAAGTTTCCCTGCGCGATGCTGATATTCAGCCTTCAACGGAGCAGAAATCAGCCGTTGATGTGCTCATGGGGATAGGGAGATGGTATGATCAGAGGCCCACTGAAAACTAAGCTGGTTATGGCTCTGATTGACCGTTTTGAGCGTGTTGACTCCGAGTAGACACCTTTTTTTAATCATATCCAGCACTATGCACTGGTGTGCACACACACATCTACGACTTGGACAGTAATTTTCTCAGCATTGTTTCCATTTGTTTGATGATCCAACAGGGTTCCAGAGGATCTCTGGAAAATCCTCTATTTCTCTTTGCCGACGACTCCACCCTCTGCCGTACCATCTGTCATCCCTCAGACCGGCAAGCAGCAGCTTCTTCACTCACTGCAGATCTGGATAAAATCACAAACTGGTCCAATACGTGAAACATGTCTTTCAATCCAGACAAATCTCACACTCTCACTATGTCTCTTCGAAAGGACCATTTACAAAACCCCCCCATCCACTTTCTCAACAATCCTCTGGAAGAAGTCTTTTCTTTCAAGCTTCTAGGTCTCACTATCTGCCATGACCTCTCCTGGGAAAGTCACATTTCCAACCTCGCCTCAAAAGCCAGTCGCCGACTGGGAATCCTCCGTCGTGCTAAGTCCTTCCTCGGCCCTCTTGAGCTCCTGACCACTTACAAAGCTTTTGTCCGTAGCCTGATGGAGTACTGCTCTCCCCTCTGGGCTCGTGCTCCTGCCTCCCACCTTTCTCGGCTTCACGCTGTCGAAACCAGGGCATTTAAGATCATCGGCATCTCCCGCAATGAAGCTGAGTCTTTGGGCCTCTCACTCAATCACCGCAGGTTGGTCGGTGGTCTTTCTGTCTTCTACCGACTCCTCTCCAGCCTTGCCCCCCCTGCTCTCTCTGCGATTTGTCCCCACCACATTTCCACAGGGCGCTAAAGGTCTGCCAACAACCCCCTTCTGGTAAAACTACCAAAATCACGAATCACTGCTCATCTTCACTCTTTCATTCCTCTTTTTTCCCGCCTTTGGAATAAACTTCCTCACTCTATTCTTTCCCATTCTTCCCTCCAGGCTTTCAAAACAGCTGTTCACCACCACCTCTTATCTTCCCCCATCCAAATCCTTGATCTTTTCTACCCCCGATAATCCACCCAAGCCCACTTCCTTCATTTCTCCTGCTTTCCTTCCTGAAAGTCCCTGAAACGTCCATCTTCTCTTCGCCATGTTCCCCGTCCCATCCCCATCCCTCTCCCTTCCACAGTTCACCTAATGTGTCTGTTCCCCACTGTTTTGTCCCTTCCACTCCCGCCCCTCTTGTCTCATGCCTCCTTGCTGTGAGTTGTGTGTTAGCTCTCATACGAGCCTCGACCAAGGTATACAAAAAAAAAAAAAAAAAGGTTCCTATCAGAAAAACATGCCAGGCTATATTGTAAAAACAAGTTTTAATCCTTCTTTATTGTTTTTCACATCAGATGATACAGTGTACAATGGCATCCTGCATTTGAATGGTTTTCCATCTTCAATGTTTTCTTAGATCCTCCTGGTCCGGGATTTATATTTATCCCCCCCCCACACCTACCCTTGTCTTTTCCATGGAACATCCGAAAAAAAATAATAAAAATATATAATTTCTAAAAATTGAAATTATATTTATATTTATATTTCCACCTACCGACCCTACATTTTCGCTGAAGAACTGTGCAAACAAAGTTATAAAATAACTAAGGCCGAAGTACGTGTGTAGTCAGATCCCTTTCCTTTTTGGTTCGTGGGAGGCTCGAAAACATGGGTTGTGACATCTTTAGTTTGATTATTATATCCAACGAGCCATCGAATAAACCATCCCATCCGCGTGATCAAAATCCACTCCCACTAACGCTCCTTCCACAAACGTTTTAACTCTTGCACCAACGCAACATGGATACTGTTACTCTTCGAGAGCGGAGCTACGTGGTGAATGTGGGGTCTCCGAACAGGGGCCACGGCTCTGCCCCGGTGGGATGCGGCCGTGGGCCAATGAGGGACGGACAGCGAGATGATTCTCGCCAAGGTCCCTCCCCATGTACGAGGAGATATATATCTCGGAGGGTCGTCGTCGTCGTCGTCGTCGTGTTTCACGACGAAGGCAAATAAGGATCCCCATGCACGCTCTGAGAAGTACTGGAGTTCTGGAGTGGTCACATTCATCACAGTGGCTGTTTCGGGAAGAGGTGTGCTGTGGACCCCGACCATTCACCACCCGAGCTCCGCCACAAACCACGAGTTTCACGTGCGACTGGGACCATGCCGACGACCAGTGGCAAGTGCCGCAGCACGGAGTACCCCCTTTCTCCGATGGCCAGGTACCCATCCGGACTCTGACCCCCAGCTAGTCTCTCTCATCGGCTGGAGGGTCCAATAAAGAACTCCGGGGTTTCTTTTCTTTTTGTGTGTGTGACTGCGTGTGGGCCCGTCTTTAAGTAGAATTGTTAAGTGTTTATTTCATCATTGTAAATACTGCATTGCATATTCGCGATAAGTGTCGCCTCTTCTGTCTTTTGATTTTATTGTAAATAAATTATTAGAAATGTTCCCAGCTCATCTCCGTCCTTTCTTTATTTGGTACAGCATGGTCCAGGTCTGAGTTCAGACAGGGTTTCATCCCCGATATAATCCGTTAATCCTAGCCCGCACGGCTTTGGCAGTTTCTGCTCGGCTACCACCGAGCCGGAGTTGGTAATCGCTAGTTGGAACTCTACCACAGTCGGTAGAGTGACCTGGTTCGAGAAAGATGTGCCGAGAGTGTGAATCCCCGGTAGCCAAGACTGCATGGTTATTTAGGTATATTGGGATCGAGACAATTAACCCTACGCCACGCGGTCGAGATATTGGCGTTTCACGGTCGATTAATCGACCCGCCAGCTTCAGAGTTATCCAGAGCGACGGCCTATAAATTCCGGGGAGTCTGGTGGGAGACGGTGTAACCTTCCCCACCTAACGGTCATTCTCGCCACCAACCCCTGGCCAACAGCAATATGTTTAAAAGTTTAAACTTGTTTAAACGACAAATGTGGTCATCATTGGTTAGATATTTCGACACCAACTGCTAGTCAAACATTCCATTCGTTACCCTCACCTGCTTTTGTTCCTTCTTTCACAAGCCTTCTCAGTTGGAGCAGTTTTTCAGGTCAAGCCAGATTACATCTATGACTTGGTAAGGATACCATGTAAACCTGAACTAACATATTTCATGGTTTGGTTATTGGAGACTAAACCGTCTCTCCCACCAGGTTTTCTGGTGAGGACGCTGGATGATATGGACACCCTGCAGGATTAAAAACAAAACCTGTCAAAGGGCAGAGGAGCTCCTTGTGACCCAACGGCCATCCATTTCTCATGCCCAACTGTGTCTGCAGACGTCTTCCTGCAGTTGGGTTACTTTTTATTCGGAGGTTGGTGGCAGGATTTGCACTCTGGCCATTGCAAAACACTGCATTCTGCAAAACCTACAAATGTAAAGAAATCTGAAAATCCACTCCGTGCGAGTCCCACCTGTGTTGTTGCCCTTCGCAGTGCAGCTCACCGGTGCCCTCTGGAGGATTATTGGTCTTCGTGGGGTGCCACCAAAACTGATCAATCTGATGTCTGAACTATACTCTGGTACTGAGAGTGCTGTGAGATGTGGTGATGTCATCTCCAACTTATTTCAAAGTTCGCACTGGAGTTTGTCAGAAGTGTGTATTTGCCTCCACACTTTTCAGCACTTGTATGGACTGGATTCTGGGGAGGATGTCTGAGAGATCAAGATGCGGTGAATCGTTTGGGAATGTCAAAGTCTCTAACCATGATTTTGAAGATGTTGCAGTCATCTTTGCGGCGACTCTGGATATCCCTTTGGAGGCCCGTGAGGTGCTGAATGAAGAGTCCGAGCCACTGGGATTACTGGTTTCCTTGTTTAAAACTAAGATCCAGGTTTTCAATGATGTATTCAATGCTGCTACCTTGTTTGTACCTATTTGTTGTGATCAGGTTAAGGTCACAGAGAGGTTCACTTACCTTGGCAGTGATATTCACGTGCTGTATCTGCATAATGCGAGCCAAAGGTCAACAGAAGTCTGTGTCAGGCCTGGGGAATCACGGATTCACTGGATCATGGGGTGGGGTGCTGCCATGACCTGTGTAGGAGGATGAATATCAGTCTTCAGGTTCTTGGTGCTTCCAGTCATGCTCTACGGATGTGAGACTTGGGCTCTGACCAGGGATCTGAGATGGAGACATAATTGCTTTGGTACCAGGTCTCTTCGGAGAATCCTTGGGTATTGCTGGTCGGATTTTGTGTCCAACGAGCGTTTGCTGAGAGAGACTGAAATGCCATTTGGTACCGACATAGTCCGTGAGTGTCAGCTGCAGCTACATTGAGATTTGGATCATTTTCCTGATGCTGATCCTGCTCACCAAATTATCTCAGCGAGGGAGCCTCATGAGTGGAGGAGGCCAATGGGCCGACCACGTGCCTCGTGGTTGCACAGGTTGATCTGAATCTCAAGGAGATGGAGTTGGGCCAGGTATATGCCTGGGGGATAGCCAGACGGAGGCCCCTGGAGTACTGGCAGATAGTGGATGCAGGGATGCACCCATACCTGACCTGACCTGACCTTCTCAGTCTTTTCGTCTTCTGCTCATGCGAGCTTGGCCCGTTTGTTTCTCCTTTCTGCTTCCCTCAGGTTTCTGCATCTGCTTTCTGCCTTTTACTTCTTTTCTTTCTGGTTTCAGAGAAATCTGCTCAGGAGCACTTTTCGTCCCTGCTCGCGCAAGCTTGTACCGTGTGCTTCTCTTCGCCTTTTCTGTTTCTCCTTCACATCAGCTCTCTTTCCTTCCTTCCACAAGCCTTCTCCCCCTCCCATTGGTCTGCCGTCGATGGGGGAGGGTCCATGACGTAACTTGTGGAAAATCCAACGCCGTTCTGAAGGAACTTTCAACGCCGTCCCCGCCCCCATCTATAAAAATAAGAGTTAAATATTCCACTATTTCAATGAGGTAATGAATAAAGATGTAATGACGATGTAACAATTTGCCATTTTGCTTTGAAGAATGGCAATAAAGGGGAGAGGCGTTAGTTAATGTCTGTCTGATTGAGGACTTTGGGTGGGGAGGGGATTTGAAGACAGACTTCATCCTGATGAAAGTCTAACGGCCGCCATGTTGCTGCTCAGTGCGATGTGCACCAAGCATGCCTCAGAGCTGTCATATTTACAATCGCTATGCACTCCCTATACTCGGGTTGGGCATACAACCATACTTTTTTTGAAAGGAGTGTTTTATGGCCAAATTTCACGCTGATCATGAATCCGTTGAACTTTTTGACATAGGATGATGTCTTATGTTGGTAAAATGCAAAAATTCAAAATGGCCACCAAATTTACCCATTTTCAGGTAAAATTTTATAATTATGGCTTACTCGGGCATGTGATATGTCATTTCTGATGTATTCAGGGTCATTGATATTGAACATGAGGTCAAAACAGCGACACATGATGGCTGTATGGATTTATCGCTAAACATGGGTATTTTCGATGGAAAATACCCACTTTTCAATTTCAGAACGAATTTTGAATTGATTAATCAACTATATCCTTTGTTTTTGATGTTGTACGTTTTTCGTGTCGTTAGACGTTAAAGATAATCAACAGTGATGTCTGCCGAGACTTCTATTGTAAGAAGCATGGAGGTCCAGTGACTCCTATTTCCCTTGACTCTCTTGAGAGACTTAATGAATCACAACTACTCAAGGAAATAGGCTACCTTAGATCGACAGTGACGCCCGATATACGCCAGAAGCGTAGAGTGAAATGTACCAATGGAACAAAAACTTTCACGTTTGAGAAGTTCAGTGTAGACGAACTGAAAACATCTATCAGAAATGCTATCAAACCAGAAGACAATGTTTCTGTCTATGTCGATATATTTCTGAAAAAAGTGCTTTGAATGTTGAGGAGATGTTGATGTGATGATTAAAGTAGTAGTTTATGGAAAGTTGTGATATCTTAATTTGATTCTTTGAAATTATGGTCACGCTCACATTTTTGTGCTGATTTTATCGCAATATGCATCGTAGGGCAGTCTGGTTGACCTGTACGAGTTTAAAAGTATGATTATCGATATTGGCGACCCTGAAAGCATAAGAAATGACATATTACATGCCCTAGTAAGCCATAATTATCAAATTTTACCTGAAAAGTGGGTAAATTTGGTGGCTATTTTGATTTTTTGCATTTTATCTTCCTCGGTCAAAAATGTCAACGGATTCGTGATCAGCGTGAAAAATGGCCATAAAAAACACTCCTTTCAACGGGACAACAGACAAAAAGTCGATGTGTGCCCAACCCTACCTATACATTTTCCCATCATTGTAAAACTACCAGTGACAGTTAAAAGGATTTTGAGCTGATAGGTGTCACAGGCCTTGTGAAGACCAGCCTCAGCGATCGAAAAAGCGGTCTGTTAACTATGTGCCATTCTCTCAAGCAGAGATTAAACCCGTGTCATTTGAAATTTGTCTGAGGTCATCATTTACTTTTCAACGATGCGTATGGAAATCTTACATACATACATACATACATACATCAGGAAGAAGATAATTGGTTTCAGGTCGTTTATTGTCACATATATCATTTCCACATATCGTGGGGGATTGTGTGAGTTGGACAGGTGACCATAATTATTGGTGGGGATGTAATTTGAAAGTTTGAAGTGGGGTGGGGATTTTAATTTTCTCAAGCAGGGCTTAAATCCACGTCATATGAGGTCTTTCTCCAATGTCATTATTTCCTTTTAAAGGTGTGTGTATACAGTATATTCATCAGGACGATCATTGGTTTCATGTACATGTTGCAGGATTGTACATATATTTTATGTACATGTTGCAGGATTGTGAGTTGGACAGGCAGGTGACCATGACAGGTCTTGCCCTGCTCATGGACGCATATCTTTTCCACATATGTCATGGGATTGTGAGTTGGATCAGTGACCATGATGGATGGGAAGCAGGTTTGAATGCTTGAAGTGGGGAGGAGATTGGCATTCTCTCAAGCAGGGCTTCAACCCATGTCATTATAAAAGGTCTTTGGCCAAGGTCATTATTTCCTTTTAACGATGTGATTGGGTATAGATGCATCAGGAAAAAAGATAATTGATTTCAGTTCATTTATTGTCATCAATCTTTTCTGCATATCTCACAGGATTGTGAGTTGGATTGATGACTGTGACGGGCCATGACTGCTCATGGTCACATATCTATTCTGCATATCTCGCGATATTGTGAGTTAGACAGACGACCGTGACCTGCTCATGGTTACACATCTTTTCCGCATAATCTTATGTGATTGTGAGTTTGACATGCAACAGTAAAAATAAACAACAAGTAGTCCAAGACTATTGTCTTGAATACTGGTGCTCCACAAATGTGTGTGCTGTCACCTCTTCTCTTTTCCATTTTCACTAATCATTGGATGTCTCATCATGAGTCTGTGCATCTCATGAAGTTTGCTGATGACACGACTGGCACAGTTATTATCGTAATTTCTGATGAGTTAGAATACCTTTTAGGAAGTTAATGGGTTTGTTTCATAGTACAAACACAACAACCTCGAGCTGAACACTGCAAAGACGAAGGAGATGGTTGTTGACTTTCATAGGGCAAAATTTCAGTCGACCGTCTTACCAACAATGGTGAAGTTATTGTAATTGTTGACTGTTTTAAACTTCTTGGTACAACCTTTTCCAGTAGTTTAAGGTGTGACCACAACACAGATATTTTTTTATCAGGAAAGCTCAGCAATACCTCCGCTTCCTGAGGCAGCAAAATAAGTTTGGTCTTCGCAGGGAGATTCTTGTCCAGTTTTATCGTGCCATTATAAAAAGTGTTTTGACATTGTGTGTACATGGTGTGAGAGCTGCACCCAGCGACAGAAGCATCAGCTTCAGATTGTTGTGTGCAATGCTGGTGGGATTATTGGATGTGAGTTGCCCTCTTTTGGCTTCAATTTACACAAAGCATACTGTGACTATATCATGGAGGAGAGTCTATGATCCCTTGCATCAAGCCAATGTCCTGTTTCAACTTTTACCATCTGGAAGATACAGGTTATTTTGGTGTCGGACAAATTGCTTTAGGAATAGCTTTTTTCCTCAGGCAGTTATTGCCCTTTCCAACTCCATTAGCACTTAAACAGTGATTTTTGTTTCTGTTGACATTTTATTGTGCTTGTGATTTTGTATATAGAGGGATTGTTTTATTGTTCGATAGCTTTGAGTCTATTATGACTTCAGCTTTATCATCTGATGCATTACTGGTTAACTTTGTTGAGGAATATGATTTATTACCATCGCAGAAGGAGAAGGTATTGCGTTTAGGTCCGTTTGTTTGTCTGTCTTTGGTTGTTTGTTTGTTTGTTCACACGAAATTTCGTGTTTTTTCTCCACAACTACATGTCAGATTGAGACGAAATTATCACCATTGGTACGACTACTCATGTAGAATGTTTTAGTCATAATTATGACGTCATTAGTCACATTGCGTGGCAACTATGTTGGAAAAAACGAATAAAACTTTGAACCTCTGTACCTCTGAAACAGCACCTAGGAAAAAATTGAAACTTGGCACATAGCACGTATTCATGGGGAATAAGAGTCATTTTTTTCATGACGTCATAGGTGCCTTCATTATGACGTCATAATTGCATATGTAGAACGCTGCATCTGATCAGTGTGAAAATTTTTGATGGTCGTCTATCTGGGGATAAAATGGTCCACAGAAAAAAAAAAATTGATCACCTCATTGGTCACATCATTCGGAGCCACATTGTTTTTTTAAAGAAATTAAAAAAAAAAACCATCAAAAATCTTCTTCTCTGAAGTGGTTGAAAAGATCGAGGCGAAAATTTACCTGTATGACCACCTATTCGTGAGGAACAAAAAGTTCACACGTTTGACATCATAGGTCATTGCTTGGCAGCCATATTGGCTTTACCCGCAAACATTAAAAAAATCTTCACCAGAATGGCTGGAGAGATCGAGGGGAAACTTCACAGAAATGTTCCCCAAGCCTTGGGTGTACAAGTTTGTTCATGAATATTTGATAGGTCACATGGTTTGGCAGCCCCATTGGATTGAATAAAATATTAAATATTTTCTCTGGAACCGCTTAATCAATTAACATGAAAGTTCAAATTTATGATCTGGTAGTGATGGGGAATACATGTTATAAAATTTTAACTTAATCAGAGACATGGTCTGGCAGCCAAAAATATTTTATTTTTTTGATCTTGGTTTTTTTGATATTCTTTTTGAATAAAGCTTTAAAGGACAATTAGCTGTGGCTGGATGGGTTTTAGGGTAAAGGTGTTGCAGCTGAAATGTGTATCCTATCCAGGTTCCTCCTGATGACCATATTTCCTTTTTGCTTGTTTGGGTTCCTTCTGATGACTCCAATGCAGGACTTTACCTATTTGGTCTTCCTTTGATTTGAATTGAATTGATTTTAATTGGCTCATGAAGAAATATTTTCACGAAAAAATATTTTCACGAAAAATATGTGACCACTATATTCGTTATTGTTGTATGTCTGTCTGTCTGTCCCGAGCATAGCTCCGTGGGTTTTGATCCGATCCTGATGAAATTTTGGTGGGAGGTTTATATCATGATCTCGTTGTGTTTTCCTGAAAATGGGCGTGGTCTAAAAAACGTGTTTTTAGGGGGTAGCCAATTTCAATTTGCATCTTCTCCTGGGGGTTTTGTCGAATCTGATGGGATTCGGTATTTGGTTAGCCCAATGGCACCTGCATAGCCCCACAGAGCTCGATTTTTCATTTTCGTCCCAAGGTCAAGGCCACGAACTTAAAAAAATTGTGAATTGTGTTTTTAGGGGGTAGCCAATTTCAATTTGCATCTTATTCTTTGGGGTTTGTCGAATCTGGCAGGGGTTTCGGTATTTGGTTAGCCCAATGGCACCTGCATAGCCCCACGGAGCTCGATTTTTTTTCATTTTCCTGTCAAGGTCACAAGGTCACGAACGTAGAAAATTGCGATTTTGACATAAAAATCCATCTTCTTCGAGGGGGTTGTCGAATCTGGCAGAGGTTTCGGTATTTGGTTAGCCCAATGGCACCTGCTTAGCCCCATGGAGCTCTATTTTTCATTTTCATCCCAAGGTCAAGGTCACACGGTCACGAACGTAGAAGATTGCGATTTTGACATAAAAACTCCATCTTCTCCAAGGGGGTTGTCGAATCTGGCAGAGGTTTCGGTATTTGGTTAGCCCAATGGCATCTGCATAGCCCCACGGAGCTCCATTTTTCATTTTAGTCCCAAGGTCAAGGTCACAAGGTCATGAACTTAGAAAATTTCGAATTTTGACATAGAAATTAGACGACTGCCCAAACTTTGAGAGCTAGGATGACAATATTTTTTATGCATAATCTTGAGGTCATTCCCCACCTAAAGTCTCTTGAAACCATTTTTCTCTATCTCGAACACCTTGCATGTGGTGCCCCCTACAAGTTTGTTTTTATGCTGATTTTATCAAAGTATGGATAATCCGAGGAGTGTGAAATGCCATATAGTCTATATGATGTTATATTGTTCCTGGAATGTTCCAGAGGAAGTTTTGCACCAAAGGTCATAATCCTTGACCTTTGACCTTTAAAGTTCACAAAGGTCAAATTTTCTAAGTTGTGGGAATCGAACCGGGTTTTCGACCTTCTTCGACGAACTAACTCCGTTAAGCTATAGCACGTATCCTGTTTCCTTATTTTAATGTCCACAACATTGTTTTGGGACCTTTAAAGGTTATGCAAAGGTCAAATTTTAAGTTGTTGAACGAAACTGGGTTTTCGGCATTTTGCAGTTATTAACCTGTCACTCGTACCACATCATGTTGATCATTTTTTATAACTTCGTCAAACATTATCACATTGTCTCATCCTTGACTTCTGAAACAATCTACATCGTCAAATACCGCTCGTGAACCATCGTCGTCTTCAGACTTGTCCCATTCTAAATTCAATTGAATAATAATGAAAAATGTCAAGGGTCGGGTTCAGGTGTCCAATCAAAGTGGGATTGCATCAAAGCGGGACGTCTTGGAATCCGATCACTGCCAACAGTTATAAAGTGGCAGTTCTAATGATGTCTCTTATAATTATGTAACACACCAATACACAAACGCCACACAAAATACACCACACAAAACTACATAAACACCACCCAAAACAAGTCCTGGTGAGGGTCTGCAATCTCTCATAGCTCTTTCTAGTTGTGATTGCATGTGTGACCAACACCAAGACATATTCCTTGTGTTTATACACTTGGTGAAATAATGTTCTTATCTTATCTTTAAACCTCTTTTTCCTATATTTATATTGAATTCTACAGTTGAACACTGTAGAACACAAATCATCTTCATGATACTTCCAAAAAACTCCAGTTTTGCAGTACTTAGATGTGTTCTATAGTGTGTTTTATGTAATATGAGCTGTCAAGTGCAGCCCCTGGGAAGTAGGCATGGCATGTGCGAGGATGCAGTTTCGTGGTGAAGAAGAGGCCGTCGATATGGCAATATACATACTGATTGACACTGTGTTCTATGCTGATCATTAAAGCCTCCATCTCCTGAAATGTAACTCAATGTTGTCTAAATACAGTGTATTAGGGTGGTGTATAAGACTATTCCAGTTGTGCTAAACTTCTGGATTTTTTTAAAATGATGTTTAAAATCATTATCTATCTATAATTCCAGCAATGTGTGTGTGTGTGTGTGTGTGTGTGTGTGTGTGTGTGTGTGTGTGTGTGTGTGTGTGTGTGTGTGTGTGTGTGTGTGTGTGTGTGTGACCACTGTTTCTCAACAACCGCTGGTTCGATCTAATTGAAACTTGCCAGATATATTGCTGGGGACCTGAGGATGTGCCTTTTCAAGGTTTGATATTAATCCGACAAGTGCTTTCCAAGTTATGGCCATTTATTTACCAACCAATGACAAGAACCGTTGCTGCAGCCATTTTTTTTTATCAACCAATGACAGGAAGCGTTGCTGCGTAGCCGTGGTCGATGGGGAAGAGAAACTCAGCCGCGTTCACCATTACGGGTTTCTTCTCTTTTCTCCCCTCCTCTCCTCTCCTCTTCGTCTTTTTCCTTGCGAAAAGGCAAAATACGTTGGCGCTAATTGAATAATTGGCCATTAAAAGCCTCCGTATTCTTGCCCTGGACGAGGAAACAAAGAAGTGCTGTTTCCTCAGCGATGTTGCTTATGAAGAGGTGCTAACGAGATAAAGGTGTGTACAATGTACATGGAGACGATTTTTATTATTATTTATGTATTGAAGGAAAATTGTTCAAAAAATAATTTATCAAAAAAAGTGCACAACTTTTTTTTGTTTCCAATTGTCAAAACGCTGTGGCCTTTGGAAGTGTTAAGGAATTCAGCTCCACTCAATATGCTTGCCAACGAAATACATCTCAATTTAGTGGTAAAAACGATTCACAACGACGGGTTTCCTTACTCATTGCTCTGCAGTCTGCATTCAGCCCCTTCATTTGTCATCTCTTTGACCTCATTTCATCCATCTATAATTCCTGCAATCTGTGTGTGTGTTTATGTCTGTGTGTGTGTGTCTGTGTGTTTGTTTGTGTGTGTCTGTGTGTCTGTGTCTGTGACCGCTGTTTTCTGACAACCACTCGTCCGATCTAATTGAAACTTGCCAGTTATATTGCTGAGGACCTGAGTATGTGCCTTTTCAAGATTTGATATTAATCGGACAAGTGATTCCCAAGTTATGGCCATTTATTTAACAACCAATGACAGGACACGTGCTGCGTAGGCGTGGCTGCATAGGCCGGTGCACGGCCGGCCGACGATGACGTCACGTGCCATGCTGGTTATGATGGCGATTGATCGGTGCCTTAGTTACCGTGGGGTAGGAGTGCCAATGGTAAATGGCAGCGAATGTCATGGCAAGCAAAGACAGGGAGGTAAACTTGATTTTAATTAACTCTGTGTGTGTAAGTATCACATCAGTTTCTACTTAAATGCAAGCGACAATTCGTGGAATGATGTGAACATTCCGTACGGGCATGCACTACTTTTGGATAGTGATGACTTACTGTATTCTAATAATTTCTCGATTTCTTATCCGCATTTATAAACACAATGCCCCAATCCAGTCGTCATTTACGAGAGCGAAGGAATGGCCTGTGTGTTTGTTTGAAAGTTTTTTTTTTTTGCATGCATGGCCACGCACATATGGGCACGCGAGAGCGAAGGAACGGCCTGTGTGGTTGTTTTCTCTGGCACGCGGTTTGAAAGTTTTTTTTTTTGTATGTACGGCCACGCATGTATGGGCACACACGTACGGCCATGCACATACGGACACGCACGTACGGCCACGCGAGAGCGAAGGAACAGCCTGTGTGGTTGTTTCTGGCAAGCGGTTTTAAAGTGTATATATATATATATATATATATATATATATATATATATATATATATATATATATATATATATGTATATAATTTTTGTTGCACGTACGGGCTTCGTGAAAGCGACGGAACGGCTTGTGTGGTTGTTTCTGGCAAGCAGTTTTAAAGTGTGTATATTGTTACGGATTCGCGCCCGCCGGCGGGCTGACGGCCACGTAACTCGAATCGCGGCACGTCGCCCACCGGACGGACAATCCAGTCGTGACCCTCTCGGACTAACGCCGGGAACCAGTCACGGGTGGACCTTTCGGTCTCACCGCGATCGAGCCAATCGGCCCCCGCGTGGGATAGGGTTGCTCGCCAAATTCGACCTACCTAAGTACCCACACGGAGGGTAGACCGGGCGATCGCACCTCGCCGCAGGTCGACTTCGGACACGGGCCACTTAAGCGACCCGTTCCGTACTATCGGGATAACCGAGCGGTGTTATCGTCGGCCTCGACGGTTCGATTAATTATCGGGCGTATTCAGCCCACTACCAACCCTTTATGTAAGCAAGATGAGGATTCAATGAAAGAAATGACGAAGCGAAGCGGGAAACAGTTCAACATAAAGCACATTTATTCGCGATGAACAGAAAGCACACATATACAATTCCACCAAAAGCACATAGAAAAGAAGACAAAAAGCAAATGCGACAATGCAGATATAATACCGATTACGCGAGCACACGGCAACACTTATACAATTTTACTTCACAGACGGCGCCGACAACACACATTCCCAAAGCAAAAGAAAAGAGAACCACCCTCCAGGATGAGGGGGTAGGCGGGCCTGGGGCCGAGACCGTGTCGGGCCTACCCGTCTGGTGATGAGACGCGGAGTGGCGGTGGTGCCTCAACTCCGCGGGCCTCGCGGACAGTGTCTGGTAGGGGGTGGGAAGGGGGCCCCCTTGGTCGCACTATCTCAGCGCGGGGGGAAACAGGAGGGGGTTGCTGATGCTCGGGGAAAGGAGGATTTTTACTCTGTCTCGGGTCCCGCGACGAGCGTCTCCACCTCGACCAGGTCGCGCCGTCGGCCTCCCTGGTGTGCAGCTCCCGGCACCGACGCGAGCACCCCCTCGTCCGTCCTCGCCGCCGCCACCTCTCCACAGCTCCGCCGACAACTCGTTCCAACGCAACCACGACTCCAACGCACACGACACTTTTCTGACGAACGCAGCCGCTTATATAAGCCCCGTGGCTTCGCCTTTGACCCCCTGCCTTCGACCTTTCACCTCGCTCCCCATTGGCCCGAGAAAAAGTGGGCGTGAATCGTTTTTGATCCGTTTTTGGAGCGGAAAGTCCGTGGTTTTGTACACGCTGTTCGGCGCGCGCCCTGCATGAGTCCAATACCGGTACCCACAAGCGGCGCAAGAACGGTGGCGATGCAACGGTTGCGAGGTGTGACGGTAAAGGTCGTGGCTGTTGTGGTGAAGCGGCGTTGTGGTGGGTGGTTGATGTTGTGACGACTGTTGAGACGTGGTTGGTGGTGGTAATCATGGCGGTTGGTCCAAAATAAAGATAGTAAAAGAAAAACGGCTATCCTGAAGAGTCGCAGCACGCATGAATGACATTTATTCCCTCTGGACAACGGGTTTGGGCCTAACAACACATATACTTACCGAGATATCTCACCTAAGGGACCTGAATGGTGGTTTGCGAATTTGGTAACCACAACAATATTGTTGTGGTTGACCAAATTCGCAAACCACCATTCAGGTCCCTTAGGTGAGATATCTCGGTAAGTATATGTGTAGTTAGGCCCAAACCCGTTGTGTAGAGGGAATAAATGTCATTCATGCGGGCTGCGACCCTTTTAGATAGCCGTTTTTCTTTTCCTATCTTTATTTTGGACCAGCCGCCATTATTACAACCACCAACCACGTCTCAACAGCCATCACAACAACAACCACCAACCACAACGCCACTTCACAACAACAACCACCAGCCACAACGCCGCTTCACCACAACCGCCACGACCTTTACCGTCACAACTCGCCACCATCGCATCACCGTCATCTCGCGCCACTCGTGGGCACCGATGCTGGACTCGTGTAGAGCGCGCACCGAGCAGCGTGTTCAAAAGCATCGCGGACTTTCCGCAGAAAAACGGATCAAAAACGACTCACGCCCACTTTTGTTCCGTCCAATCGGTGAGCGAGGGGCGATTTGGCCCCGCCTCCAGGGCGTTGGAGGGTGGTCGCTATATGCAAATTCATGGATCAAAAAGCATTCACGCCCACTTTTCCTCGGGCCAATGGGGAGCGAGGTGAAAGGTCGGAGGCAGAGGGTCAAAGATGAAGGAGCGAGGCCAAGGGGGATATAAGGGGCCGCGTTCGTCAGTCGGGGCAGTTCAGTTCGCAGGAGGAAGAGTTGAGTTGGAAGCGGAGGAAGAGTAAGAGGGGAGAAAGAGTTCGCAGTTGGCAGTTCGCAGTTGGCAGTTCGCAGTCGGCGGAGCGCAGTAGGGAGTTCACGGAGTCGGAGTGAAGAGGACGGAGCTGTGGAGAGGCGGCGGCGGCGAAGGCGGACGAGGGGGTGCTCGCGTCGGATTCGAGGAACTGCGGAGGGAAAGGCCGGCGGCGCGACCGAGGTCGTGGTGGAGACGCTCGTCGCGGGACCCAAGATTTTTGTGAAATCCTCCTTTCCCCGAGCATCAGCAACCCCCTCCTGTTTCCCCCCGCGCTGAGATAGTGCGACAAAAGGGGGCCCCCTTCCCACCCCCTACCAGACACTGTCCGCGAGGCCCGCGGAGTTGAGGCACCACCGCCGCTCCGCGTCTCATCATCAGACGGGTAGGCCCGACACGGTCTCGGCCCCAGGCCCGCCTACCCCCTCATCCTGGAGGGTGGTTCTCTTTTCTTTTGCTTTGGGAATATGTGTTGTCGGCGCCGTCTGTGAAGTAAAATTGTATAAGTGTTGCCGTGTGCTCGCGTAGTCGGTATTAGATCTGCATTGTTGCATTTGCTTTTTGTCTTCTTCTTTTCTATGTGCTTTTGGTGGAATTGTATATGTGTGCTTCCCGTGTGCCGCGAAATAAATGTTCTTATTATTGAACTGTTTTCCCGCTTCACTTCGTCATTTCTTTCATTGAATCCCCATCTTGCTTCACGTAAAGGGTTGGTCCTGGGCTCAGACGCCCGATAATTAATCGAACCGTCGAGGCCGACGAATAACACCGCTCGGTTATCCCGATAGTACGGAACGGGTCGCTTAAGTGGCCCGTGTCCGAAGTCGACCTGCGGCAAGGTGCGATCGCCCGGTCTACCCTCCGTGTGGGTACTTAGGTAGGTCGAATTTGGCGAGCAACCCTATCCCACGCGGGTGCCGATTGGCTCGATCGCGGTGAGACCGAAAGGTCCACCCGTGACTGGTTCCCGGCGTTAGTCCGAGAGGGTCACGACTGGATTGTCCGTCCGGTGGGCGACGTGCCGCGATTCGAGTTACGTGGCCGTCAGCACGCCGGCGGGCGCGAATCAGCAACACTGGTGTCAGGTCGTGCGATACAAACCCATCGCCCTCCTCACGGCACTGGTAACGGAGAACGGGAAAACGGGCTCTCCTTTCTCCGGCTAAATTCACGGGAATCGGTCCAGGGGTGAGAGAAGCGACCCCCGATTCCCTCCAAATTACGAGCGAGCTAAATTAACCCTTCACGAGAAGCAAGATGGCGTCTCAAGGCGAGCGGGAGCCGGGGGTATTAGAAATGTATATGTGTAGTAATGTAGAATCCATGGTCCAGGATGAAATCCCCGTGCAGGAAATGTTGGTTGTGCAGGAAAACGAACTCGCCCAACTGAACCCAGAGCCCGAAATGGGTGCGGCAGCGGCCGCGGTGTATGACACCTCCCCCCTCTCTCCACCAAAACCCTTCCCCAACCCTTGCCGAAACGGCTCAGCTGAGTGCATCCGACATGGCCCAGCAATGCGCCATGCTGGCGGCAATGACAGCAAGGATGGATGCAAATACAAATGAAATGAAAAACGAAATGAAAGGCATGAACGAAAAGATGGATACAAATACAAATGAAATGAAAAACGAAATGAAAAACGAAATGAAAGGCATGAACGAAAAGATGGATACAAATACAAATGAAATGAAAAACGAAATGAACAAGCAAATAAACGGAATGGAAGCAAACATGAAGGAAGAAATGAAAGAGCTCCGGGGTGAGACGCAGAACATGGGCCGATGCCTGCAGGCGGGCATGAAGACCGTGACCAGGGAGCTGGGAATGGCGACTCCACGTGTGGGAGCAAACGAGCTGGAAGGGGGTGCAACGGCTGACAGGCCCGCGGTGGAGGCGGGTAAAAAAATAATTCGGGGGACGTGTTGGGCGAGGGTCGTGCCGATGACCGAAAGGGAAAAATTAAATGGGGAGACCAAAACGTGTGAGACGAGACACGAGGTGACGACAACAGAAACTTATAAATGTATAGAGACATGGGAGACAAAAAAAATGGAGGAGGGACTGCACGGTGAGGACGGGGTAAGTGACGCACACACACACGGAGGTAGTGGAGGACAATGGGGGTGAGCTCGCGGAGCGTGTAGGGACCCAGTGCGAGCAGCTGGTTGGCCTCCTCCAGGAACGAGGGGAGGGAGTATGTCCCCTTGAGGCGAGTCACGACCAGGTGAGTTCGGTCGTGCTTTGCGAGGTTGAGGGGAGGAGTGCTGCGAACGGGTGCTTGGAGAGCTTGGGGGTATAGAGGCCCCGGAGACCCTTGTGGGGACACAAATCCCCAGTGTGGTTGTCCCTGTGTGTGTGGTGCAAGGCGTGAGTGCGTCCCCGTGTGTAGAAGCGACCCCGTGTGTGAGTGGTGTGGTGGCGATGGTGCCAGGGTACGTGCTTCCCAGCACGCCGTGTGTGGGTGAGGCACCGTTTGTGAGTGAGGCCGTGTGTGTGGATGAAACGGCCAGTATGAGTGAGGCACCGCGGGTGAGTGCCACCGCGTGTGTGAGTGAGGCACGGAGTGTGGATGAGGCACCGCGGGTGAGTGCCCCCGCGTGTGTAAGTAGTATGGTTTGTGTGAGTAGTGAGGCACGCGTGAGTGAACGGCCGAGTGCAAAGGAGACCATGTGTGTGAGAGAGCGGTATGTAAGGGAGATGTCGGTGGGCATGCGGGAGCACGCAGCCGCGTCTCCCGGGGCGAATGTGATGGAATGGACTGTGAGCGTCGTAACACGCAGGTGTGCGTGGGTTGAATGGCGACGACGGCGACATGTAAGGAAAGAAAGCCGGGTAGCGGCTGTAGTTGTTTCGGGGACCGTGCCGGGTTCACCTAGCAGTGAGCACGCGGTCCGTGCTGTGCAACGCACGAGGCCCCCACGTGCTCGCTTGCCAGAGTGAACTACCGGTCCGGAAACGCACGCGGTGGATTTGCCGATCCCGCGGACGGACAAAGTTTAGGCAGGATTATGGATTTGGACCGGACGGGTTCTCCACGCGATCGTGTGTGTTAAGCTCCAACGGGCAAAGCACATGTGTTCGCGTGGGGAACCCCTCGAGACGTGGGGCTTGTGTTTTTTTTCATATGCGCACGGTGACGTCATGGCTGCACGTGGGGTTGGAATCCGGCAGGAGGGGTATCCCTGCCGGATGGTACCGTCCAAGGAGGGACGAGGAACACGTGCAGCTGCATGACGTCACGGGCAGGTGCAAAGTGCGCGAGCTCTGAGTTGCCGCGCTGGTGCTGCGCAGGTAAAGAAAAAAAAAAAAGCAAGCCTCACTTTCGGGTGCACAGGATTCCTGGGCAAGGGGTGGAAGACCCCCTTAACCTGGGCACAGGATGGAAACTAGTTAGGGGGAAGGGTTAGCTTAGCTAGACCGACTTCATGGGGCAGGGGTAAGTCCTCATGGAGTCCGTGGAATGGATTAGTTAGAGGGATTGTAGCCAGATTTAGGTTGGGAAATAAAATGATTTAGTTAGGAGACAGTGACAGACTTGTGGATGTGTAGCGGGGACGTAGCTTAGCTACGTAGTGTTAAAAGGAACGTGCTGTAGTTTAAGGGACGACGTGGGAGCACGAGTTAGTTAGGGGATGTAGTTAGAAGGATGGCAGAGTTCAGCGGTGTGTGTGTTGAAGAGTTGGTGAGTTGTGAGGTGAGTACTTGTTGAGTGAGTGAGGCCAGCGGGTCTGTGTGAGTGGAGCGAATGGGGAATGCATGGTGCGATGAGTGATTGGGGGGAGGAGTGACTCCCGCCCAAGGGACCCCGGGGTCAGAGTAAAGTGAGTTAGGGGGTTAGTCAAATTGAAAAATGGAAGTCGTTTTGTTGTTGGTGGGAGTGTAGGCTCGAAACCCGTTTGGAGGGGTGCAGGAGCCCTGTTGACGGGTTGGGAGCGTGGCTGCGAAAGGTGAGTATCGCTGAGTGGGTACCCCGGGCACCAGGCTAGTCGGCCGTGGTAGGCCAAGGGCCCATGGGGGGCCGGGATAGCGTAGTGGGCACGGGTGCGCCTGCTTGGTGCGGGGGCCCGGGGCGCCATTAGCCGCGTGGGCAGTGTTGTGGGCAAGGGTGACCCTCGGAAAGGGGCCTGGGAAGCCAGCCTGCCACGTGTGCGTTTCAGGGGAGGTGCCATGGGGGGCACTCCCCGGTGTTAGGGAGCTGGTAGGCTCGGAGGCAGTGTAGTGCCCGGGGGTGCCATAGCTGGAGAATCGGCAGAGGGTCGTGCCTGCCAAAGGGAGCCACGTGTCCCAGCCATGAGACCGTGTGAGGGCACGGGAAGAAAATTGGGGGGCGAGGCCCGAAATTGTAAGGACACCAACACAGGCGACGGGATTCTGGGTTGTTAGAACCAATAGTTTAAGCGAGAGGGGCTTGTTGAAAGCCCCGGGGTAGTTTAACAGTTAAATGGTTAGGGTAGATTAGGAGATGTACCCCTCCGCACCATCCATCCCCTCGCTCTCGTTGTGGGCCGCTGGACCCACTTTGGGTTAGATCGCCGAACTCTGGGGAGGCCATCCTGAGGCTTCGTTGGGCCTCAACACAGGACGCTAGCTCTCCCTTGTTCCCCTCCGGGAAGGGAACGTAGGGGTTGGGAGTAGGCTAGGTGACAGGATAGGTTAGCCGAACAAAGACGATAAAGGGGGTTAGGGGACGATTTATAGTGGGGAGTTAAAAAAAAAAAAATTAAGTTGGGGCTAAATTGGGGTTTGACAAATTAAGGGAGTGGGTATGTACAGTGACAGGCAAAGGCGATAGGTGGGAGGGAGACAGGTAGGTAGGTCCGAGCCCGCCTTCCAAGTGGCCAGCACCACCGCACTCCCTCCACCAACCTCCACGGAACGGCAAAGGCTGGCCAACTTCATCTGCAGCTGCTGTGCTGCAAGGCCTGTGCCGGCTGGATCGTCTGCAGCTGCTGTGCTGCAAGGCCTGTGCCGGCCAGTTCATCTGCTGGCTGTTTTTCTTCAAGGCCTGTGCCGGCCAGTTCATCTGCCGGCTGTGTTTGCCTGCAGCGGCCTTCTTCTGCGGGCTGTGTTTGCCTGCTGCCTTTGCCATGCCATGCCCACTGCCCCTGTTCGCCAGCCCCGTTCAATTTTTGCTTTGCCCCCCCCCCCCCTGTTCATTGCCATGTGCGCCAGGATCAAGGCAACAGTTTGCAAGCTGCAAGAACTGCCCTGTTGGCAGCTACAACACGGGCCTGCAGTGGCGGCCCGTGCACCGTGTTTGCGTCCATCCATTCATCCATCCATTCGTTGTGTTCATTGCGTGTGCCACTTGAGCTGGCACGGAGACTACGGTTGTGCAGCCCATGCACCGTTGTGGTTCACTGCGTTCAGTTCAAACCATTCATCCATCCATTCGTTGTGTTCATTGCGTGTGCCACTTGAGCTGGCACGGAGACTACGTTTGTGCAGCCCATGCACCGTTGTGGTTCACTGCGTTCAGTTCAAAAGGGAAGGCCTTGGACTGCGTGTGAGCAGCCAGCCACGTTCCCTGTCACCTGCATTGTTTTGAGCCAGAGACTGCATGCGAGCAGCCTGGCTCCCTGCTAACTGCTTTCTTTTTGCAGAGTTCAGTGATCCTGGGCCATGGTTTAGTGTAAAATTTGTAAGTTAAGGTTAAGATGTACTGTAAATATGAGTGCGCCCCCGGCATGTTTGTCTTAGCGCCGGCAATTTTATTTAAGTCGTCCGTGTGAGTGAGTTTGTTTAGGTAGTTACTCAGCCCTTAGGTTATTTATTTTGGGGACACGAATACCATGAATGTCGCACTCAGGGATCCGTAGGTAAAATGTACTAGGGGAAAACTACACATGATGGCACACGAAAATTTGACGACTCGGGACGAGTCTGTAAAAAGGGGAGGGGGTAGTGTTGTGGTTGACCAAATTCGCAAACCACCATTCAGGTCCCTTAGGTGAGATATCTCGGTAAGTATATGTGTAGTTAGGCCCAAACCCGTTGTCTAGAGGGAATAAATGTCATTCATGCGGGCTGCGACCCTTTTAGATAGCCGTTTTTCTTTTCCTATCTTTATTTTGGACCAGCCGCCATTATTACAACCACCAACCACGTCTCAACAGCCATCACAACAACAACCACCAACCACAACGCCACTTCACAACAACAACCACCAGCCACAATGCCGCTTCACCACAACCGCCACGACCTTTACCGTCACAACTCGCCACCATCGCATCACCGTCATCTCGCGCCACTCGTGGGCACCGATGCTGGACTCGTGTAGAGCGCGCACCGAGCAGCGTGTTCAAAAGCATCGCGGACTTTCCGCAGAAAAACGGATCAAAAACAACTCACGCCCACTTTTGTTCCGTCCAATCGGTGAGCGAGGGGCGATTTGGCCCCGCCTCCAGGGCGTTGGAGGGCGGTCGCTATATGCAAATTCATGGATCAAAAAGCATTCACGCCCACTTTTCCTCGGGCCAATGGGGAGCGAGGTGAAAGGTCGGAGGCAGAGGGTCAAAGATGAAGGAGCGAGGCCAAGGGGGATATAAGGGGCCGCGTTCGTCAGTCGGGGCAGTTCAGTTCGCAGGAGGAAGAGTTGAGTTGGAAGCGGAGGAAGAGTAAGAGGGGAGAAAGAGTTCGCAGTTGGCAGTTCGCAGTCGGCGGAGCGCAGTAGGGAGTTCGCGGAGTCGGAGTGAAGAGGACGGAGCTGTGGAGAGGCGGCGGCGGCGAAGGCGGACGAGGGGGTGCTCGCGTCGGATTCGAGGAACTGCGGAGGGAAAGGCCGGCGGCGCGACCGAGGTCGTGGTGGAGACGCTCGTCGCGGGACCCAAGATTTTTGTGAAATCCTCCTTTCCCCGAGCATCAGCAACCCCCTCCTGTTTCCCCCCGCGCTGAGATAGTGCGACAAAAGGGGGCCCCCTTCCCACCCCCTACCAGACACTGTCCGCAAGGCCCGCAGAGTTGAGGCACCACCGCCGCTCCGCGTCTCATCATCAGACGGGTAGGCCCGACACGGTCTCGGCCCCAGGCCCGCCTACCCCCTCATCCTGGAGGGTGGTTCTCTTTTCTTTTGCTTTGGGAATATGTGTTGTCGGCGCCGTCTGTGAAGTAAAATTGTATAAGTGTTGCCGTGTGCTCGCGTAGTCGGTATTAGATCTGCATTGTTGCATTTGCTTTTTGTCTTCTTCTTTTCTATGTGCTTTTGGTGGAATTGTATATGTGTGCTTCCCGTGTGCCGCAAAATAAATGTGCTTATTATTGAACTGTTTTCCCGCTTCGCTTCGTCATTTCTTTCATTGAATCCTCATCTTGCTTCACGTAAAGGGTTGGTCGTGGGTTAAGACGCCCGATAATTAATCGAACCGTCGAGGTCGACGAATAACACCGCTCGGTTATCCCGATAGTACGGAACGGGTCGCTTAAGTGGCCCGTGTCCGAAGTCGACCTGCAGCGAGGTGCGATCGCCCGGTCTACCCTCCATGTGGGTACTTAGGTAGGTCGAATTTGGCGAGCAACCCTATCCCACGCGGGGGCCGATTGGCTCGATCGCGGTGAGACCGAAAGGTCCACCCGTGACTGGTTCCCGGCGTTAGTCCGAGAGGGTCACGACTGGATTGTCCGTCCGGTGGGCGACGTGCCGCGATTCGAGTTACGTGGCCGTTCGCACGCCGGCGGGCGCGAATCTGCGACAATATATATATATATATATATATATATATATATATATATATATATATATATATATATATATATATATATATATATATATATATATATATATATATATATATATATATATATATTTTTGCACGTACGGGCACGTGAAAGCGAAGGAACGGCTTGTGTGGTTGTTTCTGGCACGCGGTTTGAGTTTTTTTGCGGGGGGGGGGGGTGGGGGGGTTTGCACGTACGGCCACGCATCTACGGGCATGCACTAGTTTTATTAAAATTGAAGTATAGACTTGAACACTGCACAGGATATCATGTTTTATGAACGCTCCAGTTCGTCTCACCCTGAAGGTGATGTAAGACAATTGCAGTGTGTGTGTGTGTGTGTGTGTGTGTGTGTGTGTGTGTGTGTGTGTCTGTGTGTGTGTGTGTGTGTGTGTGTGTGTGTGTGTGTGTGTGTGTGTGTGTGTGTGTGTGTGTGTGTGTGTGTGTGTGTGTGTGTGTGTGTGTGTGTGTGACCGCTGTTTCTCAACAACAGCTGGTTCGATCTAATTGAAACTTGCCAGATATATTGCTGGGGACCTGAGGATGTGCCTTTTCAAGGTTTGATATTAATCCGACAAGTGCTTCCCAAGTTATGGCCATTTATTTACCAACCAATGACAAGAACTGTTGCTGCAGCCATTTTTTTATCAACCAATGACAGGAAGCGTTGCTGCCTAGCCGTGGTCGATGGGGAAGAGAAACTCAGCCGCGTTCGCCCTTACGGGTTTCTTCTGTTTTTTTTCTCCTCTCCTCTACTCTTTGTGTTTTTCCTTGCGAAAAGACAAAATACGTTGGCGCTAATTGAATAATTGGGCATTAAAAGCCTCCGTATTCTTGCCCTGGGCGAGGAAACAAAGAAATGCCATTTCCTCAGCGATGTTGCTTATGAAGAGGTGCTAACGAGATAAAGGTGTGTACAATGTACATGGAGACGATTTTTATTATTATTTATGTATTGAAGAAAAATTGTTCAAAAAATAATTTATCAAAAAAAGTGCACAACTTTTTTTTGTTTCCAATTGTCAAAACGCTGTGGCCTTTGGAAGTGTTAAGGAATTCAGCTCCACTCAATATGCTTGCCAACGAAATACATCTCAATTTGGTGGTAAAAACGATTCACAACGACGGGTTTCCTTACTCATTGCTCTGCAGTCTGCATTCAGCCCCTTCATTTGTCATCTCTTTGACCTCATTTCATCCATCTATAATTCCTGCAATCTGTGTGTGTGTGTGTGTGTTTATGTCTGTGTGTGTGTCTGTGTGTGTGTTTGTGTGTGTCTGTGTCTGTGACCGCTGTTTCCTGACAACCACTCGTCCGATCTAATTGAAACTTGCCAGGTATATTGCTGAGGACCTGAGTATGTGCCTTTTCAAGATTTGATATTAATCGCACAAGTGTTTCCCAAGTTATGGCCATTTATTAACCAACCAATGACAGGACACGTGCTGCGTAGGCGTGGCTGCATAGGCCGGTGCACGGCCGGCCGACGATGACATCACGTGCCATGCTGGTTATGATGGGGATCGATCGGTGCCTTAGTTACCGTGGGGTAGGAGTGCCAATGGTAAATGGCAGCGAATGTCATGGCAAGCAAAGACAGGGAGGTAAACTTGATTTTAATTAACTGTGTGTGTGTAAGTATCACATCAGTTTCTACTTAAATGCAAGCGACAATTCGTGGAATGATGTGAACATTCCGTACGGGCACGCACTACTTTTGGATAGTGATGACTTACTGTATTCTAATAATTTCTCGATTTCTTATCCGCATTTATAGATAAACACAATGCCCCAATCTAGTCGTCATTTACGAGAGCGAAGGAATGGCCTGTGTGGTTGTTTGAAAGTTTATTTTTTTTGCATGTACGGCCACGCACATATGGGCACGCGAGAGCGAAGGAACGGCCTGTGTGGTTGTTTTTTCAGGCACGCGGTTTGAAAGTTTTTTTTTTGTATGTACGGCCACGCATGTATGGGCACGCATGTACGGCCATGCACGTACGGACACGCACGTACGGCCACGTGAGAGCGAAGGAACGGCCTGTGTATTTGTTTCTGGCAAGCGGTTTTAAAGTATATATATATATATATATATATATATATATATATATATATATATATATATATATATATATATATATATATATATATATATATATATATATATATATATATATATATATTTTTTTTTTTTTTTTGTACGTACGGGCACGTGAAAGCGACGGAACGGCTTGTGTGGTTGTTGTTTCTGGCACGCCGTTTGAGTTTTTTTTCGGGGATGGGGGGGGGGGTTGCACGTCCGGCCACGCATCTACGAGCATGCAGTAGTTTTATTTAAATTGAAGTATAGACATGAACACTGCACGGGATATCATGTTTTATGAACTCTGCAGTTCGTCTCACGCTGAAGGTGATGTAAGACAATTGGTGTTTGTGTGTGTGTGTGTGTGTGTGTGTGTGTGTGTGTGTGTGTGTGTGTGTGTGTGTGTGTGTGTGTGTGTGTGTGTGTGTGTGTGTGTGTGTGTGTGTGTGTGTGTGTGTGTGTGTGTGTGTGTGTGTGTCCACGTCTCCATATTTTTCGTCTCCATGAAAAATGGTTTTCTTTGCAACCGCATGTCCGTCGATACAAAACTTTAAATACAGAGAATATTTTATTGCTAACTCTAACATCATAGGTCACATCTTCTGACAGTCATTTTGGATTAAAGGAAAAAAATTGGACATCATTTTCTCTGAAACTACTCAATGAAAATAATTGAAACTTGGCAGATGTAATCAACTTCCCATGGGATATACAAGGTGATGATGACATCATCGGTGAAGTGGTATTCCAGCCATAATTGGTTGAATTGAAATCCTTATCAGAAACTACAAATAGGTTTCTATGATCCGATGTGAGTGAAGAATTAAATTTATGACTATCATAATTCATGCCAAGAAACAATGTGACATAATAGAGTGAATGGATAACACGGGTATATGAGCCATAAGTGGACCTTAGTAGTAGTTAATGATGGTATTTTTGTTTAGAATGAATGCACGATACTATGTTCTCTACGAGTGCCATTCCAGTTTATGTTTTCCTTCCATGTATTTTTTTTAATATTTTTCTCTTTCTTTGAGAAATATTACTATATATCATTTAGTGCACTCCTTCTGTGTCCTTAAATTTTAAGAGTTCTTGCTGTCACAGATAAATAAATGTTACCGTTGGAATATCCAATTCCCACCTCTGCTTGTTCAATTCAGATGAAGTCCTTTTAAAACAGGCATTCTTATGATTAAACAGACACAAATTTTTGTCCCAATTAAATCAACTAGTGCGTGGCAGTACGTGCAAACCCTCCCCCCCCACGCAAAAAAAGCTCAAACCGCGTACCAGAAACAACAACCACACAAGCCGTTCCTTTGCTTTCACGTGCCCGTACGTGCGTGGTTGTACGTGCATATATATATATATATATATATATATATATATATATATATATATATATATATATATATATATATATATATGTCGAGATCAGGGTCTGCAATCAAGCAATGACTACACCAATCGTCGTAGAGAAGAGCTTTAATGCGCACCAAAAGTGTACACGAGAGTAGAAAGGCACAGAATACCTACAGTATACCAGCTCAGTCAAACTCTGGCCTGCAAGCAGTTTGGTTTACTTTATATATACTGTTGCGGATTCGCGCCCGCCGGCGTGCGAGCGGCCACGTAACTCGAATCGCGGCACGTCGCCCACCGGACAGACAATTCCGTCGTGACCCTCTCGGACTAACGCCGGGAACTAGTCACGGGTGGGCCTTTCGGCCTCACCACGATAGTGCCAATCGGCCCCTCGCGTGGGATAGGGTTGCTCGCCAAATTCGACCTACCGAAGTACCCACACGGAGGGTAGACCGGGCGATCGCACCTCGCCGCAGGTCGACTTCGGACACGGACCACTTTAAGCGACCCTTTCCGTACTATCGGGATAACCGAGCGGTGTTATCGTCAACCTCGACGGTTCCGATTAATTATTGGGCGTATTTAGCCCACGACCAACCCTTTACGTGAAGTAAGATGGAGATTCAATTAAAGAAAAGACGAAGCGAAAAGGGAAAAACAGTTCAACATAATTCACATTTATTCCGCGGCAAACGGAAAGCACACATATACAATTACAACAATTATGCACCAAAAGCAAATGTAAAAGAAACACAACAATTATGCACCAAAAGCAAATGTAACAAAAGAAACACAATGCAGATCTACTACTGACTACGCGAGCACACGGCAACACTTACAGTTTTACTTTACAGACGGCGCCGACAACACATATACTCCAAAGCAAAAGAAAAAGGGCCACCCTCGAATACAAGGGGGCAGACATGGTCTGTGGGCGCGAGACCGCGTAGAGCCTACCCGTCTGGTGATGAGCCGCAAAATGGCGGCGGCGCCCCGACTCCGCGCTCCTCCGCGGGCCTCGCTGGCACTGCTTGGAATGGGGTGGGAACTTCACACTATCTCAGCCCTTCTCGCACTATCTCATAGTGTGCCCTTCTCACACTATCTGCCCTTAGATAGTGCCCTTCTCGCACTATCTCAACGCGGGGGGAAACAGGGGGGGTTGTTGATGCTCTGGGGAAAGAGGATATCTGGCTTGCTTGGATCCCGCGACGAGCGACTCCACTGCGACCTCGACCGCGTTCCCGGCCTCCCGTCTCCGCAGCTCCCCGACAGACTCCGAACCCCGTCTTGACTGCTGCTGCTGCCACGCTTCGCCGCCGCCACAACGCGCCCGAGCCCGAAACAGAAACTCTTCTCTCTGCCGCTGCCGCTGCCACACCTCTCCAACTCGCCCGAGCCCGAAACAGAAACTTTCAACTCGACCCAATTCGCTCCGCACTCGGCGCTTTATAGTGCGACAGGAGAAACCATATGCAGATTTTTGGATCAGGATCGGCTCGGGGGCGGAGCCACGCTCCGCCATTGGACGGAGGAAAAGTGGGCGTGAATCATTCCTGATCCTCGAATCTGCATATATCGATTATACTCCGACGCGCCTGGAGGCGGGCCCAAATCGCCCCGCGCTCGCTGATAGGACGGAACAGAAGTGGGCGTGATTCATTCCTGATCCGACTTCCCCGGAAAGGCCGCTTTTTGCACCCGCTGCTCGGCGCGCGCCCTGTACGAGTCCAGGATCGGTGCCCACAAGCGGTGCGGGAATGGCGGCAGAAGGAGGAGAGGTGAAGGTGGTGGAGGGTTTATTGTGGTGGTCCCTGGCCACGGTGACGCTTGGCATGGCGGTGATGCGATGATTGCGAGAGCGAGTTGTGACGGTAAAGGTCGTGGCTGTTGGCGTTGTTGTTGTGAAGCGGTGTTGCGGTTGGTGGTTGTTGTGTGATGGCGGTTGAGACGTGGTTGGTTCAAAATAAAGATAGAACAGAAAAACGGCTATCTTAAAGGGTCGCAGCCTGAATGAATGACATTTATTCCCTCTAAACAACGGGTTTGGGCTAACTACACATATACTTACAGAGATATCTCACCTATGGGACCTGAATGGTGGTTTGCGAATTTCCTCAACCACAACAATACTTTTCCTGCTCATCTGTTTTCATGATTTCCCCAACTTCCATCAGCTTTATATTTCCTTTCTAAGATATCGTATTCTTTGAAAGTAACAACACCCCAGCAAATATTCTCTCCTGGCCTGACAAAGCATTGATCTTTTCACAAGCAAGAAGATCTGTTATTGGTCAGGCAGATCTTTATCACAATATATATATATATATATATATATATATATATATATATATATATATATATATATATATATATATATATTATCGTCTCAGTCTACTGCAAGATGTTCCCTTTTGAACTATACCAAAACAGTGCTGATTTATGATTGGGCTTCTCCGAGCCCAAGGCTCAAAGAATGTTGTTACAAGGGCCAACAAGAAAGCCAGATGTTCAGCTGCACGACAAAGACACAGAGACACAGAGACACAGAGAGAGAGATATATATATATATATATATATATATATATATATATATATATATATATATATATATATATATATATATATATATATATATATATATATATATATATATATCTATATATATATATCCGACTTGCTTTGATTACCAACAGTCAAAAATGGTAGCTTACTGAGAGCATCTTAAATGCTTTGGCTTCCTCAATTAAATGCTACATTCAATTTTAAGAAAAGGTAATCCTATTAAAATGGCTGCTTTCATCTTGGGAGCTGTTCAACAGCTCCATATATATATATATATATACTTTAAAACTGCTTGCCAGAAACAAACACACAGCCGTTCCTTCGCTCTCGCGTGGCCGTATGTGCATGGCCGTACGTGCGTGCCCATACGTGCTTGGCCGTACATATAAAAAAAACTTTCAAACCGCGTGCCAGAAACAATAACCACACAGGCCGTTCCTTCGCTCTCGCGTGTCCATATGTGCATGGCCATACATGCAAAAAAAAAAAACTTTCAAACAGCGACACAGGCCATTCCTTCGCTCTCATAAACGACGACTGGATTGTGTTTATCTATAAATGCAGTTAAGAAATCGAGAAATTATTAGAATACAGTAAGTCATCACTATCCAAAAGTAGTGCGGCCCATACGGAATGTTCACATCATTCCACGAATTATCGCTTGCATTGAAGTAACAACTGCTGTGATACTAACACAGAGTTAATTAAAATCAAGTTTACCTCCCTGTCTTTGCTTGCCATGACATTCACTGCCATTTACCATTGGCACTCCTACCCCACGGTAACTAAGGCACCGATCGATCCTCATCATAACCAGCACGGCACGTGACGTCATCGTCGGCCGGCCGTGCACCAGCCCACGCAGCCACATCCACGCAGCCACACCCACGCAGCAACGTGTCCTGTGATTGATAACTAAATGGCGCATCGGCCACGCCTACACAGCACGTGTCCTGTCATTGGTTGGTAAATAAATGGCCATAACTTGGGAATCACTTGTCCGATTAATATCAAATCTTGAAAAGGCACATACTCAGGTCCCCAGCAATATACCTGGCAAGTTTCAATTAGATCGGACCAGTGGTTGTCGGGAAACAGCGGTCACAGACACACACGCACACACACACACACACACACACACACAGATTGCTGGAATTATAGATAGATGAAATGAGGTCAATGAGATGACAAATGAAGGGGTTGAATGCAGACTGCAGAGCAATGAGTAAGGAAACCCATCGTTGTGAATCGTTTTTACCACCAAATTGAGATGTATTTCGTTGGCAAGCATGTTGAGTGGAGCTGAATTCCGTAACACTTCCAAAGGCCACAGCGTTTTGACAATTGGAAACAAAAAGAAGTTGTGCACTTTTTTTGATAAATTATTTTTGGACCAATTTTTCTTCAATAAATAAATAATAATAAAAATGGTCTCCATGTTCTTTGTACACACCTATATCTCGTTAGCACCTCTTCATAAGAAACATCGCTGAGGAAACGGTGCTTCTTCTTTGTTTCCTCGTCCAGGGCAAGAATACGGAGGCTTTTAATGGCCAATTATTCAATTAGCGCCAACGTATTTTGCCTTTTCGCAAGGAAAAACATGAAGAGAAGAGAAGAGAAGAGAAAAAACCCGTAATGGCGAACGCCACTGTGTTTCTCTTCCCCATCGACCACGGCTACGCAGCAACGCTTCCTCTCATTGGTTGATAAAAAATGGCCGCAGCAACGGTCCTGTCATTGGTTGGTAAATAAATGGCCATAACTTGGGAAGCGCTTTTCCGATTTAATATCAAACCTTGAAAAGACACATCCTCAGGTCCCCAGCAATATAACTGGCAAGTTTCCATTAGATCGGACCAGCGGTTGTCGAGAAACAGCGGTCACAGACACACACAGACACACACACACACACACACACACACAGACACACACACAGACACACACACACACACAGACACACACACACACACACACAGACACACACACAGACACACACACAGACACACACACACACACACATACACACACACACACACACACACATTGCTGGAATTATAGATAGATTATTACCCTTCCAAGCAAGTAAATCGATTATTAGCTTTTCAACGACACCATTTTTATTCTTCCACAACAGAAAGAACCGCGACATTAATGCTGAAGGTCCCGCTTCTTCTTCTTCAAATCCATAAAGATGGGCTTCTAAAACATGCATCTTTAACTTCAAACAGACACTACTTTTTGTTCAGGGTAAATCGATTATTGGCTTTCCAATCAAATAATTCAATCATTAACTTTCCAACGGGACAATTTTTATTATTCTATGACACCAGGAACTCTTTGGAATGAAGTGTGATACCATTAAATAATACCAGGTGGTTTGACTCAGCCTATCATCCTTCCCTGGCCGTCAAAATGAGTACCAGCTTACTGCAAACAGGGGGCATTGCATCAGTGGCATAGTTGCACTTCCAGAAAATGATGCAACCAGCAGCCACAGGTTAAATCTGGAAAAACTAATAAGCTGAGATAAAGATGATTAATAAATACACACTCCCTCTGGTGAGATTTATTTAATGCCAATGACCTGACCATGGGTATCCAAAGCACAAAAGTAAAATTTGGTAGAGTTTGACCAAACCGTTTTCGATTCAATAAGGAACAGACATACAAATCCATAAACATTGCTTTATTATAGTGAAATAGCATTTTTTTTCACAACTTTTTGCCGAACACACGAATCCTGAATAAATTGGTTACATCTCATGATTGCTGAAAATGTTTTATTCAATTGAAGTCATCATGCCAATGATTGTTTGACAGCCGTCATAGCTTGACATTTTGTGATGATGTGGATGTAAGAGATTGCATTGATAAAGCAACCACATTTTATGGGGATATCCAGTAGTAATTCCACCATCTTTGGACTAACTGTAATGTTTTCTGGTTGCCCGGTAGGCTCTGGATTTAGCAAGAACCTGGGCACAGAAACAGCTAATGACCATGCGAAGAGCAAAGATCCCTGCAGCTGCAATAAGCCACAGACCACGATAAAGCAGCATCTTCTTCAAACAAAGCCTGCGAGGCGTTCTTTCCAGAGGTTAATTGTCCACTTTTCAAGGTTTGTTATGTCCAACATCCCATGTATGTCGATCTCCACAGCTTGCAGGTCATCCTCAGAGCCACTGCTCAACTTTACATTTTTCACAGTTTCCTTTTTCTCAGGTACAACTGACTATTTTGGTTGATAATTATTTGTGTTAGACCTCTGCAGACCCCTAACATCATCTGCAACAATAACAGCTAATAATTATTACATATTGGATTCTTTAAAATTATAATTCACACCTGGAACAAAAGGATTTCATGTTTCATCACAAGGGATATGAATGCAGTAAAAATTCCAAGCGACAATCTTTCGGCAAATAGATATTGATAATGTTCATTTCATCTCACAATCTATAAATGAACGAGGAAAAAAAGTGCAACTCTGTGGATGTCAGGTGTTTTAAAAGTAAAATGTGACTTGGGTATTTGTTAATATTAATGGAGTATGTGCATATTGCACACCCATCCAAACATTGGGACCATAGTCTGTGAAGAGCATCAATGCTGCCAAAACAATCTCCTGAGCTATTGGGCACAATACTGGACAGGTCACCATTCTGGTATTGAATACTTGAATAGCTCAATCATCCCAGCAATATGGTCCTCATTTTGCCAACCTCAGAAGGATGAAGAGGCTGAGTCAACCCCACCTGGTATTGATTAAATGGAATGTGGGATTTGAGCTCAGCACCCATCCCAAGCATCCCAAGCCCACCACACTAACCAATAAGCCAACACCAGGCATACAGTGATGTTGATTTCACCTTATAGGGCTTATGGAAGCTATTGCACCTTACAATTGATCTGAAACAAGGAGAAGAAACTTATTTTGTTCGTATGCAGTACAAGGCTATGGGGTAGCATATTTGGCTGAGGGCACGGCTGTGCCGCCGGTGCAATGCTCTCTGCTGGTTCGGGCATGAATTTGGAAGTTGGCCATGGTTCTGACGATAGCAAGTTTTGTGAAATTGTGCAGATCATCTTGGAAAACTTGAGCTACTTCGATGGAGTTACTGATTTGCTTTGCTATGATTATGGGGCACTGATTTGCAATTCAGTATTCCCAGTTCCTCGGGCTTTGTATATCAGTGCAGCAACGATTTCGACTTCAAATAAAAATCAAATGAGTTGTGCAAGTTCTTCACCGAACTTGTTTTTGCTTGCGACATACCTTGCGGTCAGGTGCATTGCAGCATGACAACAACAAAGGCAGACAGATGGCTGAACAATCTTCTGAGAAAAAAAAAACCCTGATGGATAACCATTCACAATGATCACCCTTCCATACATTTTCGAGTTAAGAACATCATCCAGAGGAACAATCTTTCACAAAATGATCCTGAAACCACTCACAACCACCTCTCATCCATTTCAAGTGAGATGTAAGTTTGAGAAAATCCCTGTTTAAAGGACCATTACCATCGAATCTTCCGCCAGGAACGTCAAAGTGTTCATAAGGTCGCTGCAACACCAGTCCTTTCATCAAGATGGCCACTTCGCTCTCAGGATCCAGAAGCAGTCATAAAGTCACAGACCACTTTTACTGCACCTCTGCAAGAACATACACAGTACATCGGTGAAACCAAGTGAAAACACAATGTAATAGGAGTTCCCTTGCAGGAGGTCATTAAGCCCACCAAATCCTGCATACTGCTTGTCAGCATATGATTTTTGTCCATGGTCTGTCCTATTTTTAATGCTGAGCATAAAGTATGGAACCAGCATGTCCCATTTTTTGTCAGTTCCGAAGTAAGTGGCTTATTATTCTTTGTTATGTCTCCACCCTTGAAGAAATGAGAAAATCATGTACATTAGAAGTCACAAACAGAAACTGTCATACTTTTGGCACGTAAAGTATGCAGAAAACGAAAGTCTGGAGAAGTCACCACACTAGGAATGGGTGAAGGAAGAAAAAGAGGCAGACCTTGTATGTGCTGGATGCATGGGGTAAAAGGTTACAACCAAGCTGTCACCACCAAAGCTTCAGGAAGCAGTGCAGGACGGGGATGTTTGGAGAAATCTAATCATGAATGTCACCAGAAGTTGCCACGAGTTGATGGAACTAGATAACTCTGACTTTGCAGGAGTTTGAACCACCGACCTCCCAGACTCAGAGGGGATGCTTGAACCATTAAGCCACTGAGACTGGATAAATGGATACTCAAACAATAAAGGCACTGAAACATTGGGCTTTCACTTTAATGGGCATGTGCTCATTGTTCGAACCATCAGTACAGACCTCTCCAAGTTACTTGTTCAACACTTTAATCTTCCAGGACATTTGTTCAGCAACGTAGCATATGCCAGTATGTTTTATCCATTTCAGCATCACGGAGAGTCGCAAGTGCAAAGAGCAAAATATGTCCTTCTGTCACTTGTTATTTTTCCCTATTATTTTAATTTTCCTCCCAGTCCCAGTCCCCTTGACATTTAACTCCAGAACCCTGACCCTGCCAAAATCAGTCATCTCACCCCCTGATGAACCCCAACTCCTGACCTCGCTCTGACACACCACACACTTCTGACAAAATCCCACCCAATATCAACCCTCACGCCTATCCTGTCTCTTACTCTGATGATGGGATAACACCAAAGCATGCTCCTCTGTCAGTTTGCTTCAGAGTTCATTTTTGGTGAATTCAAACGCTTTTCTTTTCCCCTGGTCTGGCCCGATGCAGGCCTCTTTTATGGCTCACTGGTTGGCACTGTATCAATAACTATGTGATCTGAGTGTTCACTTCTGCAGGTGTTGAGCCACTTCAAGTTAGGTTGAAGGGTAGCTTCTGAAAAGATGGTGCCGTGAGAACATGCCATTAAAGTCCAAGTAAACATGTCAGCTATGACTACAACATAGCTGTGAGGGATGAAATAAGTTTCTCTTTCGAAAGTGTCCTTTTATGCATTGTTTGAGCAGTTAATGCTAGAGAATCGAGCTCATACCTGCTGGCTTGGTGCAAATGGAATTTAAAAAAAATTGTCATCATGTTGCTGTTCTCTACTTCTTTTTGGGTTTGAGGGTGCACTGTGCCTGCATTTACTTGTGCCGAAAAGCAAACAATAATTTTAAACAGCAGTGCAATAAATATGGGAAGACAGATCAGCAACACGCACGCACACACACACACACACACACACACACACACACACACACACACACACACACACACACACACACACACACACACACACACACACACACACACACACACACACACACACTCACTCACACACACAAACACCATATTTTTCAACTTAGAGGTTGATGTTATTTTCCTTGGAAGTCTGGGATTCAGAATCGACTTATCTATGGTTTAAGACTTTGAATTGGATAAATGAGAAAAATTCGGAAAGTGATATTTTCTGAAATAAATTGTATAATTAGAAATTTAAAACACACTGCAGCAAGTTTCCACTTAATGTCATGGATGCAACCCTGGAAAGTGCAATGTGAAGTAAAACGACGTTAAGCAGACGACATATTCCAAGTAACATAATGTTAAAATGTGAGGGATAAATTCCGGGTTATATTTTTGGTCACCCTAATATGACATTAACATCACCTAACTACGTATAGTGCCCATAAAAAAGTCTACTCCCCCTTTCAATTTTTTCACCTTTTGTTTCCTTATAGTCTTGAATTAAATCAGACTTTTCCCCCTTTATTTACACATCGTAACCCACAACTTCCAAGTGAAAAACAAATGCTACAAATTTCAGAAAATTGATTAAAAATACAAAACTATAATATCTTGGTGGGATAAGTGTCCAACCCGTGAGTTAATACTTGGTGGAAGCACCTTTGGCAGCAATTACAGCTGTGAGTCTGTTGAGATAAGTCTCTACCAACTTTGTACACCTTAATTGGGAGATAGTTCCCCAATCTTCTGAACAAAACTGTTCAAGCTCAGTCAAGTTGTGTGGCGAGTGTTGATGGACAGCAATCTTCAAGTCATGCCACAGATTTTCGATTGGATTTTGATCGGGGCTCTGACTGGGCCACTCAAGGACATTTATATTTTTGTTCCTTAGCCACTCCGGTGTCACTTTGGCTGTGTGCTTCAGGTCATTGTCATGATGAAAGGTGAACTTCCAACCCAATTTCAGCTTTCTTGCAGAAGGCAGCTGTTTTTCCTCCAGGCTTTTTCTGTATTTTGCTCCATCCATTGTCCCTTCTAGCCTGAGAAGTGCCCCAGTCCCTGCTGATGAGAAACATTCCCATAACATGATGCTGCCACCACCATGCTTCACAGTTGGGATGGTGTCCTTTGGGTGATGTGCTATTTTGGGTTTGCATTAAATGCAACGTTTTGCATTTAGCCCAAAAAGTTTCATCAGACATCAGAATTTTTGCCACATGGCTTCAGAATCTCCTCAGAGGTTTTTTGCATACCTCAAATGGGACTCAAGGTGGACTTTTTTGAGTAATGGCTTCCGCCTTGCCACCCTATCATACAGGCCAGTCTTGTGGAGTGTTTGGGATATTGTTGTCACATGCACAAGGTGACCAGTCTTTTCCATGAAGGCCTGTAGCTCTTTCAAAGTTGCTATTGGCCTCATGATGACCTCTCTGATCAGTCTCATCCTTGCTTGGTGATGCAGTTTGGAGGGACGGCCTGATCTAGAAAAGGACTTGGTGGTAACATACGCCTTCCACTTCTTAATGATTATCTTGACTGTGCTCCAAGGGATATACAAGGCCTTTGAAATATTTTTTATACACATCCCCTGACCTGTGCCTTTCTCCAACTTTATCCTGGAGGTCTTTTGAAAGCAGCTTGGTGCTCATGGTTGATTTAGTCTTTGTTGTGAAATGCACTACCCAGCAGAGCAAACCTACAGGAACAACTGATATTATTCTGAAATAATCAGAAGCATGGAGTAGACACTTATCCAACCATGATATTCGAGTTTTGTATTTAAAATATATTTTCTGAAATTTGTAGAATTTGTTTTTCACTTGGAAGTTGTGGATTACGATGCATAAATAAAGATGGAAAAAGTCTGATGTAAATGCAATTTAATTCCAGGCTATAAGAGAACGTTAGGTGAAATTTTTTAAAGGCGGTGTAGACTTTCTATAAGCACTTTCTAAGACACAAATATTAACCAAATCAATGGAGAACACAAATTAAATACACAAATAGACAATTAAATGAACAAATAGAATGGCAGAAGTCTGAACAGTTTACGTTTTATATCCCACTGATGGGTCAGATCTGAATATATCTGGTTTTTGGGGATGGATTCTGAGAGTTTTTGTTGCCTCATTTGATGGTGTTTGCCTGGTGTTGGCTTAATGGTTTGAGTGGCGGGCTTTGGATCCTAGGGTCCTGAGTTCAAATCCCGCTCAGCTGTTGAATTAATACCAGTTGGGGTTAACTCGACCTGTCATCCTTCCAAGGTCGGCAAAATGAGTGCTAGCATGCTGGTATACTGTGTCGGAGTGGTGACCCATCCAGGATTGTGCCCAATAGCCAAGGAGACTGCTTAAGCAGCACCAATGCTCTGCACAGAGTGTGGTCCCAATCTCCTCCTCCTCCTCATTTGATGGTTTAGGCTGGTCGTAGTGTAGTTCAGAAAACTGGCTCAAATCAGTTTCATGCTGTGCTCATGACTAATAGTTGTTCAGCCAGATTTGAAAGGTCACAAGGGGCTATCAGCGATTCCTGGGGTTAATTCTGCGGTTCCTACGAATATTGTAACGTGGCAAACAAGCCCGGGAACTTAGTGCTGTGGACTTAGCTGGCCATCATGGTCGTTTTGACCTGACACGCACGACTCAAAACAGGTAACCAGAACGGGCTGTGGCTGTAACAACATATACGTTTATCGGGTAAGGAGCAGTAGTGAAGGCCCTGTCACACCTTGACAAGTTATCCAGCGTATGTCGACTAATGAAAAATTTGTCTAAAACGCTGGCACACGTCGAATACGTTATGGGTAAGTTTTGTATACGTTAAGAGCATGCTGAAGCATGCTGGCATACGTCATAGTACGCCGAGCTCGTCGACAAATTTTAACATGTTGAAAATTTTTCGACGTATGCCAGCGTATGACTCGCACGTTCCGCATATGCTGGCCATAAGTTGTAGGCACATAAAGTGATCGTTGACACAAGTCGACACATGTTACTTGTAAGTTACTCACAAGTCATAAGCCAAGTTGTTGTTGTTGTTTTTTATTTATTTATTTTTTTTCTTCGGCATGACAGTGATGTTGACACTTCCATTTCTAATGCAATAATAATATAATTAATAGGCTGCCACTCAACGATTTAAATCAAAACTGCACTAGAAATCGAAGTGTCAACATCACCGTCATGCCAACAAAAAAAAAAACACACATGGAGTCTGGAACACTGACGGGTTCCTCCTGTGAACCCCATTTTTATATACCAATTCCCGTAAACGCTGCCAATACGCCATTATACGGTAGCTGTAAGTTAGAAACACGTTGTCAGTTCTGTGGTCGTCCGGAAGACGTCAATCAAATACGTCTACATATGTCAATGTGCGTTGGAGATACGTTGCACATAGGTTCAAAGCACGTTACTCATAGGTTAGAAATAAGTTTCATGTACGCTAAACATTACCTTGACGTGTTTTGACTGATGAGTAACTTACAAGTAACATGTGTCAACGATCGCGTAACGTGCCTACAACTTATGGCCAGTGTATGTGGAACGTGAGTCATACGCTGGCATACGTCGAAAAATTTTCAACATGCTGAAAATTTGTCGACTTACTCAGCATACTACGATGTATGCCAGCGTACTACGATGTATACCATCGTGCTTCAGCATGCCCTTAACGTATACAAAACTTACCCATAACGTATTCGACGTGTGCCAGCGTTTTAGACAAATTTTTCATACGTCGGCATACGCTGGCTAAAACGGCAAGGTGTGACAGCGGCTTGAATCCTCGAGCAGCAGCCTTTTAATAGGCTACGCCACGTGATCGTCGGCGATACGCTGCCGCGCTATGCATATGTTAGACTATCGTTGGGCATACGTTGTGAACGCCGACAACATGCTAAGCATTTGTTGGTATAAGTTATCTATAACTTATCGAAACGTTCTGTGTCCGTTACTAATACGTTATGAATACGCCAAAAAAAACTAAAAAAAACATCAATAGTTCAGCGGACGCCAACGCTTTACAGACATTTTGATACCTTTCCATACACTGGCTAAAACGTCAAGGTGTGACAGGGCCTTGAGTTTGGGTTTACCTGATTATTCCTGGAGGGATAAGTTATCAGCATCATTTTGGACAGATTTTTTCACCTGCAAACAGCATGTTTAAAATGGCATAAAAGCTTTTTATTTCTATTTTGATTGTTTTATTGCACCAAAATAATTAAAAACTAGGCCACTCATTGACATCGTGACGTCACCAGATATTCCTCGGCCCACATTATTTGATGTAATCCCTGAACCCAGGTTCAAAATATGAAATAATTCTGGCTGCCAGACCATGCCCCGATCAATTGAAATTTAAAACATATATTCCCCCATGATGACTACATCATAATTGTAATATTTCACATCGATTGATTAAATGGTTCAAGATAATTTATTTTTTTTAAAGATTTATGTTCAATATAATATGGCTTCCAGCTATTAATTATTCATGAACACCGTGATATCCCCAAGGGTTGGGGAACATGTAGATGAAGTTTTCCCTCGATCTGTCAAGCCATTCTGGAGAATATTATTTATGAGGTTTTGGAGTAAATCCAATATGGCTGCCAAACCATGTGACCTATGATGTCATAGCTGGAGTCCTTTTTGTTCTTCATGGATAGGCAATCATACCTGTGAAGTTTCACCTCGATGTGTTCAGCCGTTTCAGAGAAGATGATTTTTTAAAGGTTTTTAAAAAAATGTTAAACACAATATAGCTGCTGAACCATGGGACTGATGGTGTCATAATTTTTTCCCCCCACACAATTTAGCTCTGGATGACCCCCAAAATTTTTCATACTAATCAGATAAAGCATTCAGCATATGTAATTATGATGTCATAGCAAAGACACCTATGACGTCATCAATAAATTACACTTGTTTCCTATGCGGAGTACATCACATCTGCCAAATTTCAATTTTTTCCATGGAGCAGTTTTGAAGATACAGTGGTCCAAAGTTTTACTTTTTTCCAACATGGCCACCACACCACATGACCTATTACATCATAAATATCATTAGAACATTCAACATGAGTAGTTGCACCTGCGGTGAAAATATCTTTGCAATGAAACAAGTGGTTGCAGAGGAAACAGAGAAAACTTGAGGGCATCGTTAGAGTGCATACTTCCACTACGCAATGCGTGAACCACAACAACATATTGGGCCCAATACATTTTTGAAACATCATTCTATATATCGATTTTGGCTCTATCTCTCAATGGCGAAGAATCACTTAAAAATGTCAGATTCGGATCCGGATCTGGATCTTCACCAAAATCCAATAAATTAGTCATTGTCACACATCGAACCTGTCCACAAAATTTCATCCAAATCCATCCACAACTTTTTGAGATATCATGCACACAGGCAGACAAACAAACAAAAAACTTCGTTTTGGCAAGATAACAAGCCGGTAGGCGAACATGGGTAGTCGATCAAGTCTAATTTAGTCGTTTTTCAGCCGTTACTAGCCAACAAAAGCGTGCATAGCAACGGTTCTTTCTCACACATAACTAGGACATACCATGAACCTACCATACCAGTTTCATGTATGTCTGACTCATAGTCTCTGAGATATAACGAACTTCGTTTTTTTAATTTTTTTCGACCAGGGTTCATTCAAAGTCTATCTTCTCCGACAGTTTTCTTTGGAGCGGGCTGAATTTTTTTTGTCAAGGAGGCTGAATGTGTTGCCCACAAACGATCATAGTTTGATTTTTGAATTTCGATAATTTTATTTTTTTAGACTTTTTTGAAAATTTCAAAGGCCCGTTGCTAGGCAATCGAGAATTCCATAGTAACGGTTCTCAAACTCGCACAACTACCTTTTGGTATGAACCTACCACCAGAGTTTCATCAAAATCGGCCTACGATTAACGGAGTACTGGCCTGGACAGACAAAGAGACAGACATAACGACGGAAAACCTGACAATAAGGGTAGATAGATTGACTACCCAACAGACATAACGACGGAAAACCTGACAATAAGGGTAGATAGATCGACTTCCCAACAGGCAGAAATGGGTGAAAACACAACCTCCATCATCTTCGGTGGTGGAGGTAATTAGCATGGACGGACTTGCCTACGTACATTTGGGTGGACAGATAGACGGATGATGGATGAGCAACCCGACAACATAATGCCACAGGCGACTTTGTCAGTGGAGGCATAAAAGGAGGATATTGAGAAAAGAACATGTGCAGGCACATCACCGACTCAGCCTTGCTCTCCCAGTTAAGTCTTTTTATTACAATGAGCATGGAAAAGCCTTGCATGAAGGTGGAGATCAAAAGTCCAACCCACATCCCTGCATCAGGAGAGTGAAATAGGTGAATATGTGATGTCAAAATCAGCAGAGCAGGAGTGTTGCAGCCTAAATTAAAAATGGATTACATTCAATTTTTTTGGTTTTTTTTCACCGACCTACACAAAATACCCCATAATGACAAAGTGAAAACGTGTTTTAGAAATTTTCACAAAATAATTAAAAATGAAAATCTGAAATGTCTTGCGTCAATAAGTACATTCAGCAACCCCCCTCCCCACCCCCCTGAGTTAATACTGTGTCGAAGCATCGTTGGCAGCGATTGCAGCTTCAAGTCTTCTTGGGTATGTCTGTATTACCTTTGCACATCTGGATTTGGGGATTTTCTTCCATTCTTCATTGCAGATTTGCTCAAGCTCTGTCAATTTGGATGGAGAGAGTGGGTGAACAGCAATCTTAATCTTTTCACAGATTCTCAATGGGATTCAAGTTTGGGCTTTGACTGGGCCACTCAAGAACTTTCACGTTCTTCTTCTGAAGCTATTCCAGTGTTTCTTTGGCTGAATGCTTGGAGTCATTGTGCTGTTGGATCGTAAATCTTCGCCACAGTCTAAGGTCTTTTGCACTCTGAAGCAGGTTCTCCTCAAGGATTTGCCTGTATTTGGCTCCATTCATTGTTCCCTCTATCCTTACAAGTCTCCCAGTCCCTGTTGCTGAAAAGCATCCCCAGAGCATGATGCTGTCACCACCTTTAATCTTGGAGCAAACAGAGATTTGCATTACATCTCGAGTACAAAAGGTTTGTGAGCTAAACTAATCAGATGGTAGGATGGGGACCTCCGAATGACCGTTCTTAAGTTTTCCAATTGGTGCATTAAGCAGGGGGCGCTGCTTGAAGTACTTTAAATTCCGTTAAATTCCCCCAAAGTCCGTTTAAATCACATTTTTGAGTACGTCGATCAAACTGGTGCTAAAAGTTTTATTTTGGCACTGTGATTACAGATTTGCCATTCTTAAGTGACGAATTTGGTGTAAAACACATTTAATAACGGCCTAAAGGGAACGCTACTTTCACATTTAAATCACATTTTGAGTACATTCATGAAACTTTGCGAAAATATTCCTTAGACCTTCCGAATGAAGGATCAGTAGTTTTTAAGTATTGAATTTGGTACAAAACCCATTTAAGAATGGCCTAAATATGGCGCTATTTTAGCACATTGAAAACATATCTCAAGTACATCAATGGAACTTTTGGAAATATTATTTTGACCTTCCTAATGAAGGATCAGAAGTTATTAAGTGAACCTTTTGGTGCAAAACCCATTTAATAAGCCACAATGTATGGAGCTAAGGATAGTTCAAACACCAGCCTGAATGAGTGTCGGTACGAGAAGTTCATGAAGACATACGGACCAAAGGGAAATGGAAAAAAACAACTAGCCAATTTGAGGGGCATGGATGCAAGTGGACTACCACCTTGTGAAGATGAGCTCAGTACTCACATTAAGCATGCTTCCTTTGTTGTCAAACATGTGGGCAAGAGCAGATCAAAATCATATAGAGCAGCATCCCACTGAAGAAAATGGCTGGCAGTGAGTTGATGACCATTACAAACCGGTTTGGTTCGAAGGGGAGCAACTTCCCGAAAGCCTTATCCCAGAAACAGAGGAATTACAAGCAATGGACAAGGAAGAGGAGGATGACATGGAAATTGCATCTTCAGATGAAGATGACAGTTCTGACGAGGATGACTAGAATCTTGTAACAGACAGGCAGGTTGAAACCATAATTATGCCAATACTAATAAATACGAGTGAACTCATGATTATAGACATATTCACAGTATAGGAATAGAACTTTTGCCAAACAGTATGTGTGTGACTCATCAGCAGTTTTGATGTTTTGTCTTGGAAGTTTTAGCGACAGATTGATATCATTTTAAAATTTAGCATGATATTGTGATGTCCACGGGACTTGAACAGTCCCGCCAACGTAGAATGAGCCGAAACGATGGAGGCGGTTTATTTATTTATAACCCAAACATGGCGGTTCTAATCGCTCTCCCGCAAACGGGACGAGGAAGGTGGCACGAGTCACTTTTCACTGAGTTGATGATGTTTATTCGTTTTTATTATTACCAGAAATAACAAGACTCGGCAAGAAGAGGGATCCGGGGCGATTCGACGGGATGGTGTGGGATTGGGCGTGGGGAAAAACACAGACAATTCCAATGAATATACAGATCTCAAACCTTCTAAGGCGCCAAGCACACACACACACACACACACACACACACACACACACACACACACACACACACACACACACACACACACACACACACACACAAAACGTAGCTATTTCTGGTGGTCAGGCTGGACCGTGGTGTGGACGCAACTGTCCCTGGATCGGCGTCGGACGAGCTGGCCTTGCTCTCGTCAGGGGGGCAGGAGAAACCGTGGTGCTGTCGACCTCCTGGTCTTAGCCCAAGTCCGCTCACAGCCGCCAGGGAACCAGTTCTGGCGCCAAGTTGCGAGCAGGAGAGGGAGGCAGGTCCGCCCGCCGCCCGACCCCGTACTCCGAGTCAGCAGAACCCCAGAGCCAACCAAGGCAAGGCACGAGGCCCAGCAAGGCTCCAAGACACGATCAAGAACACGATCGAATCAGCACAACAAGGATGCTCCCCGTGCAACAGCCTCCCCACCAAAAAAAAACACGATCTTTTGGTTGTAATCTTCTTCCTCTTCCTTTTCGACCCCGAACAGAACCTTTTTATCCTTGGTCCTCGTCACTTCCAATCGAGCCGTTTATTGGCCCACCGCCATCGCCTTCCGCCAATCGTGATCACGGGGCGGAGCCATCCGCTGCACTGTCCTGTGACGTCACGGCCAGTCTTCAGAGAATACCAAAAGGGGTTTACGCAGACACACTTACCCTATCCCGTGTCCCTATCTAATTACGTGACAATTATCATTTCCCCCCTTGAAGAAATCAACATTTACTAGACAACTTATCACCACTGAATTGCTACTTATTACATCGAGATCCTGGTAAACTCGAACAGCATGGCATACCTAATTAAACATCCTAATTACCCTTTGAATGCATACCCCCCCTCAAACGTAACACTGCCCCCTCCTCTGGTACCGCAGCTCCTGCAAGGTATATCACAGGCGCTACCGTACCAGCCTTAACACTTACTGACTCACACCTAATTAACCTAACGAAATAAAGTAGGAGGGGCAATGGGCAGCGAGTCGCAGCTAACTTACCTATCCTGCTTAATGTACCTTAATGTACCCCCTTATGGCCTTATCCTCGCCTAAACAATCATTCGTTTTTTTGTTTTTATTTTATTTTATTTTATCACATGAGAGCACTGAGCGAAGTTGCACTCCATCTTCTAGATCATCGCTCTTGCCCAGCACTCTTCCAGTGATCTGGGGAGGGGAAACAAAAGGTTCCACAAAAACACAACACTTATACTTTACATTCCTACTCTAAGCCTTAACGACACTATTCACAGGATATTTACACTTGACCGCCACCCCAGGGGATGCTAATAGACCCAGCGTTACCTGGGGAGCCAATTTTCAAATTTGCTTGCCCCAAAACTATGCGGACATCATGCCCTTGCTGCACATGTCAAGTTGTGCGGGATCGAGTGGGACTCACACATCTTCACAACACTCACACCATGGTCATCATCACATTTCTAGGTCATGGTCCTCATTTTAATCATGCAGGCTGAATACCATCGTGGCCATGGGGTGGGTTACCACAAGATGATGGGGGCATCTCAGGTGCAACCATGCCCACAGGTAAGCTTTAGTCCAACCCGGACGTTTCTCCGCCCCGCTCCCTTTGATTTCCCCCCCCCCCTGGTAGCCATCAGCTCTAATCCCGTACAACACTGGAAGGGGTCTCACTGGCTCCTCTGGCCTTCCTGGGTCACCAAGGTCCTACCCGCCTTGGTCGCTCAACCAGACCCTCTCCCAGCTGCCTCCAGACACTGTCACCATTAGCCAACAGGTGGTGAATCTCCTTGAACGGGGTCGCAATTCACGCTCACCGTGAGCTTCAGCAATCCCTGTGGACAAGCACATCATCCCCACCCACAAAACCCACATGACTCCCCCACCCCATCGGCCTTACATGTGACACCTGCATTTGTAACACTTCGCCGACCATGACCTTCCCTGTTACCAAACAATGTCCAATAAAAATCAATGTGTGCACCATACATTTCACTTCTTAACTTGAAGCAACTCACAAAGCACTTCTCACCCGATCCACGCACCAGCCATTGGACAGCCACTTGTGCCCGCTTTGTTACCAATTACCCACTGTCCCGATTGTCACTCTAAAACCCAGCAGAACTTACAAACCCATGCCAATTTTCCCACAATTCATTTTTTTCACCAAAGGAGGGCATTTCGCCACAATCTCAGCAGCCGAGCATGGCCGTATATGCTCAGCCCAATCTAGTCTCCCCGACCCCCGACAGTGATCTCCTGACGCGACCTATGAAAGGGCATCTCGGATAGACCTGGCGGTTCAGCAGGAGGATTCACCCTCTCCGAGTCTAAAAGTCTATTGGAGGGTCCCTCCATCGCCGGGTACCGGCAATATCGTTGCATGTGTCCTCTTCGCCCGCACCGGAAACAAATCCCCATAAAAGGCCCCCGTGAGTATCGGTGAAATGTCTCTTCCGGTTCCGGACCCCCTCGGCCATAATCGAATTGCTCTTTTGGCTGGGCTGGACCCCGCCGCTTTGGCGCATCAACTACCGAATTACCCCTTATCAAACTTGACAGTTTCTGGCAAATTTCCTGAAACATTTGGGTAATGCCAATTTCTCCCAGCCCCCCTCCCTGATCCTGGATCTCCGCCTGTCGGATCGTCACCGATGGCCTCTCTGGAACCCGACCCGGCCGACTCCACAAGGCCAGCCTGGCCGCGCACTCGGCCGCTCTGTGAACGGTGGGTGGATCCTGTAACTCCACTAGCGCTTGGACCTCAGGGTCAGGAAGAGCATCTAAAAATTTCTCTAGTGCCAGTCTGTCCCATGCCTCCACTGTAAGGTCCCGATACGCGATCCTGACTGATTGGTAAATGTCCTGTGCCAGCTCCTGCACTGTCTCACCCGGCTTTAATCTGCGGTGCTGGAGCTGAGCCCGCACCAGATCACAGTTTGCCGCGAACCCAAACCGACGGCTCAACGCCTCGCAAATGTGGGAGCTGGTCAACATACCCTCCGCGATCACGTTTAACACATCTGCGGCTGGTCCCCGCAACGTTGCCACCAAATTCCCTGTACGTTCCCGCTCATTCCACCCGTTTAGTCGGGAAATGCACTCAAATTGCGTCAGAAAAGCTTCAACGCTCCCTGACCCGTCAAAATTTACCAGGGGGATCACTTTTACGGTGGCCCGCTTCTCAGTTTCTCCCTTGTCCGAATCCAGCCCAGGGATCAAACATCCTTGTGGCTGCGTATCCAATTTCGGCGCCCACTGTGGCCAAAGATGTTTTGTGGTGAGGGTCTCATGGGTCAATTTTGCCTCCTGTTCCAAACGTTGAATGGACCGATTCACCTCTTCCCGCAGGATCTTCTGGGCCCGCACAACCTCCTCCAAGGCTCCGTCGCGAGTTTGTAGCTGCTCCTCAACCAACCCGGACACTCTACTTTCAAAAGACGGCTCTACCAGGCCTTTATCCAAGACTTCATCTTGGCTCATAATTTTATCTTGTTCGTCCAAACGAGCCTCCAATCCTTTTACCTCCTCCGCCAAATTCATCCTTTGCTTCCTCAGCTCTCCCCACTCTTCAACTTGCAACTGCATATGAGCATCCACACAGGTACGATGACGTTCCAGGCTTTCATCCACTTTATCAACCCGAATGTTCGTTGCATCAATTTTATCTACCAATTTTTTTCCGTATATTTTCCCCCTCCAATGTAATTTCTACCTTTGTTTCCTCCAATCTATCCTCGAATTTACTTTGTATTTCTCCCAATTTAACATCCACACACTCCTGCATCTCAGTTTTCATTTTCTCCATCTTTTCCCCCAATTCATCCCTCATTAAATCAATCCGTGCACCCAACTGTACCCCCATTACCCCCAATTGATCTGTCATTTCTGCCCTCTGTGTCACGAATTGATTTGCCATTTCTGCCCTCTGTGCCGTCATTTCTGCCCTCTGTGTCACGAATTGATTTGCCATTTGTACCGTCATGTCCCCTATTAAACGTTCCAACATTGTCTGGATCGACATCGCGCCGGTTTCCGGCGCTGCCGGCCCCGTTACGGGCGATGAAACACGGTCCACGCTCGGAATGGGGGAGGTTCCAACCCTACCCCCGTCTCTCCCCTCTTCCCCCGACTCGCTGCCAGACACGTGGCCTTCCTCCTCAAACATCTGCACATCCGCCATGGTGCAGAAGTCCCGTTTGCCGCCAATTAATGGAAATTTGAAAAATCCCGCCAAAATTTTCCCGCGCTTTTCTGTAGTAATTTTATATTCCAATTCGTGGCGAGATTTTAATCCTGGTATATAATTTAGAGGGGTTCGAACATCCAACACCCTGACACCAATGTGACGTCCACGGGACTTGAACAGTCCCGCCAACGTAGAATGAGCCGAAACGATGGAGGCGGTTTATTTATTTATAACCCAAACATGGCGGTTCTAATCGCTCTCCCGCAAACGGGACGAGGAAGGTGGCACAAGTCACTTTTCACTGAGTTGATGATGTTTATTTGTTTTTATTATTACCAGAAATAACAAGATTCGGCAAGAAGAGGGATCCGGGGCGATTCGACGGGAATGTGTGGGATCGGGCGTGGGGAAAAACAGACAATTCCAATGAATATACAGATCTCAATCCCTCTAAGGCGCCAAGCACACACACACACACACACACACACACACACACACACACACACACACACACACACACACACATACACACACACACACACATACACAAAACATAGCTATTTCTGGTGGTCAGGCTGGACCGTGGTGTGGACGCAACTGTCCCTGGATCGGCGACGGACGAGCTGGCCTTGCTCTCGTCAGGGGGGCAGGAGAAACGGTGGTGCTGTCGACCTCCTGGTCTTGGCCCAAGTCTGCTCACAGCCGCCAGGGAACCAGTTCTGGTGCCAAGTTGCGAGCAGGAGAGGGAGGCAGGTCCGCCCGCCGCCCGACCCCGCACTCCGAGTCAGCAGAACCCCAGAGCCAACCAAGGCGAGGCACGAGGCCCAACAAGGCTCCAAGACACGATCAAGAACACGATCGAATCAGCACAACAACAAGGATGCTCCCCGCGCAACAGCCTCCCCACCAAAAAAAAACACGATATTTTGGTTGTAATCTTCTTCCTCTTCCTTTTCGACTCCGAACAGAACCTTTTTATCGTTGGTCCTCGTCACTTCCAATCGAGCCGTTTATTGGCCCACCGCCATCGCCTTCCGCCAATCGTGATCACGGGGCGGAGCCATCCGCTGCACTGTCCTGTGACGTCACGGCCAGTCTTCAGAGAATACCAAAAGGGGTTTACGCAGACACACTTACCCTATCCCGTGTCCCTATCTAATTACGTGACAATTATCATTTCCCCCCTTGATGAAATGAACATTTACTAGACAACTTATCACAACTGAATTGCTACTTATTACATCGAGATCCTGGTAAACTCGAACAGCATGGCATACCTAATTAAACATCCGAATTACCCTTTGAATGCATACCCCCCCCCCCCTCAAACGTAACAATATGTATATGGATATCCAAAGGTAATCAGAGTTGACACATGACAAAAGTTTGGTTTGCAAAGAGCATAACCACTTGAGCATAGGCATGTTAGTGTCCTGTTGCAACATATAATTAAATACAAATATTTTACCACAATAGCTACTTAGTGGATGCCCTCTTGCAAAAAGCGTGAAATATTAGACTATAAAAACTGTTTAATTTCTCATGATTCATGATTCTTGTTCCAAATGCACTGAATGTGTTCAAAAAATGCCAGGTCCAATTACTTTTACTGATCACTGATGCTCCTTTTATGTATCGATGCCAGATCTACATTTTACACTTGATTTTATCATCAAAACATACGAAGTTGACAGAAAAGTTAAATTGATAGTTTGTTTGTTCTTCTATACTATCAGAATCAAATTTTAAGGCATTCCATATGTTTTAAATCTTTAATGTCTTAAAAGTATACATGTTCTTATCAAGTTACCAGAGAACATAAATAGGATTTCAAGCATAATTTATCATAATTGTCTTTAAATTCAGAATGTAATGCAAAATTTGATATCTGATAGAATCTTACACATTTTACTGGTTTAATTACAAGGAACAACATAAATATTCGATGTGAAATTATCATTATTTCACCATGACCTTCATTGCTCTCCATTGATCTTAATTTCCTCGAAACAGGATCTGTTTCGATCTGTGGCATCCAGATCTGTGGATCCAAACAGATCTGTGGCATCCATGCCGAACTTCTCAAGGCTGGTGGAAATGCTGCACTCGTGTCGTTGCATGCAGTTTTGTGCTCTGCCTGGAACACAGGCATCATCCCAACTGACTGGAAGAGGGGCCTTGTTGTCCCTCTCTGGAAAGGGAAGGGTGATCGCCAAGACTGCAACAACTACCGAGGGGTGACGCTGCTCTCAGTGCCGGGCAAGGTCTTTGCTCGGATAATTCTCGATAGGGTTCGCCATCATCTGCTTGAGCACCAGCGTCCAGAGCAGTCAAGCTTTACACCAAAGAGGTCAACGATTGACCGTATCCTTGCACTTCGTGTCCTCACCAAACGCAGACGAGAGTTTCGGCAGGGGCTGCTTGCAGCCTATGTTGATCTCTGTAAAGCGTTCGATTCAGTGAATCGGGACGTCCTCTGGAGGATTCTTGGTCTTCGTGGGGTGCCACCAAAACTGATCTATCTGATGTCTGAACTCTACTCTGGTACTGAGAGTGCTGTGAAGTGTGGTGGTACCATCTCTGACTTATTTCCAGTTGTTACTGGAGTTCGTCAGGGATGTGTACTTGCTCCCACACTTTTCAGCACTTGTATGGACTGGATTCTAGGGAGGATGTCGGAGAGATCAAGTTGCGGTGCGTCATTTGGGAATGTCAAGATCTCGGACCTTGACTTTGCAGATGATGCAGTCATCTTTGCGGAGACTTTAGACATCCTCTTGGGGGCCCTCGAGGTGCTGAATGAGGAGTCGGAGCCGTTGGGATTACGGGTTTCTTGGGTCAAAACTAAGATCCAGGCTTTCGGTGACATCTTGGATGCTGCTGTCCTGTCTGTGTCTGTTTGTGGTGAGGATGTTGAGGTCGTGGAGAGATTCACTTACCTTGGCAGTGATATTCATGTCTCTGCTGGCTGCGAGTCAGAGGTCAATAGACGTCTGGGTCGGGCCTGGGGAGTCATGGACTCACTGGATCATGGGGTGTGGCGCTGCCGGTACCTGTGCGGGAGGACGAAAGTCCGAGTCTTCAGGTCCTTGGTACTTCCAGTCTTGCTCTATGGGTGCGAGACTTGGACTCTGACCAAGGATCTGAGACGGAGACTTAATTCCTTTGGTACCAGGTCTCTTCGGAGAATCCTTGGCTATCGCTGGTCGGATTTTGTGTCCAACGAGCGGTTGCTGAGAGAGACTCGGATGAGATTTGTTACCTGCATAGTCCGTGAGCGTCAGTTGCGGCTGTATGGACATGTGGCTCGTTTTCCTGACTCTGATCCTGCTCACCAGATTCTCTCAGCGAGGGAGTCTCATGAGTGGAGGAGGCCAGTGGGTCGACCACGTGCCTCATGGTTGCAACAGGTTGACCATCATCTCAAGGAGATGGGGATGGGCCTGGCATCTGCCTGGGGGATGGCCAGACGGAGGCCCCTGGAGTACCGGCGGAAAGTGGACGCAGCGACGTGCTGTTCTGGCACATGCTCCCATACCTGACCTGACCTCGAAACAGGTATTTGCCTGTGACCCCTTCCTAAATGGGTTTTGCCCCAAATTCGACACTTAAGAACAACTGATCCTTCATCAGGAAGGTCGAAAGAATATTTCCACAAAGTTTCATTAATGTACTCAAAATGTGATTTAAATGTGAAAGTATCACCCCCTTGAGGCCGTTCTTAAATGCATTTTGCACCAAATTCCTCACTTAAGATTGCACATCTGTAATGACAGTGCCAAAGTGAAACTTTTGGCACCAGTTTTATTGATGTACTCAAACATGTAATTTAAACTGACTTTGGGGGGTACTTCAAGCACTGCCCCCTACTGAATGCACCAATTGGAAAACTTAAGAATGGTCATTCGGAGGTCCCAATCCCATCATCTGATGAGTATATCTCTCAAACCTTTTGTACTCGAAATGTAATACAAATCTCTGTTTGCTCCCAGATTACTTGCTTCATGGTGGGGATGATGTTAGATAGATGATGAGCTGTGATCGGTTTCCACCAGATGCAGTGCTTTGCAGTCAGGACAAAGAGTTCAATTTTCACCTCAACAGATCACAGAATCTTTTCCCTCATTCTCTCATTGTTTTTCAGGTGCCTTTTTTGCAAACTCCATGCATACTGTCATGTGCCTTTTTCTCAGGAGTGGCTCTCTCTGACCACTCTCCCATAAATCCTAGATTTGTAAAGTGCTGCAGAGATTGTTGTGCTTCTGGCAGGTTCTCTCATCGCAGCCAAGGAACTCCGTAATTCTGTCAGAGTGGTCATTGGGTTCTTGGTCAACTCTGTGATCAAGGTCCTTCTTGCAAATTTGTTCAGTTTGGTCAGATGGCCAGCTCTAGGATCAGTCTGGGTAGTTCCATATTCTTTTCATTTCCGAATGATGGAGCTCACTGTGTTCCTGGGAACTTTCAACACTTTAGAAATCCCGTTCCCCAGATCTATACCTCCTCACAATTCTATCTCTGAGTTCTGCAAACAGTTCCTCGGACTTTATGGTAGCGTTTCTGCACTGACATGCACTGTCAACTCTGGGACCTCATATAGAAAGGTGTGTTTCTTTTGAAATCATATCCAATCATTTGAATTGGCCACAGATAGACTGCTATCAAGTTGTGGAGACATCTCAAGGATGATCAAACCAAATGGGACACACTTGAGCTCAATTTGGAGTGTCATAGCAAAGGGATTGAATATTTATATTGATACAAGACATTTCAGCTTTTCATTTTAAATTAATCTGAACAAAAATTTCTAAAAACAAGCTTTCACTTTATCATGATGCAGGATTTTGTGTAGATTGCTGACAATTTTTTTCAATTAAATCCTTTTTAAATCCAGGCTTCAACACAACAAGATGTGACAAGAGTCGAGGGGTGTGAATACTTTCTGAAGGCAGTTTGTTCTGTGCGTTTTCACTTGCTTCGTACTCCCCTTTTTGTCTCACGCTATCCTCTGTTTTTTGTCACTAAAAACTGATTCAACATTTTCCCTGCCCACTTTCTAACACTTGAAGTCATGTCCACATTTGGGTTAGGTTTAGGGATATCTACCCGAAACTCCTCTCCGCATCCACTCATGTGTTGCAGTTGCACTCGTATCCATATTTGGCGTTTGCCTGGGCAGGGACGTACGTAAAACATCGGACACTGAAGTGTGCAACTGCTAAATCCTGTCTCTAACAGGTGAGCGACTCCTGCAACACAATATTCTTTTCTGTTATGTGGTGTATTTGTTCGTTAAAACTTGTAAATGTTTGATTTGTTCGGGAAAAAAATTGTATATTATGTATGGTTGCCAAGTTTACCAAGTTGATCGCGATTAAGAACCTTTCTTTTTTGATATCCTGATTCTCTCCTTGTCGAACCAAAATGGCAGAGCTTCATCTTGATTGTGAGAGGCCCTGGGTTTGATTCGTGGGTTGAATCGTGAGTTTTACAAAGGTGCCCCGTGTGGGAAATATTCCCATTTATATAATTATGCATATCTCCTCATAGCAGCTAATTCGATGACAGATGATTTATTTCTCGATTGCTTGTTGGTGAGAGGTGGAATTGTGCTTTTAAGCTGTATGCATATCTGTGTTTTTACCTCCACCACCAATGGTTGGATGGAGGTTTTGTTTTCACCCCTGTCTGTTTGTCTGTGAGCAGTATATCTCAAAAGGTTGTGGACTAATTCTGACGAAACTTGGTGGACATGTTGGGTGTGTGATAAGGAAGAATGTATTCGATTTTGATTTTGATTAAGATCCGAATCCGGATCTGGATCAGATAAAAAAAATTGAATGCACAAGTGATTCTTCACCATTCAGAGATTGGGCCAAAAATGTTGCACAGCATGATTTTCGAAACAAAAATGTGTGGACGGATTATGACAGCACTAGGTGGATGACTTGTGTCAGTAACAACAAGCCAATTCGCTTTTGGTTCAGGTCTGGATACATTTCCAGCCAATCAGTGGGATACAAAACGTAAACTGTTCAGCGTGGCTGAGGTATGCGCACTACCGAGTGCTGTTCTAGGTTTTTTTTTTAATGTCTAAACGGTATAAGGAGAACTCATCGTTCAAAATTTTGTTTTCAGGAATGACACTTTGAATGCCATTTCAAAAAAGAATTTGAAGTCCATGTAATGAATGTTAATGTGTCAAAAAAATAATCTGTTGAGCCATTGCGGAGATTAAAATTCAAACCCTTTTATGTCCACCTATTGAAATGATGTTATGGTCAAACAGGTACAATATATTTAAATGTATCAGCTATGGTCAAACAGGAACTGTAGATTTAAATGTCGCAGTTAAAATATGGAATTATTTAATTATGTTGGTTGGAGGGAGGGGTTGTGGAAGGAATGATGTGGCACAGCAGAATGCCGCTCCCAGCTTTTCTGTTCTTATTTGACAGTTCTTGTTTGGCAGGGGAGCGGAGGTTGAACTTCGGGTTGGTTCAGTTGAAATGAACCAAATATTTCCTTGATGTACAAGATCATTACATTTCGCTGTGTAATAATTCAATAAATAATGGAAGATTTTTTTGCAACTTAGTTTTTCAACACTGGTGCATTGGATAATTTGTATCTCAATTCGGAGCTTTTTTTCAACTTTGGATGAGAAAATGAAATTCCTTTGAAATAGCAATTAAATATATATATTCTTGGGATCAAAAGACAATTTATCAACAGTCTGAACAGATGCATCTATGCTTCAGGGTAGGACTTCCATATGGGAAAGGCAATGCTTTTAAAAGTTGACTTGGTCAATGAAGAGCTTGGTTTTAGCTTAATGGTTAAGGTAGCTGGCTTAAGATCTTCGTGTCTGAATTAACACCAGGCCGGTTGACTCAGCCTGTCATCCTTCTTCGATCGGCGAAATGAGTACCAGCTTGTTGGTAACAGGGAGCATTGCATCAGTGGCACAGCCATGCCCCCAGATAATGATGCAGCCAGGCAGCCACAGGCTCCATACAAATAAATAAAGAGACTGAATCACAAGCATGAATTGTTAACAGCACAATCACATCAGACATTTGCTCGGCTATGTTAAAACATCTTCCCAAACACGTGCAGGTCTGTGTGAAACATAAGTACGATTCCCGTGGGAATCCCAAAGACATAGCCAATCAGACATTACAGGACTCCAATTTTCTGAAGAGCGAATCCTTGCAAGATGTAACCAGCAACTACATCGAAAACAAATAATTGAGAAATGACAAATAAATCGGTAATATTACCAATTCTGGCTGAGATAGTATGACTCATGTAATATTGAGGTAATGTTCATAATATGTCTGGCATTTACACTGTGAATTAAGAACCATCGTTTATGCACCACTGGCTGTCCTTTTAAAGAAGTGGAACTTTTCCCGCCAGCACTTCAGTCATGTTTCACCACCACACCGTGTTGTCACCAAATGGACCTGCAATCCTTTTCTATTCAAGCAATTTTCACTTTTTTTTGTGAGCCTGCTCTTTCATGATGTATTATGAGTGTGCTAACCTTCTTCGCTTTGTTACCAAATGTTTATGAGCCATGATCTCTGCATGGTAAGAGGGGTTTGGTGAATCTGAGATTATTATATTTGTACAATGCACATTATCTTGTGTACAAACATCCTTTACATTTTTGGATGTAAGATTGAAGCTCACAGAAGAGTAAAATTACAAAACATGAAAAGCTACATTTACACTCAGGAGAGAGAAGTGGAAAGGAAACACAGTAACACGTAAGTAAAAGTATTGGGTTTGGTTGGGTTCTTGGAGGTAGAAAAGATTGTGAGGAGGGATGGGAGGAAGGGGTAAAATGAGATGGAAGTGCATTCCTTGCTTGACGTGCTTGAGGGAAGAGTGGGATTGGACAGTCTCACATTAGTAGTTCCACAAGGTTGGCAGGATAACCGAGAGGTATGCCCACTCCCCTCTGAGTAGTCCAGCCTGGGTTTGAACTTCTGCCCAGTTAATGTCATCCTGGTGTTTAGCCTGCTTGGCGAAGCATTAAATGCTTGTGACATCCTTCAAGTAGATATTGTTGCCCCCAGCCAGTCGAAAATAAACCCCAGTCGAATGGCAAAGGACTTTTGCATCCAGGGAGGGAGTAGGGAGCTGAGGTTGCAGTTCTTTCGGTACCTGAACGTTCTGAGAGAAGGGATGCTCCTTGGTGTGGCACCCGACAGAGGTCGTGCAGTTCGGCCCACAGCCGCACGTGTGGAGACCGTGTCTGTGAAGGAGTCCGGGTGGAGAGCATGGAGTCCAAGGTAGAACGTGGCAACAGACGGGATCCAACGAGAGACCCGGTCAAGGTCGGGTGTACTCGGACCAGCACAACAGATGGGCCGCCGAGGCGAGACGTGGGCAGGCACTCCATGATCACGACATTCCTTCTTCAACCAACAACCAAGGGACCAACTCAACCGCCAAACTCAAGACTACACCACAGAACTCCAGAACTCCAAAGAACTCAACCACTCAACTAACGACCTTCCTTCTTTCTTTCTTTGCAACCAGCCAACAAACCCACCGAACTCTCTCACTCCACTCTGAGGATGGTGTCGTAATTTATAGATCCCCCTGGGCAGTGAGGGGCCTTGGCGAAGCTGATGTCACCGTCCTCCCTGATTGGACAGGGCCTTCATGGGATCCGCCCTTTCTGGGCGGGATTTCAGCCAGGCCGGGAAAGCCCGCTCACTCCATGCGTGTTTGAGGAAGGTGAACGGTGATACAGCCAAGATTGAATTGGAACATTTGGGGAAGCCAAAAAGGAACTGCGGATGTGAAGATTCTGCCTCGGAAAAACGAGGCTCCGGAGACGCAGGTGGACAGTGGATCGTGATGGAGGGGATATAAAGATTTATTAATCTAACTAAAAAAACATCGCAACGCACCGCCTTTTGCTTTCCCACTACACACAAGGAGGGGTTCTATCTGCACATATACTTAATGGCATAACTAACTTCGGGACAACTGTATGTTTGTATGCATACAGTTCCTTGAACCGTAACACTACCCCCTCCCTTTTGCTCGACTCGACCCGAGTCATTTACATCCATGTGGCATGCAGGTGTAGGTTTCCCCTAGTACATTTTACCTACGGGTCCCTGAGTGCGACATTTTGAATATATGTCCCAAAAATAAATAACCAAGTGCGTTGCGTAACTAAACTAACAGACTCATTCGGACAGCTTAACTACATTGCCGGCACTAAACAAATAACAGGTGGGTCAGAACTATATACATTTCTAATATTTACACTACCCATGGTCCAGGACCTGTGACTTGAGGAGAGAACAAAATAAAGGCAACATTCGTGGTTGAGTGCCACAGCAGGCAAATTGATGGTCAGACGTCTTCGGGACCCTCAATGGTCCCTTGTTTGTCGGTGAATTTTTTATTTATATATATTTTTTATTTCGTTCCTGGCTGCTGGAGGCAACTCACCCTAACACGGCAGGCCACATGCCGTTTCACAGTCAATTTGAGCTGGCCTTTATGCAACAATGAGATATCCGGGCTGCTCAATGCAGTCCCAGGTCCATTTGAACTGGCCTTTATACAACAAGGAGATATCCGGGCTGCCCAATGCAGTCGCCGGCAACGCGGCTGCCTGCAGGGCAGTCCTTGCAAAATACTTTCACAGAGGTGGTCCTAGCAAATAGTGAGGTGTTATGACATGGCAATGCAAATAAAGGCATGGAGAGGTATGGCAACTGGAGCCAAGGCAAAGGCATCAAAAGGCATGACAAATGCAGACCAGGTAAGGTGCGATGCAACAGGTCATCACATGAAACTGGCCGGCCTCGGCGTGGTCTCATGAGGTTGTGGAGGGAGTGCGGTGGTGCCGGCCGGTCCAGAAACGGGCTCGGACCTACCCTACTGTCTCCCCCCAACCTATCGCCTATGCCTGTCCTTGTTCATACCCACCCCCATTAGCTTGCAACAAAAAAAAAACGACATTTAGACTTTCTTATTTATTTATTTATCTATTCTTATTATTTTTATTTATTTATTTTTTATAATTACGTCTGTCCCGAACATCCTTATCGTCTTTGTTTTGCTAACTTGTCCTGACTGTCCATCCCCAATCCCGAAGATCCCTGAGAAAGGATTGAGGAAGAGACAAGTGAATCTGTCTCGGGGCCTAATGCAGCTTCACAATAGCTCCCACAGATTTCAGCAACTTCCAAGGCAAGTCCAGCGGCCTACGAACAGCGAAGGGATGTTTGGTGCGAAGGGGTACACATTTCCTATCGATTCTACCATTTATTAAACTTTAATCTATCCCCGGGGCTTTTCAACACGCCTGTCTCTTTAAACGATTGGTTCCAGCAACCACGATTCCCATCACCTGTGTTGGTGTTCAATATTAATTTGGGCCTGGCCTGCAAATGCTCAACTGGCAGGTATACCCATCTGCCTAACTCGATCTTTGGCACCCCAGGTCTCCGATCCTATGAACTCCTTATGAACGTGGGGAATACCCTTCTCTGGCATCTTCCCCGTCTATCCCCACGTGGCATTTTGGTGCTCCGGTTCCCGTTTCCGTGGGCTACCCGTGCCCATTACACTAAAGCGGTCCCTTGGACCCATAGCCTACTCTGGCCGACTACTTTGGTGCCCTCTACTCAGTACACATATTTCATCAGCCACGCTCCCAGCCGGTCAATAGTCTCTTGCACCCTACAAAAAGGTTTTGTGCCTTCTTTCAACACCAACAACAAACCGACATTAGGCCATCAGCCCTAAGCTGTATCGTGCAGTTTTGTTCCACTCATCGGGAGGGGGGGGGAATAGACAAAACCTTGATGATATGATAGTATATATCCAAATACATACGTATCCAAAAGTTCTCCACTCAAATCGCTGCAGTTATTGTGTATTTTCATCTGGAAAATCGGTGCATTCCATGCGCTCTCTCATTTGAATTTTCTCCACTCGGATCACGTGTGGGCCATGTGACGCCTCGACAGCCAATAGATCGGCTGACATCATATGCAAATTACGTCAGACTGTCATGTGAACAGCTAAGTTGTCCAAGATGGTAGCTTCCTGCAGGGAGGAAATCACCGGCAGCTGATCGGCGATTTATCGGAAATTTTTGATGAATATGGCCAGTGAGGACGCTCCCCAGTGTATTATTCACCAGGACAATGTAGCGAACAAAGAAGTCAAACGTTTTATGCCTGAAAGATGGGATAAATGGAGAGAAAGTGTCAACAAATGGCTCATCTTAGACGGTCACGAACAACGTTTAGCCGAGAGTGCACGAGTTTATATTGAGTGTGAAGAAATCCCGAGTCATCTGGGCTATCACGACACTTGCTACCGTCGCTTCATCGATGCAAAAAGAATACGTGGGGCTGAGAAACGTTGTTCACAAACCATGCATGATGACTCTGCAATTGTTGATGATTGCATGCATGAACCATCGCCAAAAAAACTGCGCTCTGCATCGAACATTGCTGGACATGTTGAGAGTTCACGGCGACACGTCCTTCCTGCTGTCTGCCTCATTTGCAATAGAGCAGATAAATACTGCAGGGTTCAAAGAAAGAGAGTGTTGGATAGACTATGCCAGGCTGAACCAGAAACAGCAGGTATTATGTAATGTCCGGCCATGGATGACCGGCGATATATAAAGCTGTCCGAGGCAGGGTCAATGGCGTTCATTTGATGGGTCGATGCGCTGGCGTTGCACAATGGTTAGTCCTCCCACGCCGGCAGTCCGGGTACAATAGGCCCATGATCGAAGTTAGTCCTCCCGTGCCGGCACTCTCGGCTAAACGTCGTTTTTGACCGTCAAAGACGAGCCAGTTGTTGACACTTTCTCTCCATTTATCCCATCTTACAGACGTAAAACGTTTGACTTCTTCGTTCGCTACAGTGTCCTGGTGAATAATACACTGGGGAGCATCCTCACTGGCCATATTCATCAAAAATTTCCGATAAATTTCCGATCAGCTGCTGGTGATTTCCTCCCTGCAGGAAGCTGCCATCTTGGACAACTTAGCTGGTGACATGACAGTCTGACGAAATTTGCATGCGATGTCAGCCGATCGATTGGCTGTCGAGGCGTCATATGGCCTACACGTGATCCGAGTGGAGAAAATTCAAATGAGAGAGCGCGGGGAATGTATCGGTTTTCAAGATGAAAATACACAGTAACTGCAGCTATTTGAGTGGAGAACTTTTGCATACGTATGTATTTGGATATATACGATCATATTATCAAGGTTTAGTCTACCCCACCCCCCCCACCCCCCGCGATGAGTGAAACGAAACTTGATTTTCAGGCACTTCCTGAGCCATGACTGATGGCCTACATCCTTTTGGTTAATTTAACTAACCCACAAACTAACATTACACTAACTCTGGGTTCCCTTGGGTGGGATTCACTCCTCCCCCCAATCATTCGTTCGCACCATGCATTCCACATTCACTCCATTCACACTCGGGCCCGCTGACCCACATTCACTCATTATGTTCCTTTCTCTTTTTTTTTTTTCTTCACACCAACACTGATGCTCTACTCGCTACGTTTCCCTAACTACCTCGTGCTCCCCGTCATCCCTTACTCAAATCCACGTTCCATTTAACTCTATCGCTAAGCTACGTCCCCACTATTCGTTCCATGTCTGTCCATGTCTCCAATTCATTCTAAATTCTAACCTAAATTCCCCTATCTCGTGTTACCAGGCCCAATGGAGGATGACTCATGCCCCCATGAGGCCGGTCTATCTCATGCTAAACCCTTCCCCGAACTAGTCCTCCTTTTCCCCCAACTAGGATGTTCACTACATCCTGTCCGGGCTCGTGTACTCGTGGTTAGGCTCTGCCAGCCTTGCGTCGCCAGGGAGGCGGTTTACAACTCGCTCGTCCCCTTCTTTTGGCTGATACCTGAGGCTGTAACATCGCCCCATGAATCGCATTATCTGCTCGCTTTCGGGCTATGCCCCATGTGAAGCACAGTGCGTTACACACCTGCCCTTCATGCTGCCAGATCCTCGCTGACGTCACTTGCACATGGCCCGCACCGCGAGGTTTACCACGCACACAGGCCCTGCGGTGTCGCCATCGGGACTCGTTCCACGCGTCCCACGAACAACACACGCGGTGCGCAGCACGTCGGGACCCATACACGTGCTCACATGGGGATACATTCTTTTCAAATTCACTCGACCCAATTTGCCTCCATTTTAGCCATCCACGCCCTGGTCTTGTACCAAGCGCCGATCATTTTAACGCCGACTCCCGATCACGTAAACGTTCACGCTTGGGCCATTCGCAAAACATGGAACGGATATCGCACGTGGCGTCCCACGGAGCCAGCGCGGTTCCCGAATAGTTCCGTGCGACCCATTAGGATCGCCATTCCCGTCCGTCACATGACCCACGTCTCACGTGTGGGTCGGTCCGTGTCCCATCTCCTCACATGTACTCACACATGATATCTCATTTGCACGATGCTTACCTTCTGGCACACACTCCGGGACAATCACAATGGGGGCTTGTGTTAGCCCAAAATATCCCAGGGTTTCTATCCCCCCAAAGCTCGGCATGTGCTCTTTCGCACCATGCACCCGTTCTTCCTCGTACAGTCTTATCGGACTCACCTTGTCACGGTCTGCCTCGAGGGAGAATATCGTCTCCCCTTGTTCCTGTGGGAGGTTAACCTGACCCCCGCACTGGGTCACAAAACATTCCACACGCTCAACTTCAATGTCCCTTACAGATCTATTTGTGTGTGCTCCTCTTTTATTTTGTGCAACTCGTTCACCTCGTTAATGATGCCCAATTCCTGGCTCTTCGTCTCTACCTGTCCGAGTTTACAGGTTTCACTCATGACTATAATGGCGTCACTCATCACCTCGACCTTGCCCGTCGTCATCGCGGTCCAAACGGCCTCCACACTCCCTCTCGACTCGGTCATTTCCGAGTACAGTACTGATCTCATTCGCCATTTTCCGATTCAAGCTTTGCATTTCACCCTTCACCTTTACCAGCTCCGCCTTCATTTCCTCCTGACCCCCCTTCAGTTTTTGTATATTCCAATCCATACGTTTTTCTATGTTTTGCAGATTCCCATTCATTTGTGTTTGGAAGCTTATTCCCATGCTTTGCATTTCCCCCTTCATTGCTTGCATATCACTCCTCTGTGCTTGCGTATTCGCATCCATTTGATTTTGTAAATCCCCCTTCATTTGTGTCAGTATCTCCACCAACGGGCTCATGTCAAATGGCTTTTGCGAAGCCGATACACCACGATCGGGAGCGGATCCGACAGGGATCGCCAGGTCCTCTGAGGGGGAAATTTGATGGAGGGGGTGCCCAAACATTGTCGCTGTCACCCCCAATGTTACCTCTGGGTTTGGCTGCAGGGAAAGGTCTTCCTCACAGATGTTGTCCTGAGCCACGGATTCCTTTAACATTATTTCAGAACCTACCTGTACCAGCTCGTCTTGGTCCGCCATGGTTCGTACCAATAATTAACTAAAATTTTAAATCCTGCTCTTAATTTTGGGGGGAAAGAGGGGGGGGTTGCCAAGCACACCCCTGATCCGAATCCCGTAAATTTCTCGATGGGGGATCCGTATCCCACTCCTGACACCAAACTGTTGCGGGCCGGGGTCCAGTGGCGATAATGACCACGAGGTGGGGGAAGTTACGTTGTCTCCCACCAGACTCCCGGAATTGTAGGCCGTCGCTCACAGATAATTCCATGACACGGCGGGTCGTTGAACCGATCGTGGATGCCAATACCTCAACTGTGTAGCAAAGGGTCTTCCTGCCAGGTGTAATCAGTTTACCTAATTAACCATGCAGTTTTGACTACCGGGGAACCACGCCCTCGGTATGCCTTGCCTGAACCAGATCACTCTACCAACTATGGTAGAGTACCAACTACCAACTCCGGATCGGATGCAACCGAGCGGAACTGCCAAGGACATACTGGCTAGAATTAACAGATTTTCGGGGATAAAGACCCGGCTAAACTTAAATCCGAACCATGCTGGACCAATGAAGGAAAGGACAAAAACTAACTGGGAACATTTTTGCAATAATTTATTTACACGAAGCGAGAAAATTAATGTGGTACAGGAACAGGTTTATTGGTATGTTATGCAGGGGACAGAAGAGAGAGATGTAGTGCGACAATTTTGCAGCAACTTACAAAAGAGGACACAGAGCAGACTTGTCGTGAGAATAAAACAGGCAAGATTTACAATGATCAAATATCTTGTATCGTTTTTATTTAATGGACAGGCACCACACATTCAAACACACACTTGGATAAAATAAACCCCAGTTGAATGGCAAAGGACTTTTGCAGCCAGGGAGGGAGCTGAGGTCGCAGTTCTTTTGGTCCCTGAACGTTCCAAGAGAAGGGGTGCTCCATGGTGCGGCACGCAACAGAGGTCGTGCAGTTCGGCCCACAGCCGCACGTGTGGAGACCGTGTCTGCGAAGGAGCCTGGGTGGAGAGCGCGGAATCGAAGGTAGAACGGGGCAGCAGACAGGACCCAACGAGAGACCCGGTCAAGGTCTGGTGTACTTGGACCGGCACAACAGATTGGCCGCCGAGGCGAGAGGTGGGCAGGCACTCCGTGATTACGACCTTCCTTCTTCAACCAACAACCAAGGGACCAACTCAACTGCCGAACTCAAGACTCCACCACAGAACTCCAGAACTCCAAAGAACTCAACCACTCAACTAACGACCTTCTTTCTTTGCAACCAGCCAACGAACCCACCGAACTCTCTCACTCTACTCTGAGGATAGTGTCATAATTTATAGATCCCTCTGGGCGGGGAGGGGCCTTGGTGAAGCTAACGTCACCGTCCGACCTGATTGGACAGGGCTTTCATGGGGTCGGCCTTTTCTGGGCGTGATTTCGGCCAGGCAGGGGGAAGCCCGCCCATTCCACGCGTGTTTGAGGAAGGTGGACGGTGGTACAGCCAAGATTGAATTGGAACGTTTGTGGAAGCCGAAAAGGAACTGCGGATATGAAGATTCTGCCTCGGAAAAACGAGGCTCCGGAGATGCAGGTGGACAGTGGATCGTGATGGAGGGGATATAAAGATTTATTAATCTAACGAAAAAAAACATCGCAACGCACCCCATTTTGCTTCCCACTACACACAAGGAGGGGTTCTATCTGCACATATACTTACTGGCATAACTAACTTTGGGACAACTGTATGTTTGTATGCATATGGTTCCTAGAACCATAACAATATTAAAATGGAAAATCCATCTGCGAGCATTAGTCGGTGGGCTTTAAAGATCCTATAGTGTCCTTTCTGCAGTGTCGGCAAGCTATATCACTCTGGGCAACTTCCAAATTATTGCACTAACCTACATAATTTAATAGGTTGCTCAGCCGTAACCCCCTCCCCACTTTCTCTCAAGCAAATTATGCTATCTGCAGCCGTGTTCCACATATGGAAAAAACAAAAACAAAAAGCAATTCCACAAACGTAAGAATAGATTGGAGGAGAGGTGGTACCACCAATCTGTCTGCGTCATGAAAGCAACAGGCGTTGCACTTTTTTTTTGTATACCTTGTCGAGGCTCGTATGAGAGCGAACACACAACGCACATCAAGGGGGCATGAGACAGGAGGAGAGGGAGTGGGAAGGACAAAATAGTGGGGAACAGAGACATTTGGAGATCTGTGGAAGGGAGAAGGATGGGACGGGAAACATGGGGAATAGAAGATGGACATTACAGGTACGTTCAGGAAGGAAAGCAGGGAATTTGAAGGAGGTGGGCTTGGGTGGATTATCGAGGGTAGAAAGGATCGAGTATTTGGATGGGGGATGATAAGAGGTGGTGGTGAACAGCTGTTTTGAAGGCTTGGAGGGAAGAATGGGAATGAATATAGTGAGGGAGTTTATTCCAAAGGCCGGAAAAAAGAGAAATGAAAGAGTGAAGGTGAGCAGTGATTCGTGATTTTGGTAGTTTTACCAGAAGGGGGTTGTTGGCGGACCTAAAGCGCCTTGCGGAAATGTGGTGGGGACAAATCGCAGAGAGAGCCGGGGGGGCGAGGCTGCAGAGGAGACGGTAGAAGACAGAAAGACCACCGACCAACCTGCGGTGATTGAGTGAGAGGCCCAAAGACTCAGCATCATTGCGGGAGATGCCAATGATCCAAAATGCCTTGGTTTCTACAGCGTGAAGCCGAGAAAGGTGGGAGGCAGGAGCACCAGCACAGAGGGAAGAGCAGTACTCCATCAGGCTGCGGACAAAAGCTTTGTAAATGGTCAGGAGCTCAGGTGGGCCGAGGAAGGACCTTGCACGATGGAGGATTCCCAGTCGGCGACTGGCTTTGGAGGCAAGGTTTGAAATGTGGCTTTCCCAGGAAAGGTCATGGCAGATAGTGAGACTCAGAAGCTTGAAAGAAAGGACTTCTTCCAGAGGATTGTTGAGAAAATGGATGGGGGGGGGGGTTTCTAAACGGTCTTTTCGAAGAGACATAGTGAGAGTGTGAGATTTGTCCGGATTGAAAGACATGTTCCATGTGTTGGACCAGTTTGTGATCTTCTCCAGATCAGAAGTGAGCGAAGAAGCTGCTGCTTGCCGGTCTGAGGGATGACCGATGGTACGGCAGAGGGTGGCGTCATCAGCAAAGAGATATAGAGGATTTTCCAGAGAGTCGGAGAGATCATTGATGAAAACCAGAAAAAGAACAGGGCCCAGAACGCTACCTTGAGGAACTCCAGCCTGGACAGGAAGGGGGGATGAAAGAACTCCATTTAGGGCCACACGTTGACCGCGACAGGAGAGGAAGTCTGTGAGCCATGAGTGGAGATGGCCTTGGATACCATAGGAAGAGAGTTTGGTGAGCAGGGCAGGGTGCCAGACCGTGTCAAAAGCACGTGATATATCGAGGGATACGGCTCGGATTTCCTGTCTGGCATTGAGGGCTTCCATCCATTGTTGGGAGAGCAGAAGCAGCATATCCAGGGTAGAGTGACCTGGTCTGAAACCACTTCTGCCTCATCATCGGAAATTGCAATGACAACTCTATATCTACGATCACAAAGTGCTCACCAAGGGTAAACTTCCCCCAGCTTCCCCTTAGCGATCACCCGCGACTTACCCTTGGCCCGCGATAAAATGTTTTAGCATATTTTGTTCAGATCGTCATATGACCTTGACCTTCGACATTTTGGGATAGAGCGTACATTAAGAAAATGTGCCCCCAACTGGAATCTATCAATAAAACTCAACATAATGAAAATAACAGCAAAATGATTCAAGTTTTGAATAAATAGGTGTCTTTTGTGAATTTGGTCACAATCTTACAAAAGCAGGTCAAAGACACCAATCAAATATCATATGCACAACTTCAGTGCAGAAACACTGTTATGATGCAAGAACTCATTAGGAGGCCAGGCGGTCATTGAAATTTCACATTGGAAAAATTTAGCGATGACAAAAAAATGATAATCTTTGTTTTTCGTTCCGACTGCCATTTTACCTTACCTCTACCCCAGAGGGGTATGATGTAAATTACATGTAATTGAGCGCATTGCTCAAGGCTATCAAGAGAGGGCAATTTCCTTACAGACAAACCTGGCGAATTAGGGTGAAAATGTTAAAATGCTTATATAATTGGATCTTGAACTTAAAAATTAGGTTGAGGTCAAAAAAAAGTCAACCCGCATATTTGGTATTCCGAGTATTGTTGCAAAGTTTTATTCTGAAAGTCCCAGCCGGCTCCCAGATATAGCTCGGACATTAATACAGCTCGAAAATTGGGGGTGTTGGGAGTGCACCAAGAAAAAAAACCATTTTTTTCAAAATGGTGGTTTAGTACTCCGAGGGGTCTAAGAAACTCTGTGGCATCATTAAAATTGGGGGCATGAATTGAAGAAACAAACCCAACAACAGCTATAAGCCTCCCCCTATCCTATTGAGGAGGGCTTCTCACACTGGGGTACATGGACCCCGAGAGGGATGTGAGGTTTTCCTGGGGGTACACGGAGGATTGACCAAAATTCACCACAAATACAGTTATTTCACCACTTTTGGTTCATACGTGCCTAAGTGGTAAGTGAGTTATCTCCATGCACCAAAAATTGCTTAATCGCTGTTACACACAGTATATATATGAAATTTTTTAACTGACCACCAGACATCCCTTTGTGCTGCCCTCTGATTGAGAAACATTGGCGCCATGATAACCATCTGATCAGTCGATGTTGATGTAGAAAGGAGTGGACATGAAGTGGAGAGATGCTGAAGAGGTGGAGAGAGAGAGAGAGAGAGAGAGAGAGAGAGAGAGAGAGAGAGAGAGAGAGAGAGAGAGAGAGAGAGAGAGAGAGAGAGAGAGAGAGAGAGAGAGAGAGAGAGAGAGAGAGAGAGAGAGAGAGAGAGAGAGAGAGAGAGAGAGAGAGAGAGAGAGAGAGAGAGAGAGAGAGAGAGAGAGAGAGAGAGAGAGAGAGAGAGAGAGAGAGAGAGAGAGAGAGAGAGAGAGAGAGAGAGAGAGAGAGAGAGAGAGAGAGAGAGAGAGAGAGAGAGAGAGAGAGAGAGAGAGAGAGAGAGAGAGAGAGAGAGAGAGAGAGAGAGAGAGAGAGAGAGAGAGAGAGAGAGAGAGAGAGAGAGAGAGAGAGAGAGAGAGAGAGAGAGAGAGAGAGAGAGAGAGAGAGAGAGAGAGAGAGAGAGAGAGAGAGAGAGAGAGAGAGAGAGAGAGAGAGAGAGAGAGAGAGAGAGAGAGAGAGAGAGAGAGAGAGAGAGAGAGAGAGAGAGAGAGAGAGAGAGAGAGAGAGAGAGAGAGAGAGAGAGAGAGAGAGAGAGAGAGAGAGAGAGAGAGAGAGAGAGAGAGAGAGAGAGAGATATTTGGAGGACACATGCATGCAGGAGATAACAGGGGTGGAGGGAGGAGGGAACTGACATGAATGGGGTTTGACACTGTTAATGGTTATGAAGAGGAGTAGGAGTTAAAGGGCGTGTGCAGGCAACCTCTGACAACTGAACTACTCATGCCTCCCAATTTTAATAAATGGCAACACACATCATGGAAAGGGTGAAATGAGGGCTTATTGAAGGCACGGCAGAAAAGTAGTGCTGTAGGTACGGGAGGACGGTCAATGCACCACGCATATTTGAGTGAGACAGGTTTGGGAAATAGACTTTATGAGAAAGAAGAGGATTATATTTTGATGTAGAAGAACACGTGTGGTGTTTCTCACGTAGAAAAAAAGGAAAGTGAAGCATTTCAAAGTGTTATAAAATGCTTTAAAAGTAAGAAGCAATTAATTCAATTGAGATTAAATTTCAAGCTTTTGAGAAAAGGAATGGATAAACAATGAACGTTGGAAAGAAATACAGGCAAAAGAGATTGTGATTTATTTTTGGAGTGAAAAATAATGTTGATTTTTTGAAGCGTGGAAGGGGAATAAAATGAAGTTGAAGAAGGTCAAAGGATAGCATTTGGGAGAAAAAAAAGTGGAATGAGGGACACGGCATCAGAGCAGACAGAAATTGCCAAGCCGAGTCACTGAGGAAATTGCCAAGTGGACTCACTGAGGCAAATGCCAAGCAAACTCGCTGAGGCCTTGATGAGTAGGCCAGACACTCACAGGGAGACAAATTCGACAATACACCACAATACACCATATTATATTATACGGCGAGATAATGGTGGGTGGTTACACCTACTATTGGTCTGGTCGCTCTGATGGTTAACATACCCAAGGAGTTGCTGTAGCTGTGTCCAATAAGCTGACCCCAATGATAATTGAGGTAACACCGGTCAACGAGCATATTATGAGATTAAGGATTCGTCACTCCTTAGGTGTCATTTCACTGGTCTCTGTTTATGCTCCGACTGAGGCGAGTGATCTCACCGTGAAGGATGCATTCTATGCCACGCTCGAGTCTGGTTGATCAGTGCCCCAGACGAGATACACTTCCAGTCTTGTGGGATTTCAATGCATCGACTGGAACTGATAGGGATGGTTATGAGGTGTGTGTTGGTCCCCATGGGTCAGGAACTATGAACCAGAATAGCACTAAGTTCCTTGACTTTGCAAGAAGTCATGGACTTAGGGTGGCTGGTTCATGGTTTCAGCGCCCACAAGCTCATCGCTGGACTTGGTATTCCAACGCTGGCGGTGTGGCAAAGGAGATTGACCATGTCCTCATTGACGGTCTTTGGAGGATGATCCAGAACTGCAGGGTCCACCGGAGTGCTCCGTTCCTCAATACTGACCACAGGCTTGTTGAAAGCAACTCTAAAGCTGCACCTTAAATCCTGGAGAATGGTACCATCCCAGCCTAGGCTGGATGTTGGCAAACTCAGGGATGAGATAGTAGCTGAGGAGTTTGCGAACAGGCTGAGTGGACACTTGGGGGGTCTGGGTGCTTTGGGGGGTCCTGAAGAGTTGTGGAGTGACTTCAAGACCACCATCCTTGATGTTGCCGGTGGATGTCTTGGAACTCACTGCAGGGCAAAGAAGAATTTTGTCTCTCAAGAGACACTGGATACCATTGACCAACTGGATACTGTTCAGGGAGCTGAGGCGTAAAACTGTACGTGCACTGAGGATGGACAAGGAGGCCGATGTGCGAGGAATCTGTGAGGGGGTAGAGCATCACCTGTGGACAGGTGATTCTCGTCCTGCTTACAAGGGAATTCGTGCATTGCGCTCATCCAAGCCCATCCCTCGGAGCACTGCAGTTAGAGTAGAGAGTGGTAGGCTCTTGACAGAGGAGTCTAAAGTAAAGGCCCGCTGGGCCGGTTACTTTGAGCAGTTGTACCAGGCTGATCCCCCAGCTGTCGAGTTGGACGTCAAGGGTGTTACAATCCCTGTTGCTTACCCTCGAATCAGCTGTGATCCACCTTCACTTGTGGAAACACGGGCTGCGGTGAACCAGTTGAAACGGGGCAAAGCTCCAGGGATCTGTGGCATCCATGCTGAACTTCTCAAGGCTGGTGGACATGCTTCACTCGTTTCGTTGCATGCAGTTCTGTGCTCTGCCTGGAACACAGACATCATTCCAACTGATTGGAAGAGGGACCTTGTTCTTCCTCTCTGGAAAGGGAAGCGTGATCGCCAAGACTGCAACAACTACCGAGGGGTGACGCTGCTCTCAGTGCCGGGCAAGGTCTTTGCTCGGATAATTCTTGATAGGGTTCGCCACCATCTGCTTGAGCACCAGCGTCCAGAGCAGTCAGGCTTTACACCAAAGAGGTCAACGATTGACCATATCCTTGCTCTTCGTGTCCTCACCGAACGCAGACGGGAGTTTCGGCAGGGGTTGCTTGCAGCCTATGTTGATCTCTGTAAAGCGTTCGATTCAGTGAATCGGGATGTCCAAAATATATATATATATATATATATATATATATATATATATATATATATATATATATATATATATATATATATATATATATATATTGTTACGGCTGTGGAAATACGCAATACACCATAAAGGGTCCTAAAATCATTTATGACGCTAAGTTTATGTGCAGATAGTTCCCCACCGTTGTTTAAAGGGAATTTGTGTGATTCATTGGGCTGTGACTCTTTGAGATAGCCATTTTTCTTTATCTATCGTTATTTTGGATCAACCACCTTAACCACAATGCCAACCACGCCACCATTACAACAAACGCCAACCACGCCACCATGACAACAACCACCAACCACGCCGCCTCAACCACCACCACGTTGCCACTTCAGCAGGGTTGCGAGAAGCCTGACATTCGACAGGAGAGAACGGACGACGGCCTCATCCCTCCCCCCCCCGCCCCCCCCCCAACGAAAAGCACGTGCGGAAGAAATGCGGGGAGGCAGTTCTTAAAACAAAAGAGCCGGGCCGACCTCTCCTGGAATTTTCCTCCCCCACGTGCCGCGAAGGGAGGGGCGATGCGCCGTCGAGATAAAAAGGGGACGCGGAACGAGAGGTGAGGCTGTGGGTCTGGGGGTAGTGGTCGCTCTCAGTCTGGGTCGTCGACATCGTTCTCTCTCTGTTCCTGATGCCCCTTCTGCCCTCCAGTCCTTTCTTGCTCGGCTGTGGGTCGTGGAAGCACCAGCAGCAATGCCGGAGAGAGCTCGCTGATCATGCCAGGGGCCCAAGGACAGGCGCGGCTACGCAAGGCCGTGGGGAGTTGACGTCGCGACCAGCCCACTGTTGCGCCACGAGGGCGCGGATAGGACCCTTCGGTCCTGATAGGACAATAATTAAAATGATCATGAACGTCGGTGTTTTTATTCAAACAGTTGTGTTGCTAAGCTCTGCCTTGGAAGGATTGAGGTGGCAGAGCGCCTCTCCCTTGCATTCCAGCAGCACCACACACCTGCATTTCATTAGTCCTGTGTTTGTATTGGTCCTGCGAATGCCAACAAAGATCCTATTTGTCACATTTCCTCATGACATCTTCATGTGACATTACAGCTGTTGCTTGCCACTGTTAAATGCATGTGTCAACACGAAAAATTTGGCATTGTGGGAACTGTCTCTTAAAATGAAAGACTGCCAGACGATTGAGGAGAGGTATCTGAAACTTATCAGAAACTTTCTGAAATGGTCGAAAAATCTGAAACTTTCTGAAATAGGTATCTGCAGCATGTAGAGTATCTGGGCTTTTTTAAACAGTACAGTATACACTGCATGTCCGAGTTACCAACTACACGGCAGAATCCTGCTGATTTTCAATTTCATGTATATGTGTGCAGTCAAAACCTCTGTAAGGTAGAAAAGTCCACACAAGATGCCATTAACACATGGTTATGGGCAGAGAATAGAAGAACAGGAATAATTTGGCAAAGGGGGGGGGGGAGATGGGATGAGGATTAGCTCCAAGTGCTTGACGTTTGTCTGGGTCTTGACTGAAACCATTTTGGCACTGCTTTACTGGCAAATCCCTGGGGAATCTTAAAGTTGGTGACAGTTTCTTGTGTTCTCCAAAAGTGTTATCTGTAAAAGACAGTCTCTTTTTTAGTTCTGTCCAGGGCCTTGAAAAATATTTAAAAAAATTTTTTCTTCCAATTGGGACTTTTTTCAATTGGGACTTTCCAAAAATTCCAATCCAATTTTTTCCAATTTTTCCAATTCCAATTTTTTCCCAATTTTCCAATTCCAGGGCCAATTTTTCCAATTGGGACTTTTCTTTACAAAAATGCATCATGTATGTACAATCTGACATCATGTCAGAAAACTATTCATTCACACACGTAAAACAATTCAATCAAATGTTCTCCACGCCATGTATGGAATGCTGAAGTCCCTGGCACCGTGACAAGTCCAAAGCACCCCGACACGATCTCTTTGCCAGCTGGATGCTTCACTTCTCCACTGGGTGCCACAGCTGTTGGCTGAAAACATGTTCATGGTGGAGCATTTTCGATCGAGCTTTTAAAAGATCTCGCAGGGCACCCTGGCACCTCATGTTATGCACTCTTGGCCATTTTTGATTCGATTTTATTTCATGAACGTGGGTATTCGTTATATCAGATTATGAGTGTGCTCCATTTATTTACTTCTCTGACCGTTTTCATGTCCGTCTATCTTTCCTCCTGGGATTCTCATTTTTCTTTGTCCTGTGCTTTCAAATGATGAACTATTCCGTGAAAACACCTTTCATGTGATGACCCACCATTGCAGATTTTGCAAGTGAGAAAACATTTTGGCATGGCTTTAATTGTAAATTTCTGGGTGAAGTTATAATTGTTATTGTTCTCTTAAAGAGGCTGGCAGAATTGGCAATTCTAACCGGCAGCCTGGCAGATTATTTATATTTGTGCAATTTTCTCAATTTTTCCAGGAGTTTCAAGGACTTGGACAAGTTTTTTTTAGGACTTTCTAGTACTGAAAAATGCTATTTCATTTTTCCAGGAATTTCAAGGATTTTCAAGGACTATTTGAATCCTTTGAATCAAACAACAAAGTTTGTGAACATGGATGGGGCTGTGACGACTGAAGAGGGTCAGGTAAAAATACCACGAAGTGGAAATCAAAGATCCCTGCCACGTGAATCGTGGACAAACAATGTGGAATTCCTTGTGGCAACTATTGGCAGTGTCGTTGGACTCGGAAACATTTGGAGGTTCCCCTATCTCTGTTACCAAAATGGCGGAGGTAGGATTTCTTCATCCAAAATTATTTTTATCATTATTAACTGGCTGATCCTCATTATTTATAATGCGTACTTATTATGTTTGGAAACAAAGAAAAATATAAACCCTGTCACCACCCCATCTGCTCCATACATTTCGTTCCTAAACTAATTTCAAATCGATGTTGCTTTTCTCTCCAATACTCTAACATTCCTTTATTTTCATTTCTCTTTCCGAGCATTCTCCTTTCTCTTAATTTTCTCCACTTATCACCCTCGCATCTCCCACCCCAGTGCATGGACAAGAAATATAAGGCCCCTCACTGAGTGTGTCCTCACGTCCTTAACACTTGGTCACATAATAACACCATTTTACCTTTCGTGGCAGTCCTGCCTGCAATCATATTGACTTTAATGATGCTGTGGTACAACAATCACAATAGTATGTCCTTTCAAAAGTGCCACAGTGGCAAAATAGACACATTTTCAGTTACTCCTCACACCATCCATAAGGAGCTGCTTGACTTTTTAAAATAAATGACATAAGGTTATCATACAAGTGAAAGGAAAGTGAAGTTACATGAGAAAATAAAGTGACTACTTTTTTAATGATTTGTTCGAATATTTCTGAACTTATCCAAAAGGTGCATTCCTTGTTCCCTACGTGCTGATGCTCCTGCTCTGTGGCATTGCTTCCCTTTTCATGGAGATGGCTGTGGGGCAATATTCACGCCGGGGACCGTACCACATGCTGTCTCAATTTTGCCCCTTGTTTAAAGGTATGCACCGCATGTCTGCATATTACATATGAATATTGTTCAAAAGCATGCCAAACTTAACCTATATTCCTAATTTGTGAACTGGCCTGTCATCACATTATCGGTTGAGATCCTGGGCATCATACAAAGTGTCACTTTGGACAAACCAACCCGAAATAGAAAAGATCAGTAGCTGCTTTGATCCCTGAAAGATGATGTTCAACCCCAAAGTATCAAAAATTTATCCTGCCATTTTAAAATACTCCTTTTGGGCTCGTTTCTTTCTTTCTTTCTTTCTTTCTTTTTGACCAAATTCTGGAGGAAAGAGTCTTGAGCTCCTCCCTTCACCTCACTATCAGATGCGACCTCTTCTGGGCAGACCACATTTCAAACCTGTCCTCCAAGTCCAGACACTGACTAATCAATCACACACCACCTTGTCAGTTATTGCATTTTAGTACAGTTCAACTTCTCACAGAGTACAAGTTGATGGAAAATGTAGTGGAGAATGTTCTCTTTGTATACTAAAGTTGACACTTCCTAACTTTCTACTCTTGGATGTTGGAAAAACTTAAAATCTTAGCATCATGAGCAGTACCAATCAGATTGTTGATGCAAATGGATTGCACTTGTTCACAACAAACTGGGCAGAACCTTGGTTTTTCATCATATTTCAATTTTTCTTTCATTTTGTTTTATTATTTTGTATATGAAGTTGAGGCTCGCACAAATAACATGAAAGAGCGAATAAAAAGAATATGTAAAAAAGAGAGCAGGCAATGTGTTCTTTATTGTTGAATGTGATTTGTGCATTCAAATTATCCAAATATAACAATGGAACAAATAAAAGATAAAGTACGAAAAAGGGATTACAAAAAGAATATCCTGAAAGATATTGTTTGTCCTTTTTTTGGTTGGTGTGGAGCCAAGTGTATGTTTTCACATCATTTCACACATCAAGCTATGATATATGATATATTGTAAATAACTTTTTTGCACTGCTCCAGGCTTTTTGGTGGGGTGTTTTGGAAATCATCAATTATATCATGGAACTTAATTTGAGACTTCCTTTGGCAGGTTTGGGCTTGGTGATAATAATGGTGGCTTCCATTGGCAATTCTTACTACATCATCATCGTGGTGTGGTCGATGTTCTACCTCCTCAAGTCCTTTCACAGTCCATTTCCATGGCAAAACCAAGCCATTTTGAGCTACAATGAGAGCTTTTATGCAAATGAAAGCACATCTGCAGGCCAACTATATTTCAAGTATGTGTACAATGACTCACACATCTTGGTTTCAGCTATGTTTTTTCTTGGTTCTGCTAAATCGGCTTTGTCGTGCAGCATGCATGATATATGGGATGTTGCCCTGAATTTTTACTTTCAACCTACCGCAGCCAGGAGGTGCTACGCATATCCCAGGGAATATCACATCCTGGGGGAATCTGCTGGGATCTGTTTGGACTGCTACTGCTTGCTTGGATTGCTGTTTATTTCTGCATTTTCCGTGGAATTAAACTTGTTGGCAAGGTGACGTTAAATATTTAAATATTCGTGAAAAATTGATTTTAGTAAATAATCGTTGACACCACAGAGGCATATTAACATAATTTGGGAGAACATAACACTGCAAAAGGCAATACAAGTACATTCAAATCCATGTCATCTTTTCTTAAATACTTGTTATTGATAAACTATCCTTCAACCTCCAAATGCAAAGTTCTCTCACCCCTTAAAAAAAAAATCCATTGAGGTTATTGCAGAATCAAGTGAAAGGAAAAAGTTGCAAGAAGTTTTTTTTTTTCCTGCCATTATTTGAAGAATAGGAAAGGGAATATAATTAATGATTGGAGTGATCGATGTCAAGCTATGATTTGATGAATGGTGTAAGCAACAAAGTTAAATTGCATTCAGGAAGCAATGGGAATTGTTTCAAGGGCAGAAGAGAGCATTTCCAGAATGAGGGCCGGAGGCTAAACAGCCATTGGGCAGAAAACTTTGTCGTGAAAGTTGAGGGAAATATGGCTTTTATTTCGGTTAGAGAAGAGGTGGAGAGGCTACAAAGGAAGGAACTGCAACCAATAACATAATTGGTGAGTGCCGGCAGGAAAAAAATAATTACAGGGGAGGAAAAGTTAAAAAATACTCTTCACTCATGCCAGGAGATGGAATATTGATATGGAGGAGGTGAAGCAAAAGTCGATATTGAGGAATATGATATAGTTACAGTAAGTGAGACTGGTTTAATGAGGAGAGAAATAGAGGACGGGACTAATTATTGGTGGGAGTCCACTCCATACTGATTTCGGCTAGTGAGTCAGAAATCCATCCATAGTTTTATTCCATTCAAAAGAGATGCCTGGCATTGTCAAGAAAGGCTAAAACCAATATAGGCTGAATTTTACTGGTAGCAGTGGAGCAGGTTGTACTTTTATTTAGCAGTGGGTGGTTCTGGGTCTTTATAGACTGAAACTAAAACCAGCAGTTGCATTTTAACTGAAACCAGCAGGGTAACCGTCTCGGACAGGTTCAAGGATAGCTCATCTCAAATGATAAATGTTTTGTGGCGTGTATCGGTAGAAATTGGAATTCAACATAAAGTGATGATGTGGACCATGATCCGTGGCATATGTTTACCCTATAGACAATGGCGGTCCACTCCGAAGAACTATTGTTTGTGATTAAAAATATGTCGTGCATTGTGATTAAAAATTCCTGTCCCAAAAGCCTGGCATTGTCATACTTGCGGAATCCATAGAAAAACAATAGTTGCCATGGAAATAGCAATTTGGTAATTTCGAAAATTTGATCTATTAAGGGTCTTAAATGATTGAATGTTGTGCGTAACAAATTTGGTTGATACTTTTTCTAATTGTGGCCAAATAAGTGTTTTACATATTTTGGTTGGCATTGACATTAACCTATGACTCATTTTGACCAGAATTTATGCACATGTACACATATGTACAAATAAGCTTTGTAAGTTTCAATTTGTTATCTTTAAAAATTCATGAAGTTTGGCAATAATAAAATCACAAAAAAATCTCATTTGATTGTCATGGGGTGAAACTCTAGTCGTGAACACTGTTTTCCTTTTGTCATGCTTGACTTTTCTCTTTGCCACGTGACCCTTTATCTTTGCCACGTGATACTTTTCTCTTTGCAACGTGATACTTTTCTCTTTGCAACGTGATACTTTTCTCTTGCCACGTGAGACTTTTCTATTTCGGCATGTGAGACTTTTCTCTTTGTCACTTCGGACTTTTCTCTTTTCCACGTGGGACTTTTTCTATTGCACTTGCGACTTTTCACTGTGCTACCAACCAAAATTAGCAGAACCTGAAAAATAAGACATTGAAAATTAATTATTTAAATCATGGTGCGTGAAAGACACTGGAGATGCCCTCTCACCCCTCCCTTATGCACAAACCTTCTCTGCACAATGCTCCACTGTATCTTGCGTGCGAGATGTGGGGCACCCCACTATGTACGGGAAAAGCATTGCAGTTTGTGCAATGAACATGCATGTGAGAATGGACACAGTTCCATGCGGTGAAGATTATCTTATCGGGTGAAGGTTATCAGATCAGCCGAACGATTAATTACCACAGATGGACCAAATGTGCCCAATTAAACAATGCGCAAATGGAGTGAAAATAGAGAGGGATGCAGCCGGACCGAGGGATGACTGATCAGCTGTGGGGTTGAAGGTAAGACTGATGGGGTGATGGAGGGATTGCCAAAATGAGGTTTGGTGATGGGGATTATTTGGGGATTGAGAAACGCAGAGGGGGCAACAGACCAATGGTGTAAAGTAGTGTTGTTGAAGGGTCTGAAGGGGGAGGGGGGAAATGGACCGATGGGGGTACTGCAATTAGCAGGACAGGGGGAGGGGAAGACATCACACCAGGAAAACACAAACTAACCTCAATGCATGCCACCCATAAAACCCTTCGACAAGGGGCCAAGGACGATCTACACATAGACGAAAGGAATAACTCATCGTTGGGTCACTCACACGTCAATGTGTGCTCTTCCCCCTGGGGTAAGTTTCCAAAATCATAACATTATAAAGCTCTTTCTAACCATTGACTGCTGACTGACTGATATTAATATTCGATACCTTTTGGGTGACAGAGAAAGCTGAAATTTTCTGTGCCGCCGGACATGGAGCAAGTACACTGCGAAAAATTACAGAAATATTGAAAGCATCTGTAAATGAAAATATAAATAAATCAAAAAATAATTGAAAAAAATACAAGCAGGTGAGTGACTTGAGACAATGGGAAAGTACTGCTCATTATGGCTTACGATGTGTAATCATACCCACCATACTTTATACACATAACTGTACTCACATTTGAATTGTGCATCTATCTAATATATAAAGCTCTTTCTGACCACTGACTGACTGATATTAATGTTTGGCACCTTCCGGGAGACATTGAAAGGTGAAATTTTGTGAGTGGACGGAGACCGAGGCCAATGCACCAGAAATAAAACATCACAGAAACATCAGAAATAATCTGTAAATTAAAATATAAATAAATGAAAAAAATGAAGAAAACAAATGCAGGTGAGCCGCCTGAAACAATGGGGAAGCACTGGTGTATTGAAGCCGATACACCGGAAAAAAAATCAGAACCGTCACAAAGAACCAATTAATGAAAATATAAATAAATGAAAATAAATGAAAAAAATTAATGCAGGTGAGCAACCTGAGACAATGGGGAAGCACTGTCCATTATTGCTTCCAATATGTAAGCATACCCACTATACTTTATACACAAATTCTGCTCACATTCTTTAATAGCATACTGCACTCGCATACAAATTGTGCATCTATCTAATATACAGAGTGGCCTGAAAGTCACTTTACCCCTTCCAAGTGAAGCATTGTTCTTGAACTATTTTAATATACAGGTTTTATTATGCAGTACTTACAATAATTAATTTGTCATTCTATCTGTATATGCTCCATCATTCTTCTGAGTCAGTGTTTCCGCATACCATAGCGGGCGAGGGGGTGAGAGCAGAGGGGAAGGGACGGAGGGAAATGCAAGAAATTTATCAGGTGTAAAGTAACTTTTGAGCTACCCTGTAGAAAGCTCTTTATGACCAAAGACCGACTGACTGACTGTTATTAATATTTGGTACCTTCTGGGTGACAGATAATGCTGAATTTTTGCGAGCCGAGGGGCACCGAAGCCGTCGCACCGGAAAAAAAAAATCAGAGAACCCTCAGAAACAGAATGTGAATGAAAAAAAAGAAAAAACCAAATGCAGGTGAGCGACCTGAAACAATGGGGAAGCACGGTAATTTTATGTGCTGACAAACATCGAAGTGGATACACCCGGAAAAAATCACAGAACTATCGAAAGAATCAGTACATCTCCGGGTTCCTGGTTTGGAGCGACGAGAGGTCTCCTTCGGGGCTCCCTGCTGACGTTCTCAAAGTTAAGTTTCCGGTTGTTATTTGTCCCATTTTAACTGTTTAATTTTCTCACCTACATGTTACTGTGTGTTCCTAGTTCGGTTTTGTTTCAAAAATCGTGCTATTTTGTGAGTATTTTTGTCGACGTTCTTACCTGATGTTTGAGGCTGAGGCTTGAGGCCTACCGGTTCCACTCGGTGTTCGATCGGTTTTTTTTTGTTTGTTTTTTTTTGTTTGTTTTTTCTCCCCATTACCTTCAATTTCTATCCTCCCCATTACCTTCAATTTTCATCCTCCCCACTTTCCAAACATCCCCCATTCTCCCAACTAATCTCTTTCTTATCGCAAAAAAAAAAAAACCCAACAACAACAACAACACACGCACCTTCTCCCAATTATGCTTCTTCTTCTTCCTTTAACTTCCTCCTCGTCTTCTTCCTCGATTTTTTTCTACATTTCCATGACCTAATCTGTTGAACTCTCTCAAACATTAATATTAACAACAAAAACGATCTTATAATACTTCATCTTCCTCTCTCACACATGTGGTACTCTTTACTGTTTCATAATGCACAACTCTTCTGCTATTTTAACAGACTGCTCTCATTTCGAGCTCTCCTTCATTCCTTGCCTAAAAACATCCAACTATTACAGCGCTTCTTCTCTCCATTCTCTGAATTCGCCTTCATTGCATCCATCAAGAATTGTGTTAAATCGCATCTCTGACCTAAAACTTTTAAAAACCACAGTTTGCCATGGATGTTCGCTTTCCATCAACCATTCTTGTTTTCCAACTTCAGTGCCAACTCACCCCCTCACCCCTCACTCTCACTCTCAAAGCAACCATCTCACTCTTCTCCCTCCATGCCTCCCTCTCACCTCTCTCAAGAAGTCCCCCCTCACCTTTCTCCCACCTTTCATCCCCCTCACTCATCCTTCTCAAAGTTGCCCCCCCCTCTCATCCAACAAGCTGCCTCCCTCCACTGCCCTCTCACCTCCATCTCTTCACTCCACCTCCTCAAATCCTCAACTGCCTTCTTCCTTGTCTCTTGTACCCCTCTCCCCCAGCACCACTGAGCCTTTTCTCCTCCTCATTCGGCAGCCTCCCCTCGCTATTCTTCAATACCCCACACTCTTTCAACAACCCTCCTTACCTCCCCCCCTCGTCCCTTGTCCTACCCTCTCCCTCCCCCTCCACCTCCTGCAACCAAAGCTTCCTCCAATACCTCTTCATTAAAAGTGTGGACCTCAAATATCGGGGCCATCGCTCAAACCTTTCAGATCTTTCCATACAGGTTGCCACTGACAAATCAGACATTATCTGCCTAACAGAAACTTTCCTCTCCCAAGACGTGTCTGACTCCCAAGTATCTCTCCCCGGTTACTCCCTCTTACGGTATGACAGACTTGAGCCTTGTCCTGGTGGAGGTGTTGCTCTCTTCATCAAAGACTCTATTCCTCAATCTCCATGCACTGCTCTCACTCCCCCACACCCCCAGGAATACCTCTGGCTTCGGCTTCCCCTCCACTCCCACCTCATGTTTATATGTGTACTGTACCGTCCACCGAACAGTGATGACTCCATCTACACCTCACTATCCGAAAACATGGACCATCTTCTATCTTCTCATCCAAACTCTCTCTTCCTCTTATGTGGTGACTTCATTTGTCATCACACCAGTTGGCTAGGTTTGGATACCTCTCTCACCTGCCATGGCACCTCAGCAAAAGCTTTCTGCGACTCATTAGGACTGACTCAATCGGTCAACTTCCCAACTCGGATCTCAACCAATGGTACTCCATCTCTTCTGGATCTGATTTTGACAAATTTCCCTGACAATATCTGCTGCTCTTCCTTCGCTCCAATTGGTTCTTCTGACCACGTCCTTGTCAAAGTGGACATCTCTCTGGCTGTTATCAGAGAATCACCTCACCGCCGACGAGTCTGGCATTTCACTCAAGCCGACTGGCAGGGTCTCCGAGCAGCCATCAAACTTACAAACTGGTCTCCTATCACTACTTTCTCAAACATCAACTCATCCTGGGAATTCTTTCAAAGAAACTTGCTCTCCCTCATGCACAGATTTATCCCCTCTCGTGTTCAGTTGTCCTACCCTTCCTCCCGCCCTTGGTTTACTGAAGCTTGTGGCGAGGCAGTTGTCCTGAAACAACTTGCCTTTGCCTCAAGGAAAGCAAACCCAACTAAGGGCAATCTCAGTTCCTTCCACAAAGCTCGGAACAAGTGTGTATCTACCCTCAGGAGAGCCAGAAAACAACATCTTTCTCATCTCAAGTCTGAACTCTCAAACCTCTCTCCCTCCTCAAAATCCTGGTGGCATTTAATCAAATCTGTTTTTGGTGTATGTTCCCCCTCCATCCCCTCCCTTACCTCAAATGGCCGCACTGCTGATACCACACGTGATAAAGCTGAATGTCTAAACTCGGTGTTTGCAGCTAAATCTTGTGTCCTAAACCCATCACTTTCTCTACCCACTTTACCCAGTCGCACCCAACTGTCCCTGGACTCTGTGTCCTTTTCTCCTGACAAGGTGGAGAGCTTGCTTTCAAACCTCGAGCCAGATTCTGCAACCGGTCCAGACGGCATCAGCCCACGTGTCCTCAAAGCCTGCTCTTCTGCTCTTGCTCACCCTCTCTCTGTTCTATTCACCCTCTCATTTGCCCAAGGTCATCTGCCATCTGCTTGGAAATCTGCTAACATCACTGCCCTGCATAAAAAGGTGCAAAAACAGATCCCTGTAACTACAGACCAATCAGCATTCTCCCAATCATCAGCAAGGTTATGGAATCCATCATCGCTTCAGACATGAAATCCTTCCTCTTCTCCAATGGCTTGATTTCCAATCATCAATTTGGTTTCAGACCAGATCACTCTACCCTGGATATGCTGCTTCTGCTCACCCATCAATGGATGGAGGTCCTCAATGCCAGACAGGAAATCCGAGCCGTATCCCTGGACATATCATGCGCTTTTGACACAGTCTGGCATCCTGCACTACTCACCAAACTCTCTTCCCATGGTATTCCAGGCCATCTCCACTCATGGCTTGCAGACTTGTTCTCCTGTCGCAGTCACTGTGTGGCCCTAAATGGAGTTCTTTCATCCCCTCTTCCTGTGCAGGCTGGAGTTCCTCAAGGTGGCGTTCTGGGCCCTGTTCTTTTTCTGGTTTTCATCAATGATCTCTCCGACTCTCTGGAAAATCCTCTATTTCTCTTTGCCGACGACTCCACCCTCTGCCGTACCATCTGTCATCCCTCAGACCGGCAAGCAGCAGCTTCTTCGCTCACTGCAGATCTAGATAAAATCACAAACTGGTCCAACATATGGAACATGTCTTTCAATCCAGACAAATCTCACACTCTCACTATGTCTCTTCGAAAGGACCGTTTAGAAAACCCCCCCCCCCATCCACTTTCTGAACAATCCTCTGGAAGAAGTCTTTTCTTTCAAGCTTCTGGGTCTCACTATCTGCCATGACCTTTCCTGGGAAAGTCACATTTCCAACCTCGCCTCAAAAGCCAGTCGCCGACTGGGAATCCTCCGTCGTGCAAAGTCCTTCCTCGGCCCTCTTGAGCTCCTGACCACTTACAAAGCTTTTGTCCGTAGCCTGATGGAGTACTGCTCTCCCCTCTGGGCTGGTGCTCCTGCCTCCCACCTTTCTCGGCTTCACGCTGTCGAAACCAGGGCATTTAAGATCATCGGCATCTCCCACAATGAAGCTGAGTCTTTGGGCCTCTCACTCAATCACCGCAGGTTGGTCGGTGGTCTTTCTGTCTTCTACCGACTCCTCTCCAGTCTTGCCCCCCCTGCTCTCTCTGCGTATTGTCCCCACCACATTTCCACAGGGCGCTCAAGGTCCGCCAACAACCCCCTTCTGGTAAAACTACCAAAATCACGAATCACTGCTCATCTTCACTCTTTCATTTCTCTTTTTTTCCCGCCTTTGGAATAAACTTCCTCACTCTATTCTTTCCCATTCTTCCCTCCAGGCTTTCAAAACAGCTGTTCACCACCACCTCTTATCTTCCCTCATCCAAATCCTCGATCTTTTCTACCCCCGATAATCCATCCAAGCCCACTTCCTTCAATTCTCCTGCTTTCCTTCCTGAAAGTCCCTGTAATGTCCATCTTCTCTTCGCCATGTTCCCTGTCCCATCCCCATCCCTCTCCCTTCCACAGTTCACCTAATGGTCTGTTCCCCACTGTTTTGTCCCTTCCACTCCCACCCCTCTTGTCTCATGCCCCCTTGCTGTGAGTTGTGTGTTAGCTCTTATACGAACCTTGACAAGGTATACAAAAAAAAAGAAAGAAAATAAATAAACGAATAAAATAAATACAGGTGTGCTACCCAAGACAATGGGGAAGCACAGTAATTCTGAGTGTCGATGGATACCGAAGCCGATATTCCGGGAAAAATCACAGAAGCAATGGAAAGCATACATTTATGAAAATATACATAAATGAAAAAAAGGATATTATTAAATGCTGTTGAGCAATCCGAGTCAATGGAGAAGCACAGTAATTTCACGTGCGGATGAACATCAAAGTCGATACACCGGGAAAAATCACAGAACTGTCGTAAAGAAAATATTTGTAGCAGGAAGGGACATCAGGATGAACAGGGGGACAAATGGGAGGATGGGGAGTGGGACTTGAGGAAGGGGATGGGTGTGTGGAGGGGTTAAAGCACTCGATGCAAGGGTAAATTTGGCAAACAGGATGACTAATTGGTCTGTCAGCGAAGGGACAGGGAGGCTCTGCGACTCTTTTATAAAGCAGCGTTCACTGCTCTTTCCCGAACTACTTCCTCAGTTTTGAAGCTTGCACCACCAAATGTACGTGCGCTAAGGGTGGACAAGGAGACTTGTGTGGACAAGGAGGACAAGGAGGAGGGGGTAGAGCATCACATGTGGTCAAGTGATTCTCGTCCTGCTTGCAGGGGAATTCTCGCATTGCATTCCTCCAAGCCTGTCCCTCGATGTACTGCAGTTAGAGCAGAGGGTGGTGGGCGCTTGACAGAGGAGTCTGAAGTGAAGGCTTGCTGGGCCGGTTACTTTGAGTGGCTGTACAGGTTGATCCACCATCTGTCGAGTTACTATCCCTATTGCTGACCCTCCAATCAACTGGAATCTATGTTCTTTTGTGGAAAAACAGACTACAGTGAACCGATTGAAATGGGGTAAAGCTCCTGGGATCTGTGGCATCCATGCTGAACTTCTCAAGGCTGGTGGAAGTGTTGTACTCGTGTCGTTCCATGCAGTTCTGGGTTCTGGCTGGAACACAGGCATCGTCCCAACTGACTGGAAGCGGGGCCTTGTTGTCCCTCTCTGGAAAGGGAAGAGTGATCACCAGGATATATACATTCATATATATATTGTGTATATATATATGAACATACATACATATATGCATCACCCTGCTGATATGCCTCTGCCTTCTCCACCTTCTTTTACTTGTCCCCTCTTGTGAAATTAGGCAAATCAATGAGGTCTTATGAACACATTATGGCCCAAATGGCCGCCTCCTGCATCAATGTTCCTTCGTTATGTTTTATAAAGTGTTTTGCTGCAGTTTTACTTCATGACATATCGACTTTGTACATCCTAGGTGGTATATTTCACTGCACTCTTCCCATACTGCCTTCTACTTGTCCTCCTCATCAACAACTGCCTCCTGCCGGGAGCCTGGGAAGGAATCTCTTACTTCATTGTACCGCGATGGTTCAAACTCATGAATGTGGAGGTGATTCTTACGTTTTTTACATAAATGAGAGAATAAGTTTTTTTGTAAAACAAGAATGTTTTAAGTTGTTTGGGGAAAGTCCATGGACAATGTTTTTTCACAAAAGGTGTGTATCGACACAGGACCCAATTCAGTTTTTGGGTCCTGCTTCTTGGAGAGCAGGAGTTGAATATGGGAAAACATGGAGCTCAAGGCTAGTCACAGCCAGAAAAAAACTTTGAATGACTAGTGATCGTTCATCTTTTCAAAATATAGAAATTGATTTTGCACTCAAGGGATGATGTAGCTATTCATATTTGTCAAATAATATACAAGTGACAAATACGATCTTTCTTCAAGTGAGTCAAACACAAATTGATGAAACATTCACATTATTTATGAAAATACCTTTGGAGAAGGTTCCGACAAAAACGAGCTCTTCAAAATTAAGTCGGTTTGTTGCTGTTGGCATGGGTGGGGGGGGGGGGAGTTACCTAAGCTTCAGTGTTCTCCAGGATGCTTCTGTGTGGTATGATGCAATATCAGCTATTTGTCCACTTCTTTCCTGAAAGATATGTGCAAGTCACTACATTCATTGATATATTTGGGAGGGAGTGTGTGAGCGGTAGCTTTGCTCAAGATGTGCACTACACGATGCAAATAGTACCTGGATTCATGCCAAATCTAACAAGCAGTAGATTGTGAACATGCAGCATAAACAGAAGGCATTAACTCAACTGGAAGTGTACCATCATGGATCAAAATCAAAGTCTGTCCATGGCTATCCATGACCAGCAAGAGAGGCAAACTTCACAAAGTTGTTGAAAGGACGTTGTTTCGCCAAACAAAATAGATGAGGTCTGAATAACATCTAAGAACCTAGCTGGAAGAACGACATCCAAGGAACAGGTTCAAGGGAAATGGAACTTTAAAAACTGTCACAAGTAGTGATGCCTTGCTTTTCTTGATGTTGTAGTAAAGATCTTTGGCAATCTCTTTCAATAATTTTGTGAATTTTAGATTCCACAGAATCCAGGATAGACAGATATAACTTTGGAGCACCAGCCCATAGAGGAGAGCATAACTTCATTGAACTATGAACAAAGGTCTTGTATATTGTGAGTCATTCTGATTTTCCAAGGAAAGACTTCGATCTTTGGAGAATACCCAGTTTGCATTTGAATTGTGAGGTGAGCTTTGCCATGTGGTTGGCCCAGCAGAGGTCATTACTAATGGTAAGGCCAAGAAGTTCAATCTCTTCGAGTGGCTGATCAAAGAAATAGATAGGTGGGTTAGTTTGACAATTCTTCTAGAGGGACAGAGTGACAGTGAGATTTTCCATGATTGAAGGGCATGTTTCATTTATCAGACCAGCATCTAATCAATTCCAGATGAGCAGAGAGTGACTTCGTTACAGTCTGCTGAGCAGAAACTCTCCAGAAATCCATTGTCAGATTGTTTTTCACTTTGTGTCTTCAAGAGTAATGGCGTTTGTCTATAACCATTCAATATGTAGAGTTTACTACTTTAGATTGCTTGTTTGGCTTTAATCATGGTTTTATTTATCATTGTGCAGGTTTGGATAGAGGCAGCAGTTCAAATTTTATCCTCTTTTGGAATTGGTGATGGTGTGATAATATCATTTTCCAGTTACAACGACTTTAACGACGTCCTTTTCAGGTAAACTAAATATTTTTTCACAAACTTTGTTGTTGTCGAATATAATATCTTGCATATCACATGCACGTCTGACTTGAAATAAGGTATAAATTGAATTGAAATGCTTCAGTTTGGTAAAATACATCATGCTTGAACAATCATTATTAATTATTCTGCAGGAATGTGCTGATTATTGTTTTGGTTAACACCATCACGAGCATTCTCTCAGGATTTGTCATCTTCTCGGGCCTGGGTTACTTGTCTCATGTATACAATAAACCAGTGGAAAACATTGCAGTGGATGGTAAGTCTGTATGTGATATATTATTTATGAAGACACTGTGACTAAATGTCTTGAGACACCTCATTATAATTGTGAATTGCCCACATGTGAATCAATAAAACATAACAGTGCAAATGCTTGTTTCATTAAGATGGGGTTTGTGCAACAGTGGGCTGCCTCAATTCCATTTTGGATTCTCTTATGCGTTTTCATAGTCTCTGGGTTAAGGAAGCTGTGGGCTAATTACACCATGCTTTAATGGTCAATTGGACTAGGCAGGCTTGATATTCATTTTCATTTCCACCAAGTCTGAACTCTCGTGAGTGGGTAGTTGAGCGGAGAGATTTAGCCAGATTGGGTCTTACAGAGCCGTGGGTCCATGCCATCACAGTAGTCGTCCCCTACAGTTCTGATTGCCCAGTCTGGTTTGCCGTTAATGTAGTGGTGTAAACTTGCCTCAAGCATCAGCTTTCACAACATGACAGCTGCATGAATGAGGCTTCCTGCTCTGGTGCATTCAACTTGACTTGTAATCTGCACAATACTGCAGCAAATGTCATTCGAATCACAGAAGATCATGTTGGTGTAATCATAATTTTAGGATGACAACAGCATGATTTCTTAAAGCGAAAACTGAACTTTCGATTCGGCTCTGGCTACTGCATTATGACTATTTTTGTCATTGTACTGTTGTAATTTCGTAACGAGATAGTTCAGAGAAAACGATGCAGTGTTTAGTACACCCTGTACTTCAATTTTAATAAAATTGTGATTTCACAGATCGTTTAAAAAAACTTCAGAAATTTTGCAACACTGAAGCTGTCTTACACTTCATTCATGTTCACTGTAATAAGATGACATTGAGTCACAGTTTAAGAGATGGAGGATTTATTGATCAGCAAAGACCAAAGCGTCAATCGGCATCATACAGTTGCATATCGGCAGTATCTTCTTCACACTGATATTGCACCCTCTCACGTGCACCCTCTTATCACCATCATCATGATCAATATTGATATTTGTAAGGCCATTGGCCTGATGACAATCATTTTAATGGATGGGTTTCACAAAGTACATTTATGCTTACCGAGTTTATTTTATAGGTGCAAATCACAATCTTAAAAACAAGCAGAAAATACAAAATGTAAATTCCAACACAACAAAAATTGTTTTTGGCAGCAGCAATGCAGTGCATATGTTGGCTAAGAAACAGTGCAGGTGCCCTGTCAGCCTCACCACTGACCAAGACACCCATAAATTATTGAGAAAAATGTCAGGGGCAAGGAAACCCTTTGTATGGTATGTGCCATGTGGCAAACTTTAGAAAAGGAGGGACAGTCGTAGGACTTTGGGATTGTGGTGCACCTCAAAAATGTAGATGTGAGTGAATGGGGGAAAAGGGAAAAACTCATTTACTGACACCATAATTCTCCCAATTTCCCTTGTTTTACCTCCGTCAGACCCGAGTTTTGACACTTTTCTTCCCCAAAGTCCCTCAAGATCTTTCTCTCCTTTTTCAGGGGTTCTGAGGCACTTACAAAAATTTACATGTCTGACACCAAAACTCATCATAGCTCCAACAAATATTTGTTCATTGTTACTCATCACCGCCAAGTATACCAGTAAAAAATAAGGTGGCGGAAGCCCATTAACCACCCCACCCCCCCCAACCCCCCCCCCCAACCCCAATTTTATTCTTCCACTTCATATATATCCATGGGAAGCTGTAAATCCCGTTTTCTAAAATTTACCTCTTTTCATCAAAAGCCCCCAATGCTTTCTTATTTACCTCCTCTGTACAAAAATGATGTTTATAACTTTTATTGTATTCATTTTTCATTACTCTTCTTTCTTAAAGGCTGAAGAGTTGTAATAATCTTCAAAATTTATTGTTCCTTTGATCACATTTTTCTTTACCCACTTTAACTTTTTATCGCACTTTTCAATTTTATTATCAATCTCTTTATAGGCATAAGCCTTTGCTCCCAATCCCTCAAACTCACTCATTATCTTTCCACCCAACTCATTTTTAAACTCAACAATAACCTTTTTATTCTTTGTCGAGAATAGTTTGTTATCTGATTTATAATTGCTTGAAACATAAATACCTACATCGTGAGACATCCATATAAATATCTTCCACATTGATTTTCAAAATAAAACTGTCTGTATGCAGATATAGTCGATTTACTCCTTCCATATATATATATATATATATATATATATATATATATATATATATATATATATATATATATATATATATATATATATATATATTCATTAGGTTGTTGTCGAAGTAGTCAAACATAAACAACTTTGATAAGGCAACAATTGATGTTCCTATATAGATAGGTTTATCCATTCCAATACATTATTTGTTCAAATGAATAGCATAAAAGTTCTCTGAAAGCAACTCTGCTCTTTGAAAACTTGGTTTATTAATTAATTTGGATGCTCGTTTCCAAGATAGAGCAAGTCTTATGTTTTGTCTATTCCTAACATTTTCGATAGTCTTTCCAAATACAGCATTATTCATTAATTTATATAAGTTCTTCTCAAAATCATAAGTTGCAAGTGTTCTCTTTTCTGTGTTAAAATCAATATAGTTTTTTTAAGTTGAAATTTCAAAATCCTCTGAATTTTCTTTACTCATATCCCAGCAGATAAATATTGTCTTAAATTTCTCGGATCTAAAACATAATTTCCTCTTTATCATACAATGTGGTAAGCAGTTTCTCTGTTGGTTTGCCTTTTGTAAGAAATTATTGTTGATAACCGCTAAGCCATTCTTTCTTAAGATTTTCATTATAAGGCACATATGGAAGGTCTTTATGTTTCTTATGGAGTTCTTCAGGATATTTTAAATCAAACTCAAAATAATATCCCACTTCAGCTTCATCTAATTCTTTTTGAGAGGAGATAACAATGTTCTGTAAAACCTTTTCATAATTTTTCTCCTTAACCCATCTAAAATTTCCATAAGGTAAAGATTGAGACAAAGCCCATCAGTAGGGTGAATATACTGATTCTGGCTCACTTTTCCCCATGTAAATGAATGGGGGATTTTCAGCGATTCATTTTTTCCCCCCTAAAAAGTAAACCCCCTTTTTATCCCAAGGTATATTTATTTGTCTCCCCTTTTAACCTTGGGATACTTTTTTTCAAATAACCAATGCAATAAGATAAAGATTTGTTCAAGTAGTAAAGTAGTAATGTGATTTGTTAAAGGTGATTCTAAAGAAATATCTGAAACATGTAAGCCTAGGGACATTCTTTTTCAAATAACCAATGCATATTGTTTAGCTCCCTCATTGAACCGATAAAGATTTGTTCATTCTCAAATTCCTTCAATAGTTCAATTTTCTTTGCACAATAATCCCCATCTAAAATATTTTAAAATATAACATTTAAATCTTTATATTTTTAAAATACCCCTTTTGTGCCATTACGAAATGATAAACTTCTCTTGATGCTCTTGTTTGACCACCTCCTGAGCCACAGGCTATTTTTTGCTAAGCCACGTCCACTTTTCATAAGCCCCGCCCACTTTTTCCCAAGCCCCGCCCACTTTTCATGAGGAATTCAAACACCACGCCCACTTTTTCTAAGCCTCGCCCACTTTTCTAAGCTCCGCCCACTTTTTAAAGCCCCGCCTGCTTTTGCTAAGCCCCACCTACTCTTACATCATTTCCAGTTCATCTCTGACTCACAAAGAAATCACCAGATAATTCTAGAATGTTATGCTTTTGAAAAATTTACCTGGGCTTGCCCAGGGAATTTCCAAAGGAAACCACACCCACCAGTCTTTCCCTATAAAAGCCTCAAGCCCAGGCTCCATTATAAACATTTTTTTTGCTGGCAATGGTGTGCTGTGTGCTTGCCTGGAGATTGACGACTTGGATGGAACGAAACCTTCAAGTTGATGAACTGGATTCAAACCTCTTATCCATTGAGGTAAGATTTTATTTCCCTATTTTCAGTTTGATTTAAGCATCGACTCATTTCATAATTAAATAACTTAATTAATACATTATTATTTTCTCTCAGGAAATTTTATCTGAAAATACCGATTTTGCCACAATTTGGTGCGAAATTGTTGGCTTGGCTGAAGACCTTGTGAGCGACCAAGACCCACAGAATGAGCTAGGCCTTGAGTGGGATGACTTTGGGGTTCGTTGAAGATCGACTACTTCTATGGAACTAAACCTTCAAGTTGATGAACTGGATTCAAACCTCTTATCTGTTGAGGTAAGATTTTCAAAGTTTGAATGAAGCATACTCATTTAATAATTAAATCACTGAATTAATACATTCTCTCACAGGAAATTGTATCTGAAATACGAAATGAAAATACTGCTTTTGCTACAACTTGGGGCTAAATTGTTGGCTTGGTTGAAGACCTTATGAGTGACCAAGACCCACAGAACGAGTTCGTCCTTGATGACCCAACCAAAGAGTTATACCTTGGAGACCAGCAAAGTCCTGAAAAAGAGTTTTGCAACAATAGTACTCATTGTGAGTTATCAAGACAATACCCCCTGAACAAGTTATACCTTGATGAGCCAGAATACAAGTTTTACCTTGGAGACTCACAAATTTCAGACATTTTGAAAAACGGAGTTTTCCTTGATGATCCACAGTTATACTATGTGAGATCTATCACTGAAACCCATCAAAATTGGAAGAATGGAGTTTTCCTCGATGATCCACAGTTATACTATTTGAGATCTATCACTGAAACCCATAAAAATTGGGAAAATGGAGTTTTCCTTGATGATCCACAGTTATACTATTTGAGATCTATCACTGAAACCCATAAAAATTGGGAAAATAGAGTTTTCCTTGATGATCCACAGTTATCCTATGTGAGATCTATCACCAAAACCCACAATCTTTCTGGAAATTGTGATTCTACCTTGGAGTCTTGGAAAGATGGTTATATTTTTGGAGATTTGAAATGTGGGTTCTGGCTTGATAACTCACAATGTGATACGTATCTTGGAAACTCAACAGGAATGTGGTTATACCTTGGAGGCTTGGAAAGTTGGGTTTATGTTGGAGACTTGAAATGCTACCACTCTTTGGGATCTAAACCTATCAAGAAAGTTATTGCTCTCCCTTTCTACATCATAAAACCTGAAAGCCACAAAAGACAGAATTGGAAGAAGAGAAAAAAAACGTAAAAAATATATAGAGGTGGAAATCTCATTTTCAAAAAGACATTGTGTTGGGGGGTTGGGGTTGAGATTTTAAATGTGAAGGTTGTGACACACACATACACACACGCACATCAACAAACAAAAGTTGAGCCTTGACTATTCAGTTGAGGATTCTTTGTTTGGGGTTCACAGATCTAAGAACGTCCCCCTTGACACACATTATATACTGTTATAAACCTCGGACTTGGCCCTCGAGTGTCCACAACGGTGTGTCGTTGGAGGGAGTGAAGTGCCAACCCATTGCTCCCATTGCACACACACACACACACACACACACACACACACACACACACACACACACACACAAACACGCACATCAACAAACAAAAGTTAAGCCTTGACTATTCAGTTGAGGATTCTGTGTTTGGGGTTCACAGATCTAAGAACGTCCCCCTTCACACACATTTTATACTGTTGTACATCTCGGACTTGGCCCTCGAATGTCCACAATGGTGTATAGTAGGAGGGAGTGAAGGACCAACCCATTGCTCCCATGGGTATTATCTGCTTAGTTTTGTCTTTTGTAATCCCTGTGAATAAAATGAACGTAAAGTCTCTTCCCCTTCTAAATCATTTATCTTATAAGTCCATGGAACCGTATCTATAACATAAACAATTTTTAAAAGTTCGTTCGTCCATCGTTTAATATAACCTTTTTCAAAATGAGATTTCCACCTATATATTCTTACGATATCACCAACTTTGAATATAGGTTTCTGATATTAATCTCTTTTTCATATTTTAATTTTGTAAATGTTTGTGATGGTTTCATATTCATTGACATGTGAATCATGTCATTATACTTATCCACAATATCCTGAATAAAAGATGACCATCGTTGTGAACCGAGTTCTGTGAATTTTTTGAATAGTTTCTCTTTTAAGGTACGATTAAAACGTTCAACAACAACGGCCTTCCCTTCATTAAAGGTACTGTATAATGTAATACTGTTATTTTTTAGAAAATTCATAAATGTCTTGTGATAAAACTCTCGACCCTCATCAGTCCACAATTTTTTTAGGTTTTCTCTTACTTTTATTAAATATCTGTTGAAAGGCGAACATAAGAGTATTACTGTTTTATTTTTTAAAGGGACAACCCATGCGTATATACTCCTCAAATCAATAACGGTTAAAGCATACTTGTACCCCTTTATCATTGTTGAATTCAATCAAATCAGCGGACCAGATATAATCAACTTCCTTGGAATCAACCTTCCTTCTACGAAACTTTGTGAATATTGGTTTATGTAATTCATCAGCTAATTGCTCTTCGGTCTTAATGACATCATTAGAGCCGATAAGTTTTTTTTTGAATTTGTTAGTTTCAATTTAGCACTGATCATCTTCTTCACCATGAACCAATCAACTTTTTCTCTCAAGGTTGGATTTTGTATCAGAGACAAATTATACAACATTTCTCTCTCAGCCTCATGCTTTTCTTCCAAAGTTGTGGTATTCCCATTATCAATATCGTGTCTCATGCACACTTCATCAACTCTATTGATGGGTTTATTCCATGATTTAGGATTGTCTGTCTCATCTAATCTTTTATCCAAGTTTGTGCCTGGACCACAGAAAGAATACCCTGGTAGATGTAATTCCCCTGATATTCCAGTAGTTGTAAATTTACTTCCTGAGAAAAACTTTTGTATATCTCCTCCACGTTTGTGTTTGGAGATAAATTGACACTTTTTTGAACCACTCACCGAACATGCACCTTTTTGTTTAACCCTATTATTTTTACTTTTAAAATATGAGATATTTTGGGGATTAGTTTTCTTTTTACATTTGAGACAATAACTCATTTATTTATAAGAAAAATTCCTGCAGAGTGCAAAAACCATTTTAGTTTCCAACATGCACATTTGAATCTTAATTTTTAAAACATAAAGAATCCTTAGAAATGCCTTCACTCTCTCCTCCATTTATTTAAGAAAAAAATGAAAAACTTGAATTAAAATGAATATCTTGTCTATGTCAATAGTCTTGTCGAAACTATTGCAAATAGACTTGTCAATTCTTTGTTTTCCTCCTTGGTGGGTTGAGTTATTTTCTGTAATACCGCCAATCTATTTTTTAATCTCATCGGTTTCCATATTTTCATGTTTATTCATTCTCGCTCTTTCCTCCCTCTCTCTCGTCTCTCTCTTCTCCCTCTCCTCCTTCTCTTTCTTCTCTCTTTCCTCCTTCTCTCTCTTCTCCTTTTCCTCCTCGTCCCTCTCTTCTTTATCTCCTTCCTCGTCCCTTACTATCCTTGAATTAGGAACACCCCATAGAATATCATACATATATTCATCAGGATTTCTTGTTATTCCTGTACCCAAAATAATTTTTTTTACAACAGGAAACCAATAAAATTTCTTTTGAATTTCTAAAAGAGCCTTACCTTTTCTTAACTTGATAATTTTTTCATTATTTAACATTCTAATTAAATCTAAAGTTGTAGGTTTATCAACATCAGCATAATGCCATTCTTTTATTGAAAATACCTCATTCTTAAGTTGTAGAACATATTTATTAAAATACCGAATACCCTTTTCTTGAAGGAATGCTTGGACACAGAAATGATAATTTTCTTGAAGCCTTCTTGCTGTCATTGATGTATGAGAAATATATCTTATAATAATATTATGGCACGAAACACCTCCCCATCTTCCCAAAGTTAAAACATTTTGTATTTCTTTACTTATTATATGTAATCCTGTTTTTTTCTGTTTTCATGATATAAACTTGGGCAAAACCATAATTATATTTACCCTTATTAAATTCTTTTATTTGTTGTTTACTAATCGTGGCTCCACAAAACTCATTCTCCATACCAAGTGGATAATATTTTTCCTTACAAGAATGATTTAATTGTTCCAGGTCTTCTAGGTCAATTTTAAATGAACAATTATACCATAAATCATTAATATCATACCCCCATTGTTCTATTCTCAAACAAACGATGTGCCCTTCTTTATAAAAAATTATTTTAATTCAAACTGTGAATTCTGTATGACCTGGAGATAAAATACACCACTTCTGTATCTTTGGAATACACGGCCGTTTTATTTAAGGATATATATTGTGATAAATCGCTTAATCTCACCAAGTCATTCACGTCAGTCGGGCTTGAATAATTTTTTAATTTATAAGCATTTTTCATATTAATATTTTTGGTTATATTATTATCTTGCCAAAACGAAGTTTTTGCAAGATATGTAATTCAGCTTGTATGTTTTTTTTATTTTTTTATTTTTTTGTTTGTCTGTAATCACGTATAAAAAATTCTGCAGAGCACAGTTATCATTGGAAATTTTTGTAACTTTGCATATCAGAGGCCTCTTGAGGTCCCTTTCAGTGCACAAAATTTTGAAGGTCAAGGTCAAAGGTCAAGGTCACTTTGTCGCAAATCAGGGGAGTCGACGAAACCCTTATTTTTTGAGTAATTTTGATCGGATCATCTTCAAACTTCATGGGAATATAGTTCATGGTCTGGCGCTCAGCTGATTAATTTTTGGTGGCGATTGGCCTTGACCTTCATATGTTGTTTTTTTTTTGGTCTGTAATCACGAATCGATCACTCTCCAGAGCACAGTTATCATTGGAAATTTTTGTAACTTCGCATATCAGAGGCCTATAGAGGTCCCTTTCAGCGCATAAAATTTTGAAGGTCAAGGTCAAAGGTCAAGGTCACTTTGTTGCAAATCAGGGGAGTCGACGAAACCCTTATTTTTTGAGTAATTTTGATCGGATCGTCTTCAAACTTCATGGGAATATAGATCATGGTCTGGCGCTCAGTTGATTAATTTTTGGTGGTGATTGGCCTTGAACTTCATGGTTAGCGCATCAGGTCAAACATATTTGACCCCAAGGTCAAACTTTCAAGTTTTAGGACCCATATCGTGTCATACCTCAAATTGAACAGCTCGATGAGTGCTTTCTAGATATGTCAAGCTTGAGACATTATGACGTCATTTGGTGATGTTATGAGGCAAAAGCATATTTTTCATGGTTACTCTGTTGAACGATTCTCATCGGAATCTCTCGTAGGCAGATATTCCTCAAGGAGTCGCTCCTGGTGGATAGCAGCTCTGTTCACCTCAGTGTGACCTTAAAGAAGTCACACGTGGTCACCTTTTGGCAAGATACGGATCACCCTGCGGGTGACATTGGTTTATATTTATGTCGTTCAGCCTGTACCTTTGTGTAATAATTTGATAAATCAATATCCAGTTCTTGGGATACACCAAAGATAGAACCATCTTTACCAACATAAGTCATTTATATTAGATTAAAAATAATGTCATAAATTTTTTCATTTTTGTTGAGTTGAAATAACACATATAGACATAATTGACCACAACACTTGGAATTTAATTCTTGCATTTGAAATGTTTGATAAACACCATTCTGTAAGAATTTTATGACTTCAACAGGTGGTGGAAGACCAAAACTATCAAAATAATATTTGTCTTGACTATTAAAAATACAAACCCAATGAGAACCGTTCCCATTATTATCTTCTAAGTTCATAATAATATTCTTTGTATGTTTAGGCACATTTGTTAATTCATCTCTCATACAAATAACCACATTATGAATTTTTAATTTCTTACAATATTTGACAAGTTGTAAATTTGATGTTGTATTCTTTCCAAATTCTTTAAAGCACTCTTCAATGCTCATTTATTTATTAGAAAGATATAATCCATTACCTCTTTTAGTTAATTTTACATCTGCTTGTGCGATAGAAGAAAGCATATCTCCAACTAACAATCTCGCTTTATCAGGCAGACCTTCAAGTTTTTCAGCAAAATCTACAATTACACCACTTCCACTAATTTGTTTCTCCAACTCTTTGTGATGTCTTTCCAATTCTTTTTGAGCCTGGAGTTGAGCCTTCCTTTCGTTGTCAGTTTTCACCGCTGTTGAAATACCACCCGTCAATGCTCCAACCGCACTTAAACCAGCAAATAAAGGAATTAGAAATGGGAGAAATCCTCCAATTGTCTCTCTTATTGAATATTTTTTCAACATTGGTTTTGTCATTTTAATTTTAAGTGAGCCAGTATCATTCAAGATTTTAACCTGTTCTCTTGTGAGCAAAACATCAATTCTTACTGCTCCTTTTCTCTGAATTGTATTAACGTTAATGGTACATGGCTTTTGATTTTGAACACAAGATGATAGTTTATGAAGATTGATTTGATTAACATATACCCCAGTTGGTACATTGCCACTCATTTATTGAACAAAAAATTATGTGACACTAATCATAACACCATTATCTGTATTAATCTGCAATTCTGTTTCTTCCAAAAGCAAACAATATGTATCAACTTCTTCACTCTCTCCTCTTTCAATGTATCGGGAAGTATCCACTCGATTAGACTTTATAGTTTCCTTTTGAGCGCTCAGGTCAAACACATAGATTGTATACAAACTTTTAAATGCTGTCATAACCAAAATGGGTTCTTTATTTCCATTACTTTCACACACCTTTTGGTAAGACTTGTACGCTTCAGCAAAATCATTTTTTTTCCAATTAATATCCAATCTATCTCATGGATAAAATGTTTCTTCTGGAGAAACGAGAAGTTGTTTCACCTTAGCATTACCACTCAATGCATTATTATTATCAGTCGCAGTATCACTATCTGGCTTTTTAAAAATGATCCACAGATATCGTGGCTTTCCTTCCAGAACACCCAAATTCAACGTATAAGTGGTTTGGTTGAGTTTAACGTGTTGACATCTTCTTTTGAGGTATGATACACTGAGTGGTTTCTTTGAGTTAAGTCTTCGATTCAACATCTCTTCTGTTTTAGGATTCGGAGTATATTCACTAATATACCAACTCATTTCCTCAATTACAAATTTCTTTTCAACAAAAGCAATACCAACACCAAAAAGCAATCTATTTTCATTGTGATTCCTTTGGAGTTGAAATCTAATTTTAAGACCATACAGAACTTTATCATGATCACAAAATCCAAATATACCTTTCAGAGGAACTGCCACAGTAAAACTATTAACTGCTTTTGTGCCATCATTATACGCTCCTTTCCGTTGAGTATATCCAGGGTCTGTGGTTGTTCCCGTTGACATATCAGGAATAAAACCTTCGACAGACCCCTTTCCCATTCTATCACTGAATGGATAGAGTGTAAATTTCATCATTTCAGATACAGCAGAGACATAATCAACCGCTTCAACTTCTTGTGTTCCAATGTACAAACTCACACTATCAAACATTTTCCAGAAGAAATCATTTACGAGTGTAGCGTTTGTGTTATTCCCAGCCTTAGTGAATTTAAATTTACACAACAAGAAACTTTCGGATAGATTCACATAAGTTTGTTGATTATTTATTTCAAAACTTTTTGTACCATTTGCATTCCATTCTGTTCCAGTTATTGCATTTACCTTGAAGTAATCTTCTTTTTTTAGTGGAGTTTGAGATGATAATAGTGTCATCCAAATCATCGATATTATCAATTGCTTCCATACTTGTATTAATTTAGGAAAAAAGATGTTAAAACTTTTGACACCCTGATCCAAGTATTCCAATTATTTTCTGTCGTTCTTGGGGAGACAACCGAATTTTGCCTTTTTAAATTTCTTTTATTACTTGTAATTTATGAGATTCCTTTTGGGCATCTTTTATACTCTTTATGGCACCTGCTACATTTCCCACAGCAGAAGCAGTTGAACCAATTAGGTCTTCATGTTTAAGAATAGTTGAACCGATACCCATTAGAGTGTCAATTATCCCACCTCCTCGAAATTGATGTCCGTCACCCCTTTGTCTCTTAGGTTTATAGTTTCCTCTACCAAGATACATACCTACGCCCTTGTAGTATGGGGAAAGGAACATCCCATCCCTTGTAATTATTTTATATTTTCCCAACTCGTGTTTCCTCACAATAACCATCGTATTTATTTATTGGAAAACTTCACGTAGGTGAATTCTAATGGATATAATTTCCCCATTTAAAGAAATCATACGATTATTTTGGTCTGTTCTCCTAAAATTTATTCTGTGTATGTTTTTTTCCTGACACAGGGAGATAAACCAAATTTTTGGGTTCCATATTGAATTTATAACCAATTGGTGTTGAGTATGCACTGAATGAAAATATTGTATTTGTTTTTATTCCATCATTATAAGCACCATCAATCAAATCACAGTGAATTAATACCGAGTTTATTCCTGAGGATATTTGAATGATATTATCACTGTAAAACATCCCATTAGTTTCAATCTTTTTTGAGGAGAAACCCAAAAACTCTCGAAATGAATTATCAATTGTGAAATAAACCTTGTAGTTCTTTTTAACTTGAATCATTGATTTTGAAGTCTGTTTTTGAATGTCTATAACAATATTTTTTGGTTCATCACCCTGTTCTTTCAAAAGAAGAGCAATTTCAGAAGATATTTGAGAAATCTCACATGCTCTGGGTGAGACTGTTATCGTTTTGTATCCACTTCCAGGATTATAACTAAACTTGTCATTTTTATCAGTTAAATTAAATAAAGTATTATAAGTTTCTATGGACAATAAAGATGCCTCATATTCTTTTGTTGGGTTAGGTTGCAGTGGGTATGGGAATGAAGATGTGTTTTCGCTTGTTGTGAAATTAAAAATCAGGATTGTGCTTCTCATCTTATTTAATATGAGATAAAATGTCTTTATATTGAGATTTATTAATTATTTTCATATTCATCAACTGGTCTAAAATGGCTGATGCTTCATTAAAATAATTGTTATGTCCAGCCTTCTTTCTAACTAACAACAATAACAGTCTATTAACTAATTGTGATGGGTCATTTGGAAGAAAACTAATACCTGAACCAAGGATACTTAAAGCCTGAATAATGTGTTTCTCCATCTCATTTTCCGACTTTTACCAGAAAGACTAACCCTATAATTTAGAGTGTTCAGCAGATCAATATATACTCTATCATCATTATTTTTCATCTCCAATGGTTTATCAATATACTTTGATTCATCCCTCACAGTTGAACCTTGTCTCCCGTCTTTTGTGAGAAGAAACATTAATCTTGGAGTTAGTTTAACAGGGGGTTGAGCAGAACCCAAGAACTTTAATTCATCATTAAATATCAATATCTTTTCTTGAACAAGATGAAATATTGCTGGTTGTTCTGTTGGAATGAGTCCTGCTTTGGTTTTTGAATCCGCTGAATATTCATCGTTTTGAAGAGCATTCACAATATAATCAGGGGGTCGATTAATCTCTTCCAGTTGTTGAAATAAACCTTCATCATCATATTCTAATGCTCCTAAATGCTCTGATTCTTCCTCCGTCATTTGTTCAAAATCTTTTGACAATTGAAGTTTTTTCGGAGTATATTCTACTGTGGGAACTGTGGAAACATCTTTCATTTTTTTCTTGGGAAGTTTTTAAAAGTGTTTTTTAAAAGTTTAAAAAAAATACGATTGACTCAGATAAATACAATTACAAGAAGAATGTCTCCCTCTTGTGTAGTAGCTGTCCATTACCGTTTGGTTTATCTCATTAACACAATCATCAAAGATAACAAGGTTCTTTTTTGATTTATCCAAATCTTGGGGAGACGGTATATCATCTGTTTTATCCCTAAGAATACAAGTTATCGGTTTGGATTTCTTTTTACATCTCTGTGTATCACAAAATAGTTGAATTACATCTTCAATGTTATTATCTTTTTGGTTTTTTTGAAGTTTAAATTAATCGATTATATCTTCTTTTTGAAGACCAGCATTAAAGTCTTATGAGAGTAGTTGATACTCTGGTTGAAAATTCGACTTTGTGAAAATTATTAAATTATCATAATCTTTTTTATCATAATCTTATTGGCTTTTTTAGAAACTCTATATTTTATCCTAAGTTCAGGTTTAATTTCAACATAATCCATTATTTTATTTATGCAATATCTTGTGTTGATATTTCCCTGAAAATCACATCCATGAATAATATATAACAACAATCCTTTGAATATTTCTCTTATACGTTCAGTTTCTTCCCTTGTAAGGAAAGTTGTGTTATCACCCTCCTACTTTAAATTCATTTCTCCAATCAATCTTGTAAAGCAATTCATTTTTGGTGTAAATCTAAAAGAATTATTTTCCTTTTAAAAATTTTTATTATCATTAATTAGAAGATAACAACAGATTATACATTATTTATAGGCTTTTGACTCTGTGTTTAATCCCCATCTTTCACACGCAGGACAATTCTCAAATTTCTCATATGGAGAATCAGGGAAGTCGAGCATATTTATAAAGTAAAACCTTACTTAAACTGAAATTCATCTACACTTTCAGTTGCATATTAGTAGGGTGAATATACTGATTCTGGCTCACTTTTCCCCATGTAAATGAATGGGGGATTTTCAGCGATTCATTTTTTTCCCCTAAAAAGTAAACCCCCTTTTTATCCCAAGTATATTTATTTGTCTCCCCTTTTAACCTAGGGACACTTTTTTTCAAATAACCAATGCAATAAGATAAAGATTTGTTCAAGTAGTAAAGTAGTAATGTGATTTGTTAAAGGTGATTCCAAAGAAATATCTGAAACATGTAAGCCGAGGGACACTCTTTTTCAAATAACCAATGCATATTGTTTAGTTCACTCATTGAACCTATAAAGATTTGTTCATTCTCAAATTCCTTCAATAGTTAAATTTTCTTTGCACTATAATCCCCATCTGAAATATTTAAAAACAAAACATTTGAATCTTTTCTTTTTTAAGATACCCCTTTTGTGCCATTACGAAATGGTAAACTTCTCTTAATGATCTTGTTTGACCACCTCCTGAGCGACATATCATTTTGAGGTTATAGTAAATTGTTTTTTCATTGTTCAATTGATAACCATCAAAGTTTTCAGTCCATTCAAGTATATTTATTTTTTTTCTTTACATCCTCTAACTTACTAGTTTTTAAATAGATTCGCTTATTTGTTTTATTTACCTTTGTTTTAGTTATTTTTTCAATAAGACTCATTTTATATTTTTCACATTCATTATGTTTTCCATTTTTATACCAAGACTGAGATTTTCTCCACTCTTTAGTTTGATTAATACTTGGTTTGACCAGTTACATATTGTGAAAAAACGCGGCGGTAGCCCTGAAAAAACCCGAACCCATCTTCCCATCGTTAAAACACAATCTATTTTAAACACTCTATCATACAATATCCACATGGAACACAATCTATTCCATTATCTAAAATAAATCTCTTATCATCAAAGGCTCCTAATGCCTTTTTATTTACTTCTTCACTATATATGTTATGTTTACAACTTATTATTGTATTCATTTTCCTATATTCTTCTTTCTTATTCAACAAACAATTGTAATAATTTCTAAAAGTTATTGATTTCTTAATTACATATTTCTTTATTCCCTTTAACCTCTTATCAATCTGATCACCATACTTATAAGCATATGCCTTTGCTCTCAATCCAATAAACTCACTCATTACTTTTCCAACCAACTCATCCTGAAACTTACCAATAACTTTTCATTCTTTTTGGAAAATAACTCACTCTTCTTTCTACAATTACTTGTATCATATGCTCTAATATTTTTCTTCATATCTTTATAAACATCATCAGTTTTTATATCTAGGATAAAACTATCAGTGTCCATATACAACAATGAAACATTTTCATCATACTCTTTCTTTAAGCCATTATACAAATAATTATACATCAATATCTTTGATAAATCAAGAACTTCTGTTCCAATATAAATTGGTTTATCCATTACAATTCTTTCCTTTTCCATATGAATAATAGAAAAGTTCTCTTAAAAACCTCTTCTCTCTTAAAAGTTAGTTTATTTATCAATCTCGAAGCTTATTTCCAAGATGTTGCAAATCTAATGTTTTGCCTGTTTCTAACATTCTCCATTGTCTTTCCAAAGACAGCATTATTCATCAATTTATAGAATTCCCCTTCAAATTTTACTTTTGTATTTGTTATCATTTGTGTATTGAATTTAATATACTTTTTCATCCAAGGACTTTGTTTAAATTTTAAAACTCTATGAATTTTAGCTACTCTCACTCCTCTCAAAAACTGTTTTAAGCTTCTCTGATGCAAAACATATCCCTCTTTATTATAGAATGTTGTTAATAACTTTTCTGTTGATTTGCTTTTTATATTAAAACTTTTATGATAATCACTTAACCATTCTTTCTTTGCGGTTTCTTTCTCACATGCAAAAGGAAGGTCTTTATGCTTATTATGAAGATTACTCGGGTACCTCTTCAAACACATCAGCGAACAATAAAACATCTGTTTTTAGATACGAATCATGATATTCTCCAAGGTTCTTTATCTTAAATATTTTCAAAATTTCTTGTGCGTGTTTATATTTCTTATCACTTATCTCTTCTTCATAAAGGTTATTATAAAAACTTTATTTTGAAGGAAGTTGTGTTTCTTTAAATCTCATAAATGAATCCATATAATCATAAGGATAAATTCCCTTACTTTAAAGAATTTTCTCTTTACTTTGAATTTCATTCCTTGTTTGAATTTCCTCTCGAGTTAGAATTCCCACTTTTATCAGAATTTCATCTTTAATCAGAATTTCCTCTTTCGTTGGAATTTCATTCATTGTTTGAATTTTCTTTATAATTAGAATTTCATCTTCAGTTGGAATTTCTTCATTAATTTCCTCATTAATTAGAATTTCTTCTTTACTTTGAATTCTCTCTTTAATCTAAATTTCCTCTTTAGTTAGAATTTCCTCTTTTGGAAAGAATGAATTAAGATTTGGAAAAGACCCCGTGGAGCTTAGATTTGATGCAATGTAGGCTAATGGTGTTCCCATAAACTTGTAAGAATCGAGAAACCGAATACGAGTTAAAGGTTTTGTGAATATCATTTTTGGAAATGAAATATACTTTTGACTTGTGTTTGTTATGGCAGAAATATTCCCTGGTGTTTTTGAAAGTTCATTTATAAATAGATGTGTATCATAGTTGGCGCTGTTGTGAAGAAAGACTGGAATAAAAGAAGGAAATTTATCATTAAGATTACAACAGGAATGAGCGGGACCTCTATATTTACCCGTAAGATGACAATGATCCCTCACTTTAGACTCCTCAATTTCCTCCTCACAAATATGACAGATATTGTTCTTCCTCAATTCTAATTTTTCTTCTTCGGTGAATTTCATCGGTTCATTTGTTTCTTTCATTAATTTAGTTAGTCTTCTACAATCCTTTTCTGATCGTTTTACAAACTCTTGTGAAGCTTTTTTTCCACTATAATGTTCACGTTTATTATACTTTTCTCGAACAGATGATTTGATATAATAACAGAAACCACAAGGAATATGTTTTTGATATTTATTTGTATATGATTCTTTTGGATTAGGAGAAGCAGTATTTATCTTTTTTAGGATACATTCAAAATCAGCGTATATCACAAATGGGTGCATGATAGATTTATTATAATCTTCAAAATAAATCTTTTTACCAGGGTTAGGCATTGTAATTACAGCTGATTTATGATTACTACAATATTTTGAATGTTGTTCCAATCGTTCTTTTGTATGAAATGAATTTAGACATCGCTTACAAGGATATATTTTGTTTGCTGTTCTGAATACCTGAGAAGAGATTAATCTTGATAAATTATTGATGTATGTATAATGTGAATTCTTTCCAACACTAAAATACAAAAGAGCAATTTGTGTTTCTTCATTTTTATAGTTGTTTTAAATTTTTAATATTTGAACTTTGTTTGTATCCGTTAATCAATATACATTAATAGAAAGTTTATTCTTTTTCTCAAATTTAGGAATATCTGTTAGTGGCATTGGGAATTTAAAATCTTTCATGTCCCAGGTATTCTCATATTTCATATATTGTTTTACTCTTTCTGAATTACAATTTGGTGGATGTCAGTGAGCATGAACAGACCAGAGAAAACATTTATTATCATTGTTCTTAATATTAACAACTGCCTTCTTTAGTTTTATTTCTTTTGGTAATTCAATATAAGAAGAAGCTTTAAGAGGGTTTGATTTTAGAATGTGTATATCTAAAAAGATGATTTTTTAAATGTGAAATCCACTTCCTACCACTGTATTATCAACATCCTCCTCTTGTCTTGATAGTTCTTCATAAACCCCACTATTCAGAAAATCTTGAAATGATGTTATAAAATGAAGATCTGTTCTCATAGAAGGAGTTTGTTCTTCATCTTGTCTTTTCATATTCACTTTCACTCCAATATAAAACTTTAAAGTTTTCATTTCTTTAATGTCTTTCTCATAACTTTTTCAACATCAGGTTTCACTATTTCAATTGATTCAGCTATTGATGATGGACCGGGTTCTCCAAATTGAAAAATCCTTATTTTTATATGCCCTTTAAATGCCCCCATCAGTGTTTTCAATATAATAGTCTCCCTTTACTTTAAACTCATTTTTCTTGTGTTTTTGTGATTGAAGATGTCAATCATAACTACTCTTCAAAACATCCTTTGAGCAGATATCACAATGTTTTCTTTCCAACGCAAGAGGAGATATTTGATGAAATAGATTAAATGTAGGTTTGTTGGTTTGAAGGTGTTTTTTATAATATTTATATTTGTGATTACAAACATCGCAGTACGTTCTTGTGTAGTATAAATGAGAATATTGTAAATTTACTTAAAAAACACCCCGTGATTAACATTGTATCAACAACAACTCGAGCAATAAGACCTGGAGAAGTAAAAGGTGAAGATTATCACTATATTTCAGTGGAGGAACATATGTGATAGAGGAATGAAGGTCAAATATTTGAGGAGGTTTCTCTTGGTACAACAAAATATTCACATTGTAAGAGTGAGTTAAGGAAACTAAAATCTGGTGGTCTTGGGATATTAGAAAGTAATCCAGAAGGTACGAGACAAATTATTAAACATCTGAGCGGAGTGAAGATTTTATCATTCAGTTTTGATGTTGATGAAGAAACTCAACGGAAACGTATGAAAAGCAGAGATGCAAGTATTAGTGAAGAAGAAATTACAACTCGTATTAATGTTAATAAAGAATTTGATGAAATATTTAAAGAAAAGGATTTACTTGAACACATCTACTTGGATGATGAAGAAAAGGAAAATTTCCCTGTTGATCTTTACAATTATTTTAATGATATTTTCCAATAAATAAATGGATGCGAAAGAAAGAGCAAGAAGATTTAAGGAACATCAAGAGTTGGTTTCAAAAGTTGCAAAACAACAGGAAGACATAAAGAAGAAACGCAGACAGAAACTAATGGGCGAAGAAGCACTTGAAAGAAAACAAGAGAAATTTTTTAAACCACTTTTAAAAACTTCCCAAGAAAAAATGAAAGATGTTTCCACAGTTCCCACAGTAGAATATACTCCGAAAAAACTTAAATTGTTAAAAGATTTTGAACAAATGACGGAGGAAGAATTAGAGCATTTAGGAGAATTAGAATATGATGATGAAGGTTTATTTCAACAACTGGAAGAGATTAATCGACCCCCTGATTATATTGTGAATGCTCTTCAAAACACTGAATATTCAGTGGATTAAAAAACCAAAGCAGGACTCATTCCAACAGAACAACCAGCAATATTTCATCTTGTTCAAGAAAAGATATTGATATTTAATGATGAATTAAAGTTCTTGGGTTCTGCTCAACCCCCTGTTAAACTAACTCCAAGATTAATGTTTCTTCTCACAAAAGACGGGAGACAAGGTTCAACTGTGAGGGATGAATCAAAGTATATTGATAAACCATTGGAGATGAAAAATAATGATGATAGAGTATATATTGATCTGCTGAACACTCTAAATTATAGGGTTCGTCTTTCTGGTAAAAGTCGGAAAAATGAGATGGAGAAACACATTATTCAGGCTTTAAGTATCCTTGGTTCAGGTATTAGTTTTCTTCCAAATGACCCATCGCAATTAGTTAATAGACTGTTATTGTTGTTAGGTAGTAAGATGGCCGGAAATAACAATTGTTTTAATGAAGCATCAGCCATTTTCGACCAGTTGATGAACATGAAAATAATTAATAAATCTCAATATAAAGACATTTTATCTCGTATTAAATAAGATGAGATGCACAATCCTGAGTTTTAATTTCACAACAAGCGACCACACATCTTCATCCCCATACCCACTCCAACTTGACCCAACAAAAGAATATGAGGCATCTTAATTGTCCATGGAAACTTATCAGACCTTATTTAAAATATCTGATAAAAATGACAAGTTTAGTTATAATCCCAGAAGTGGATACAAAACGATAACAGTCTCACCCGGAGCATATGAGATTTCTCAAATATCTTCCGAAGTTGCTCGTCTTATGAAAGAACAGGGTGATGAACCAAAAAATATTGTTATAGACATTCAAAAACACACTTCAAAATCAACAATTGAAGTTAACAATAACTACAAGGATGATTTCACAATTGATAATTAATTTAGGGAGTTATTGGGTTTCTCCTCAAAAAAGATTGAAACTAATGGGACGTTTTACAGTGATAATGTCATTCAAATATCCTCAGGAATAAACTCGGTATTAATTCACTGTGATTTGATTGTTGGTGCTTATAATGATGGAATAAAAACAAATACAGTATTTTCATTCAGTGCAGACTCAACCCCAATTGGTTATAAATTCAATATGGAACCCAAAAATTTGGTTTATCTCCCTGTGTCAGGAAAAAAACATACACAGAGTAAATTTTACGATAACTGACCAGGATAATCGTATGACTTCTTTTAATGGGGAAGTTATGTACATCAGAATTCACATCCGTGAAGTTTTCCAATAAATAAATACGATGGTTATTGTGAGGAAACACGAGTTGGGAAAATTTAAAATAATTACAGGGGAAGGGATGTTCCTTTCCCCATACTACAAGGGTGAAGGGATGTATCTTGGTCGTGGATACTATAAACCTAAGAGACAAAGGGGTGTTGGACATCAATTTGGAGGAGATGGGATAATTGATACTCTAATGGGTATTGGTTCAACTATTCTTAAACATAAAGAACTAATAGGTTCAACTGCTTCTGCTGTGGGAAATGTAGAAGGTGCTTTAAAGAGCATAAAAGAGATTCCCAGAAGGAATCTCATAAATTTCAAGCAATAAAAGAAATTAATAAAAGCAAAAGCCAGTTGTCCCCCCAAGAACGACAGAAAATAATTTGAACGCTTGGATCAGGGTTTCAAAAGTTTTAACATCTTTTTTCCTAAATATATACAAGTATGGAAGCAATTGATAGTATCTATGATTTGGCTGATACTATTATTATCTCAAACTCCACTGAAAAAGAAGATTACTTCAAGGGAAATGCAATAACTGGAACAGACTGGAATGCAAATGGTACAAAAAGTTTTGAAATAAATAATCAACAAACCTATTTGAATCTATCCGAAAGTTTCTTGTTGTGTAAATTTAAATTCACTAAGGCTGGGAATAACACAAACGCTACACTCGTAAATGATTTCTTCTGGAAAATGTTTGATAGTGTGAGTTTGTACATTGGAACACAAGAAGTTGAAGCGGTTGATTATGTCTCTGCTGTATCTGAAATGATGAAATTTACACTCTATCCATTCAGTGATAGAATGGGAAAGGGGTCTGTCGAAGGTTTTATTCCTGATATGTCAACGGGAACAACCACAGACCCTGGATATACTCAAAGGAAAGGAGCGTATAATTTATCAATTTACAACTTGTCAAATATTTTAAGAAATTAAAAATTCATAATGTGGTTATTTGTCTGACAGATGAATTAACAAATGTGCCTGAATATACAAAGAATATTATAATGAACTTCGAAGATAATAATGGGAACGTTTCTCATTGGGTTTGTATTTTTAATAGTCAAGACAAATATTATTTTGATAGTTTTGGTCTTCCACCACCTGTTGAAGTCATAAAATTCTTACAGAATGGTGTTTATCAAACATTTCAAGTCCAAGAATTAAATTCCAAGTGTTGTGGTCAATTATGTCTGGATGTGTTATTTCAACTCAACAAAAATAAATAATTTTATGACATTATTTTTAATCTAATATAAATGACTTATGTTGGTAAAGATGGTTCTTTCTTTGGTGTATCCCAAGAACTGGATATTTATTTATCAAATTATTACACAAAGGCACAGGCTGACTGACATAAATATAATATAACCAAAAATATTAATATGAAAAATGCTGATAAATTAAAAAATTATCCAAGCCCGACTGACGCGAATGACTGGTGAGACTAAGCGATTTATCACAATATCTTCTTCTTCTTCCTTCTTCTTCTTCTTCTTCTTCTTTCGGCTGCTCCCGTTAGGGGTCGCCACAGCGGATCATATGGATGATATGGCACAGGTTTTACACCGGATGCCCTTCCTGACGCAACCCTGGTCGCCTCTTGCGACACATGGATCTGGTACACCTATTTTAACCGGCGTATACACCGGCCCAGTACACTGGTACTCATTTCGCCGACCTCGGAAGGATGACAGGCTGAGTCAACCCCCTGGTGTATTAATTCAGTGGCCCAACGGGGCTTGAACTCAGGACCTTTTGGATCCCAAGCCGCTGCCCTAACCACTGCGCCAACACCAGGATTGATATATATATATATATATATATATATATATATATATATATATATATATATATATATATATATATATATATATATATATGTATATCCTTAAATAAAATGGACATGTATTCCAAAGATAAAGAAGTGTTGATTTTATCTCCAGGTCATACAGAATTCACAGTTCGAATTAAAATAAATTTTTACAAAGAAGGGCATATCGTTTTTATGAGAATAGAACAATGGGGGTATGATATGAATGATTTAGGGTATAATTGGTCATTTAAAATTGATCGAGAAGAACTGGAGCAATTAAATCAGTCTCGTAAGGAAGAATATTATCCACTTGGTGCAGAGAATGAGTTTTCTGGAGCCACGATTAGTAAACAACAAATAAAATAATTTAATAAGGATAAATATAATAATGGTTTTGCCCTCGTTTATATCAAGAAAACAGAAAAAACAGGATTATATATAATAAGTTAGGAAATACAAAATGATTTAACTATGGAAAGATGGGGAGGTGTTTCTTGCCATAATATTATTCCAACATATATTTCTAATACATAAATGACAACAAGAAGGCTTCAAGAAAATTATCATTTCTGTGTCCAAGCATACCTTCAAGAAAAGGGTATTCGGTATTTTAATAAATATGTTCTGCAACATAAGAATGAGGTATTTTCAATAAAAGATTGTCATTATGCTGATGTTGATAAACCGACAACTTTAGATTTAATTAGAATGTTAAATAATGAAAAAATTATAAAGTTGAGAAAAGGTAAGGCTCTTTTAGAAATTGAAAAGAAATTTTATTAGTTTCCTGTTGTAAAAAAAAATTATATTGGATACAGGAATAACAAGAAATCCTGATGAATATATGTATGATATTCTATGGGGTGTACGCGATTCAGGGATAGTAAGGGACGGGGAAGTGGAAGAGAGAGAAGAGAAGGAAAAGGAGAAGAGAGAGAAGGAGTAGAGGGAAAAGAAAGAGAAAAAGGAAAGGGAGAAGAAAGAGAAGGAGGAGAGAGAGAAGACAGAGAAGGAGAGAGAAGAGAGAGAAGGAGGAAAGAGCGTGAATGAATAAATATGAAAATATGGAAACCAGTGAGATTAAAAAAGGTTGGTGGTATTACAGAAAATAACTCAACCCACCGAGGAGGAAAACAAAGAATTGACAGGTCCATTTGCAATACTTTCGACAAGACTATTGACATCGACAAGATATTCATTTTAACTCACTTTTTTCATTTTTTTCTGAAATAAATGGAGGAGAGAGTGAAGGCATTTCTAAGGATTCTTCATGTTTTAAAAATTAAGATTCAAATGTGCATGTTGGAATCAAAAAAGGTTTTTGCACTCTGCAGGAATTTTTCTCAAAAATAAATGAGTTATTGTCTCAAATGTAAAAAGAAAACTAATACGAAAAATATTTCATACATTAAAAGTAAAAATAACAGGGTTATACAAAAAAGGTATATGTTCGGTGTGTGGTTCAAAAAAAAATAAATTTATCTCCAAACACAAACTCGGAGGAGACATACAAAAGTTTTTATCAGGAAGTAAATTTACAACTACTGGAATACCAGGGTAATTACATCTACCAGGGTATTCTTTCTGTGGTCCAGGCACAAACTTGGATAAAAGATTAGATGAGACAGACAATCCTAAATCATGGAGTAAACCCATCAATAGAGTTGAAGAAGTGTGCATGAGAGACGATATTGATTATGGGAATACCACAACTTTAGAAGAAAAGCATGAAGCCGATAGAGAAATGTTGTATAATTTGTCTCTGATACAAAACCCAACCTTGAGAGAAAAAGTTGATCGGTTCATCGTGAAGAAGATGATCAGTGCTAAATTGAAACTTGGACTTGGAAATTCAAAAAACATATTGGCTCTAATGATGTCATGAATACTGAAGAGCAATTAGCTGATGAATTAAATAAACCAATATGCACAAAGTTTCATAGAAGGAAGGTTTATTCCAAGGAAGTTGATTATATCTGGTCCGCTGATTTGATTGAACTCAATTATGATAAGGGGTACAATTATGCTTTAACCGTTATTGATTTGAGGAGTAGATACGCATGGGTTGTCCCTTTTAAAAACAAAACAGGAAATACTCTTATGTTAGCCTTTCAACAGATTATTAATAAAAGTAAGAGAAAACCCCAAAAATAGTGGATTGATGAGGGAAGAGAGTTTAATAACAAGTCATTTATGAAATTTCTAAAAAATAACAGTATTACATTATACAGTACCTTTAATGAACGGAAGGCCGTTGTTGTTGATCATTTTAATCGTACCTTAAAAGAGAGACTATAAAAAAATTCACAGAACTCGGTTCACAACAATGGTCATCTTTTATTCAGGATATTGTGGATAAGTATAATGATACGATTCACACGGCAACAAATATGAAACCATCAGAAACATTTACAAAATTAAAATATGAAAAAGAGATGATCAGAAAATCTAAGTTCAAAGTTGTTGATATCCTAAGAATATATTGGTGGAAATCTCATTTTGAAAAAGATGATATTAAACGATGGACGAACGAACTTTTTAAAATTGTTTATGTAATCGATACGGTTCCTTGGACATATAAGATATGTGATTTAGAAGGGGAAGAGATTTTCGGTTCATTTTATTCACAGGAATTACAAAAGACAAAACTCAGCAGATAATACCCATGGGAGCAAAGGGTTGGTCCTTCTCTCCATCCTACTATACGCCGTTGTGGACACTCGAGGGCCAAGTCCGAGGTGTATAACAGTATATAATGTGTGTGAAGGGGGACGTTCTTAGATATGTGAACCCCAAACACAGAATCCTCAACTGAATAGTCAAGGCTTAACTTTTGTTTGTTGATGGATGTGTGTGTGTGAAATGGGAGCAATGGGTTGGCGCTTCACTCCCTCCTACTATACACCGTTGTGGACACTCGAGGGCCAAGTCCGAGGTGTATAACAGTATATAATGTGTGTCAAGGGGGACGTTCTTATATCTGTGAACCCCAAACACAGATTCCTCAAAGGAATCGTCAAGGCTTAACGTGTGCGTGTGTGTGTGTGTGTGTGTGTGTGTGTGTGTGTGTGTGTGTGTGTGTGTGTGTGTGTCCGTCCCAACCCTCACATTCAAAATCTTAACCCCAACCCTCACATTCAAAATGTCAACCCCAACCCCCCAACCCTCGCCCAACACAATGTCTTTTTCAAAATGAGATTTCCACCTATGTATATTTTTTCGTTTTTTTTCTCTTCTTCCAATTCTGTCTTTTAAGGCATTCAGGTTTGATGACGTAGAACGGGGGAGTAATAACTTTCTTGATAGGTTTAGATCCCAAAGAGTGGTTGCATTTCAAGTCTCCAAAATAAAACCAACTTTCCAAGTCTCCAAGGTACACCACATTCCTGTTGACTTTCCAAGATACGTATCACATTGTGAGTTATCAAGCCAGAACCCACATTTCAAGTCTCCAAAAATATAACCATCCATCCAAGACTCCAAGGTAGAATCACAATTTCCAGAAATGTTGTGGGTTTTGGTGATAGTTCTCACATAGTATAACTGTGGATCATCAAGGAAATCTCCATTTTTTTCCAATTTTGATGGGTTTCAGTGATAGATCTCACATAGTATAACTGTGGATAATCAAGGAACACTCCATTTTTCAAAATGTCTGAAATTTGTGATTCTCCATGGTAAAACTTGTATTCTGGCTCATCAAGGTATAACTTGTTCAGGTGGTATTGTCTTGATAACTCACAATGAGTACGATTGTTGCAAAACTCTTTTTCAGGACTTTGCAGGTCTCCAAGGTATAACTTTTTGGTTGGGTCATCAAGGACGAACTCGTTCTGTGGGTCTTGGGCACTCATAAGGTCTTCAACCAAGCCAAAAATTTTCCCCCAAGTTGTAGCAAAAGCAGTATTTTCATTTCATATTTCAGATACAATTTCCTGTGAGAGAAAATAATAATGTATTAATTAAGTGATTTAATTATGAAATGAGTGCTTCATTCAAACTTTGAAAATATGAAAATAAAATATTACCTCAACAGATAAGAGGTTTGAATCCAGTTCATCAAAGTGAAGGTTTAGTTCCATACAAGTAGTAGAACTTCAACCAAGCTCATCCCCCTCAAGGTCTTGCTCGTTCTGTGGGTCTTGGTCACTCACAAGGTCTTCAACCAAGCCAACAATTTTGCCCCAAGTTGTGGCAAAATCGGTATTTTCAGATATAATTTCCTGTGAGAGAAAATAATAATGTATTAATTAAGTTATTTAATTATTAAATGAGTCGATGCTTAAATCAAACTGAAAATAGGGAAATAAAATCTTACCTCAATGGATAAGAGGTTTGAATCCAGTTCATCAACTTGAAGGTTTCGTTCCATCCAAGTCGTCAATCTCCAGGCAAGCACACAGCACACCATTGCCAGCAAAAAAAAAGTTTAAAATGGAGCCTGGGCTTGAGGCTATTATAGGGAAAGACTGGTGGGTTTGTTTCCTTTGGAAATTCCCTGGGCAAGCCCAGGCAAATTTTTCAAAAGCATAACATTCGAGAATTTTCTGGTGATTTCTTTGTGAGTCACAGATGAACTGAAATGATGTAAGAGTAGGTGGGGCTTAGCAAAACTGGGCGTGGCATATGTAAATACCTCATGAAAAGTGGGCGGGGCTAAGCAAAATGTGGACGGGGCTCATAAAAATTGGATTAGAAAGTGGGCAGTGCTTCGGAAAAGTGGGCGGGGTTATGGAAGTGGGCGTGGCTTAACAAAAATAACCTGTGGCTCAGGAGGTGGTCAAACAAGAGCATTAAGAGAAGTTTATCATTTCGTAATTGCACAAAAGGGGTATCTAAAAAAATATAAAGATTCAAATGTTTTGTTTTTAAATATTTTAGATGGGGATTATTGTGCAAAGAAAATTAAATGATTGAAGGATTTTGAGAATGAACAAATCTTTATAGGTTCAATGAGAGCTAAACAATATGCATTGGTTATTTGAAAAAGAGTGTCCCGAGACTTAAACGTTTCAGATAAATCTTAAGAATCACCTTTACCAAATCACATTACAACTTTACTACTTGAACAAATCTTTATCTTATTGCATTGGTTATTTGGAAAAAAGTGTCCCTCGGTTAAAAGGGGAGACAAATAAATATACCTTGGGATAAAAAGGGGGTTTACTTTTTAGGGGGAAAAAATGAATCGCTGAAAATCCCCCATTCATTTACATGGGGAACAGTGAGCCAGAATCAGTATATTCACCCTACTCTTATTGACTCATATTTAATAATATTACCATCATTATCTATATACTTTTTTTCATTAGCAGATTCAACTGCAACATTTTTTTATATTAAAGGGAATTTTAAAATGATCCTTAACTACTATGGAACGAAATGTCATTTCACCTGATATATTAACATCCTTTATTTAATCAGGATTTACATCTTTCTGGTTATTGAACAAAATACAAATTTCTCCTTGCATATTACAGATGGTCTTATCTTTTCTTTCTAAAGCTTCATCCATAAGGTTTTTGTTTTACTTTTTGTTGTTGTTTTTACATAATACTTTTTCTTGTTTCATTGCTTTTTCTAGTTTTGAATATATCACCAGAAGGAGAGGAGAAACTTTTGTTTGAGATACTTTAATTGATGTTCTACAAGGTATACTAAAAGCCCTTCCACTGAAGGAAATTGAAGAACTCATCTTATCCACCATAATTGTTTTTATCCAATAGTTGTTATATTTAACTTTGTTCAATTTTACATCCTTGACATATTTCTCAGTATCTTTTACAAATGAAGAGATTGATTGAAACTTGTCTTTTGTGTCTTGAAACATTGTATTTATTAAGTGATAAAAGTTGGAGGATAAAATGGTTTAAAGCACAGATTCACCTTTAAATTAAACGAAATTTTCATCAAGAAAATTTTAGTTTCAGCAAAGTTTTATTATATAAATATGGTGAATACAACGTACTGCGATGTTGGTAATCACGAATATAAATATTATAAAAAACACCTTCAAACAAACAAACATACATTTAAACTATTTCATCAAATATCTCCTCTTGAGTTGGAAAGAAAACATTGTGATATCTGCTCAAATAATGTTTTGAAGAGTAGTTATCATAGACATCTTCAATCACAAAAACAAAAGAAAAATGAGTTTAAAGTAAAGGGAGACTATTATTTTGAAAACACTGATGGGGCCTTTAAAGGGCATATAAAAATAAGGATTTTTCAATTTGGAGAACCTGGTCCATCATCAATAGCTGAATCAATTGAAAGAGTTAAACCTGATGTTGAAAAAGTTATTAGAAAGACATTAAAAGAAATGAAAACTCAAAGTTTTGTATGGGAGTGAAAATGAATATGAAAAGACAAGATGAAGAACAAACTCCTTATATGAGAACAGATCTTCATTTTATGACATCATTTCAAGATTTTTTGAATAGAGGGGTTGATGAAGAATTATCAATACAAGAGGAGGATGTTGATAATACAGTGGTAGGAAGTGGATTTCATATTTTAAAAAATCATCTTTTTAGATATACACATTCTAAAATCAAACCCTCTTAAAGCTTCTTCTTATTTTGAATTAACAAAAGAAATAAAACTAAAGAAGGCAGTTGTTAATATTAAGAACAATGATAATAAATGTTTTCTCTGGTCTGTTCTTGCTCACTTACATCCACCAAATTGTAATTCAGAAAGAGTAAAACAATATATGAAATATGAGAATACCTTGGACATTAAAGATTTTAAATTCGCAATGCCAATAACAGATATTCCTAAATTGGAGAAAAAGAATAATCTTTCAATCAACGTATATGGATTAATTGATACAAACAAAGTTCAAATATTAAAAATTTCAAACAACAATAAAAATGATGAAACACACATTGATCTTTTATATTTTAGTGATGAAATATATATAAAATGAAATATATAAAAATGATGAAACCTGTCAGGTCAGGTTCGATCTGTGACCTACTACAGGTCCCATGTAAACCTGTACTAACCTGTTCCATGGTCGGGTTGTCGGCGACTAAACCGTCTCCCCCACCAGGTTTTCTGGTGAGGAGGGTGTTTGGATATGGACACCCAGCAGGATTAAAAACAAAACCTGTCAAAGGGCAGAGGAGCTCCTTGTGAGCCAACGGCCATCCATATCTAGTGCCCAACTGTGTCTGCGGACGTCCTCCTGCAGTTGGGTCACTTCTTATAAGGAGGTTGGTGGCAGGATTTGCACTCTGGCCACCGTAAAACCCTTCATTCCGCAAAACGCAAAAACGCAAAAAAATCTGAAAACCCACTCCGTGGGAGTACCTCCTGTGCAGCTTCCCTTCGCAGGGCAGCTCACCGGATGACGGGATTGGGGCAAAGCCTTCGGGACCCCCAATCTTTGATAGGAGGGAAACCAACCACGGGGTAACATCCCTGGGTCAGATTGCGGGAGAGTGTGTCGGAGTGGTGCTGAGGTGTCGTCCACCAGACGGCGGTCTCCTTGGGTTAACCTGAGGCGGTCCCTTCGGGTGGGTGCCTGGAATGTCCTATCCCTAAGAGAGGATGATCACCTGTCTCTGTTATCATCTGAGCTCAAGCGTTTGGACATCGGGATTGCAGCTCTCTCTGAGGTTCGGAGACCGGATTGCGGCGAGATAATGGTGGGTGGTTACACCTACTATTGGTCTGGTCGCTCTGATGGTTCCCATACCCAAGGAGTTGCTGTAGCTGTGTCCAATAAGCTGACCCCAATGATAATTGAGGTAACACCGGTCAACGAGCGTATTATGACATTAAGGATTCGTCACTCCTTAGGTGTCATTTCCCTGGTCTCTGTTTATGCTCCGACTGAGGCGAGTGATCTCACCGTGAAGGATGCATTCTACGCCACACTCGAGTCTGTGGTTGATCAGTGCCCCAGACGAGATACACTTCTAGTCTTGGGGGATTTCAATGCATCGACTGGAACTGATAGGGACGGTTATGAGGTGTGTGTTGGTCCCAATGGGTCAGGAACTATGAACCAGAATAGCACTAAGTTCCTTGACTTTGCAAGAAGTCATGGACTTAGGGTGGCTGGTTCATGGTTTCAGCACCCACAAGCTCATCGCTGGACTTGGTATTCCAACGCTGGCGGTGTGGCAAAGGAGATTGACCATGTCCTCATTGACGGTCGTTGGAGGATGATCCAGAACTGCAGGGAGTGCGTTGGAGGCAGGGTCTACCGGAGTGCTCAGTTCCTCAATACGCACCACAGGCTTGTTGTAGCAACTCTAAAGCTGCACCTTAAATCCTGGAGAATGGTACCATCCCAGCCGAGGCTGGATGTTGCCAAGCTCAGGGATGAGAGAGTAGCTGAGGAGTTTGCGAACAGGCTGAGTGGACACTTGGGGGGTCTGGGTGCTTTGCGGGGTCCTGAAGAGTTGTGGAGCGCCTTCAAGACCACCGTCCTTGATGTTGCCGGTGGATGCCTTGGAGCTCACCGCAGGGCAAAGAAGAATTTTGTCTCTCAAGGGACACTGGATACCATTGACCAGAGTTGCTGGGCCAGGCTGAATGGCAGAGCTGAGCTGTTCAGGGAGCTGAGGCGTAAAACTGTACGTGCACTGAGGGTGGACAAGGAGGCCTATGTGCGAGGAATCTGTGAGGGGGTAGAGCATCACCTGTGGACAGGTGATTCTCGTCCTGCTTACAGGGGAATTCGCGCATTACATTCATCCAAGCCCATCCCTCGGAGCACTACAGTTCGAGCAGAGAGTGGTAGGCTCTTGACAGAGGAGTCTGAAGTGAATGCCCGCTGGGCCGGTTACTTTGAGCGGTTGTACCAGGCTGATCCCCCAACTGTCGAGTTGGACGTCAAGGGTGTTACAATCCCTGTTGCTGACCCTCGAAATCAACTGTGGTCCACCTACGCTTGTGGAAACAGGGGCTGCGGTGAACCAGTTGAAACGGGGCAAAGCTCCAGGGATCTGTGGCATCCATGCCGAACTTCTCAAGGCTGGTGGAAATGCTGCACTCGTGTCGTTGCATGCAGTTTTGTGCTCTGCCTGGAACACAGGCATCATCCCAACTGACTGGAAGAGGGGCCTTGTTGTCCCTCTCTGGAAAGGGAAGGGTGATCGCCAAGACTGCAACAACTACCGAGGGGTGACGCTGCTCTCAGTGCTGGGCAAGGTCTTTGCTCGGATAATCAAATTGAATTTAAAAATTGGCACAGTGGTTTCAAAAGAATATTCCAACGGGAAGCATAAAAGTAACACAACCACATCAGCAGATGGCAGTTTAAAAACAATTTTGCTTGCATCCCAGTTAACCACGATGAAGAAGACTATGTGGGTGTGTGGCCAAATATCACTCGTGATGTGGTCCTGCAGGCGGTGTGGCTGCTATCACACTGATGCCTTATCGGCAAAAGTGGCCCTCCTCTAAAAAAACTCAAATGAGCTAAGATCCTCGTCCTCTTAATGATGACGTCATATAAACGAATATGACGTCATTGTGATGTATCAGGTTTGTGATAAATTATCTGTGCTAATGTCTGGCTCGGTTCCCTCAAACAAAATTCAAACAGCTTGCCTAGTTTCGCAGATAATGGTATAGGTGATTTCCATTAGCGGCGCCATTATGACGTCAACTTTTTTTCGAGGAAGAATTTCCAAAATCGGAGATGGCTACTGCCTGCGCGTGGGCTTTCTTCATATACAGTAGATGGCAAGTTTCACGAAGATCCGATGAAAACTCTGGGTTGTGAAACAAAAAATGTCAAAAAATAGGAATGACGTCATAAAAATTGAAACGACGTCATAGTGATGTATCATATGTACGGTAATTCATCTCTGCTAATGCCCTGTTCGATTCCCGCAAACAGAATTCAAAAAGCTTGTCTCATTTCGGAGATAATTTTTTAGGCGATTTCCATTAGCGGAGATATTTTGACGTCAGAACTTTTTTTTTTCGGAGGAATTTTCAGAATCGGAGATGGATACTGTCTGCGCAGGGTATTTTTACATATATATGCCAAGTTTCAGGAAGTTTTGATGAAAACTGTAGGCTGTGAAACAAAAAAGTCCACAAGAAGAAGATGAAGAACAACAACGTGATTAAGACTTTGAGATCCTCCACGAGGATCGAAAAATGTCAAAAAATAGGAATGACGTCATAAAAATTGATATGACGTCATAATGATGTATCATATGTGTTGTAATTCATCTCTGCTAATGCCCTGTTTGATTCCCGCGAACAGAATTCAAAAAGCTTTCCTCGTTTCGGAGATAATTTTATAGGCGTTTTCCATTAGCGGAGATATTTTGACGTCATAACTTTTTTTCTTGGAGGAATTTTCAAAATTGGAGACCGTGACTGTCTGCACAGGGTATTTTTACATGTATACACCAAGTTTCAGGAAGTTTCGATGAAAACTGAAGGCTGTGAAACAAAAAAGTCCACAAGAACAACAATGTGAGTAAGACTTCGAGATCCTCCATGAGGATCTAAAAATAGTGACGATCACTGATAGAAACCAAGCTGTGTCCATAAACCAAAGAGGATGATTCTAAAAGTTTTTTTCTCTAACCATGAAGTGAATGAAGGAAGGGTGTGTATTGATGTTGCATTGATGGGTTGTTGACTAACATTGCCCCCCCCCACCCCACCACGTGATTGAAGCAGCTTTGATGTAAATTGGAAAAACGTTACACTTCAGAAGGTTTAATAATATTTTTCATAAGTAAATTGAGTATTGGCCTTCTGTGCATGGTACGATGTAAATTTCATTATATTTTTATCGAAAGAGCCATCAAATGTGCACAAGTTTCTACCCTTGATATTTTCTATTCTTGCTAATGTTGTGCATATCACACCTCCTTGTTATTGTGTATACCATTGATGATATTGTGTCTAATGATAAATTATTCCTACTTTTAGGCCCTGGCCTGGTGTTTATGATTTACCCTGAGGTGCTTTCAACAATGCCACTTGCATCTGTCTGGGCCGTTTCTTTCTTCTTCATGCTCTTCTGCCTGGGCATTGACTCCCTGGTAACCTGTGCAACAACAATCATTTGGACAAAGGGGCAAATTAATAATCACATCCCCACTCCAACACTACTACATTATGCAAGTCAGAGTTCCATGTTTTTAAAAAAGGGAAGACAAGAAAAACTAGATATTTATGATCACAAATTGCTGCCAAAGGTTAGCCTTCCCCAGTTCCCATGATCCAATTTTGACAACATTATGCTTGATCCACCATATCACCTTGACGTTCAACATTTAGGGATAGATTGTAAATTAAGAAAATCTTTCCCATCCACTATACAGCATGTCGATCAAATTCAACATCATGAAAATCGTTCAAGTTTTGATCAAAGAGGTGTTTTTTGTTAACTCGGTGACAATCTGAAAATAGTGGGTCAAGGACGCACATCAAATATCAGGTACACAACTTCCCTGCATGTCCACTATTACGATGCAAGAGCATCTTGGAAGGCCAAGCAGTCTTTCAGATTACACATTGGCAAAATTGAGCGATGACAAAAAATGCTTTTTTGTCACACTGCCATTTGAAATTGACCTTGAACTCAGAGGGGTATGATGTAAATTAAGCGTAAATGAGGATTGGTCTCAGCTAGCTATATAGAGAGGGCAATTTCGTTCTGGTCAAACAAACCTTCGTCGAGTTATGGGGAAACATGTTCAAATGTCTAAAATTAGGTCATGACTTTAAAAATAGGTCAAAGTCAAACATGTCAACCCCGCATAATTTTTATTCCGATTATTGCTGCAAAATTTCATTCCGAAAGTCACAGCTGGATCTGAGCTACAGCATAGACATTGGCAAAAAAAGGGAGAAAAACCTAAATGGTGGTTCAGTCGTCCTTGGGGTGTAAGACCTTGACGTTTGACTTTGAGGGGTGTGATGTAAAGTAAGCTTAAATGCAACTTACTCTAGCCTATCATGAGAGGGAAATTTTGATTTTATCGGACAAATCTTAATTGAGTTATGGTGAAAAATGTTAAAAGTCCATAATTCGCTCATAACCTTGAAAATTAGGTCAAAGTCAAAAAACGTCAATCCCCCATTACTGATGCAAAAGTTTATTCAGAAAGTCACAGTTGGCTCTAAATTTAAAAAAAAAAAACTAAAAGGGCACTCAGTAGAATGAAAACAGACCTCTGATACAGACCTCTGAATACAGACCTCTGACCTCTGATGCCTGATCTCTGAGAACATATCTGGCCCAATACATTTTTGAAATATCATGCTAAATATAGTTTTTGACATGATCTCTCAATGCTGATGAATCACTTTAAAAATTAAATAACTCTCTTATCCAGATCCGGATTCTGATCTTCACCAAAATTGAATCAATTTGTCATGGTCACACCCCCAAATTGTCCACCAAGTTTCAACCAAATCCGTACACAACTTTTTGAGATATCGGTTTAGCCCTATCTCTCAATGGTGAAGAATCACTTAAAAAAATTATCAGATCCACATCAATTCCAAAATCTAAACAGTTCTTCCTTGTCACACACCAGTCCAGAAAATTTCATCCGGATCCATTCACAACTTTTTGAGAAATCCTGTACAAAAACACACAGACAAACAAACAAGAAGAAGATGTCGTGCAGAGTACGACACAAGCAAAGTCCATAAAACAAATTTGACCTCAAAAATAATTGGTGGTGGAATTCAATGAACTGATCCGCAAATTATCTTCAAATTTACAGTCAATGAGATGAAAATTGAGGATTTTAGAAATACCTACTTAGATGTTGACCTTTGGTCTAGGTTGACCTTTTTGTCTGTGTTGACCGAAAAAATAGTTGGCTGGTTGAATTCTCTACCTGAAATGTATATCCTCCTCAAATTTCAAGTCAATCGGAAGAAAATGGAGGATTTGGCAATACCAACTTAGTTGTTGACATTGGGCCTATTTTGACCTTTAAGTTAATGCTGACCTCAAAAATGATTGGTTGGTTGAATTCAGTGACCTGAAATATAAATCCTCTTCAAATTTCAAGTCTCTCAGATGAAAATTGACAATTTAAGAAATTCGTCCTATGTTGACCTTTTGGTCCATGTTGACCTCCAAAATAATTGGCGGGTTGAAATTAGTGACCTGAAATATAGATCATCTTCAAATTTCAAGTCATTCAGATGAAAATTCAGGATTTTAGAAAACTCACCAAAGTTGTTGAGCTTTTGACCTTTTGACCTCAAAAACATTAAGCTTCTTTTTTATGACAAACTCTACCATGTGTTGAAGTTTTGTGAAGATCGGTTTGAAATTGCGACCTGTCGGCAACAAACAGACAAACCGACAGACAGAATAACAAAATCGAATGACCAATATACTTGAAAAATCTTAGATTTTGCAAGTTACAAACAAACATACAGAAAGAAGTGAAAACATAACCTCCTTCACCTTCGGTGGCAGAGATTCTTAAAAAACCATTAATGGTGATTTTGTCCTCCTTGGCAATGAAGAAACTCTGAGGTAACATTAAAATTACTGGCACTAATTGTGGAACCACACCTCACAGCAGCCATAAGCTACCCCGATCCTGCAGGCATAATGGCAGCCTTAATTAGGATGCAACATGAAGTACATAGGAAGTAAGCAGGCAGCATAGCATTTGCTTGAACATGAGTGTCTCCATCATCCAATTATGATTTACTTCCCTTTCTAAATCGGTTTCACAATTCAGACTTTCATTTGAGACATACATCACCAAACTGTACAACTACACTTCTGTAAATTTCACCTGGTTTGACATTCTTGTTCCAGAAATGTTGTTCTGCAACACTACTCCACAGCTCAGGGCATACTGATGGACAACATCTCAGAAATTCCCACAATTATTTTTGCAGATATGTTGTCACTTCACATAACAGTTGCAGGACATTACCCTTATGGCTCCACACATCTTGTGATGCATCACTATGCTGTATCTGCGCATATTGAAGAATATTGTTACGGTTGTGGGGGTCGATGGAAGAAATTAATAGAAAAGTTACGATTGAATACAGTTGTTTGGTCCGTGGACGTGTAGGAGACATCTTGATGTAAATTAAGGAGGGAAACTGAGCTTAAGTGATACTTGTCACCACACTGGGGGAGGGGGAGGGTGCGGTGTTAATTAGAAAGGGACTAAGGACAAGCTCCCCAGTATGTGATTGCCCCCCCCCCCCTGTGACTTTCCCCGATGTTCTTTGTATTACAAACCCGCAATGGACTATTACAACCGAGCTGCATGACCAAGTATGAGAAGCCCGATCTCCAATCTTGATGGCAGGCGAAGTCACGCCGCTTAGACTGCAGATTGATGGGCGTGACATCAGAAGTGAGGTACGCGTGCTGAACAGGCGAGAAGGCCCACCTTTCCGGGTTTTGTGTGAGCAAGCCATGCCCCGGAGGTGGAACGGTTGTTCAGTGTGACGTCAAGAGAGATTGCGGGGGGAACGCACGAGTACGGAGTGAGGGACGCACACGGTCGAGAGAGACCGTAGCTCGGAGATGGCCTGTAAGACCAGGGCTGGATGGCTGGCTTTGCTTCGATGCATGAAGAAGACGGCATGATTCTCGTATTCCTGAAACCCGTGACAATAGCACCCACGATAATTGACGGTTTACAGTATTTATAGATTTATAATTCTACACAGGGTTAATTGCAAAAATGATATGCAAAGCAGCAAGGGCTTGAGAGATATCTCTTTATGTTGACATGTTGAAATTTGTTGCAATAGCACGCAAATCTTTGAGACAAAACTTTTCCCATGATTCTCTGTTTGTTTGTTTTTTTAAACTTATTGATCACAGGTGACCGCCAAAAAATGATTTTGTTAAATCTGCATGAAACAATTGTGTCCATTTTAAAAATTGACTTGCATCACCTCATTTAAAATTGTCGATTGAAGTATGATTGCTTTGTTAAACAAATATTACATAATCCTTTATGGTTTTGATGTACAGTATTGTGAAGTGATCAACCTCTACTTTGTGTTTCTCACTCAATGTTCCAGTTTGCAAGTGTGGAGACGATTGCTACATTCGTGATGGACAGCTGTGGCCCTTACCTGCTCCAAAAGCTGCACAGAAAAGAGTTTGTGGTTCTGCTTATCTGTTTCATTCAAATGATAATGGGAATTCCTTACACCGCCCAGGTATGCAGTGCAAGCAGGAACTGACCATATTATTGGGAGAAAAACCTAAATGGTGGTTTAGTCATCCTTGGGGTGTAAGACCTTGACGTTTAACTTTGAGAGGTATATTTTCAACATAGGTTTAAAATCACATATTTGTGAATACACCACAAACACTAGAGTTTTAATTTGAACCAAGTGCATCATACGATTAGACTAAAAAAGCTGAACGTGACAAGCTCGCTGAAGCAGAATGTATACAGAAAGTATGGCGTTACGTTGGAGAGGGTATACATTCAAGTAGAATGGTGCATGTGTTTGTGTAGGTTCGAGCCTTCTTTGGAACCAGGGACCCATTGGATGAAGTTGTGATGTTGTGCATGCCATGTGAGGTGGCAAAGAGTAGATAGTAGCTTGTACATGTTGCTGTGTTTGAGCCTGAAGAGTAACTGCTGAAATCTACCTGTTTGGGTTCTTCCTGACATCTCTATTCTTGGTTCCTTTCACACTTCTTTATAATTTTTTTCACATTCTCTTTATTCATTCTAATTCTTGCTTTTTCTTCTATTTCATCTCTTTCACTCTCTATTTCTCTCTTTCATTATCTATCTTTCTAAGGAGAAGTGAATTCTTGCAGAAGGTTTTCTGTAAGGTTCACTTGGCTGTGCCTGGATGGGTTTGAGGGGAAAGGAGTCGCAGCTGAAACCCGAATCCTCTCCAGGTTCCTCCTGCTGACTCCATATTTGCTTTTTATTTCTCTGGATTCCTTCTTGGTCTTCTGTTTAATACGAAAGTGTAACTTGCATATGTCTTCTCTGAAAAGCCAGACAACGCACGCAACAGGGAAAGGAAGGGTGCATTTTTATGTGTTGGTACTTCGTGTGTGGGCCGACAAACTCCCCTTGTGGCTAAATTAACAGATCAATTTATTAATTATTATTTATTTTCTTACTCATCTGGGCAACATCTCAGACAACTTTTGAGATCGGAAGCTGATATTTGGATGTGAAAAGTGACCAAGTGATTTGGCTACAAACAACATTTTTGATTCATTAATTAATTAATTTCCTTATTATTTCTTTGGGTGATATTTCAGCCATCCTTTGAGGTAGAAAGCTGACATTTGGGGAAAAAAGTGAAAATGTGCTCTGGCAAAATCGTTATGTTTTTTATTTTTTGATTAATCAATGAATTAATTAATTACTGAATTACTATCAATTTATAAATGACATTTATTTTATTTCTCGTCCTGGCAATATCTCAGGCACATTTTCAGTGAGGAAGCTGATATTTGGACACGACAGTGTCCAAGTGATTTGGCTATAAAGGGTATTTTTTACTTATTTAATTTTTCGATTAATCACTCAATTTTAAAAAAAGTAACAGATTCGGATTACCTAACCCTAACCCTAACCCTAACTGAACAACAAATTTCAAAAAACTTTTTTTACTGGAGATGTGTAAAGTGATTAAGACTAATTTGGGTACGCTGATTTCAAAAATCATAACCGTTTTGCTGTATCACGTCAGGATTTTCAGGAACAGAAATATTCCCATTGCCTAGAAGTCAGGATTTCAATGAAATTTACATATGTCTTTAACATGTCTATTTCGTACAATTGTTGTTAACTTGTGTTATATTTCTTTCTTTCAGATAAAGATGAGTAGGCGTTCCTGTACCAATCATCCTGACAACTTCTGTTATGTCTGTGGTCGGTATACCAAAAAAGATCAACAGCGAAGTATATCTACAGCAGTGAAAATGAAGGCCGCCTACTTTCACTACTTCGGGTGTAAGGTGGGGGACCAAGAACAGAGCTGGGCACCACACATCTGCTGCACAAGCTGTCACACAACCTTGACTCAGTGGTTGGTGGGCAAGCGCGCGAGCATGCCATTTGCGGTGCCCATGATATGGCGTGAGCCGCAGAATCATCATGATGATTGTTATTTCTGCTGCACAAGCATCGCCGGCTTCAACAAGAAGAATAAAGGTCACATCAAGTACGCTGACTGCATCTCTGCTCGTAAACCTGTGCCTCATGATGACGAGAACCCCGTTCCAACACCTCCAGCTGATCAGAACATAGCTGTAAGCAGTGGTGAAGAGGATGGTGATGATGAACCTTTTGAACCCGACACTCAAGAATCACACCTTCTGAACCAGGGAGACTTAAATGATCTTGTAAGAGATCTCTCGCTGTCAAAGGCGAAGGCAGAGCTGCTTGGATCAAGGCTGCAGCAGTGGAATCTACTTGAACCTAACACCAAGATATCCTTGTTCAGAGCACGTCACAGAGACATGGCTGAGTTCTTTGAGATGGAAGACACGATGACATTTTGCAGTGACATCAACAGTCTGTTGAAAGAACTTGGGTGTGATCACGATCCTGCAGACTGGCGCCTCTTGATCGACTCGGGGAAGAACAGCTTGAAGGCTGTTTTGCTCCACAATGGCAACGAGAAACCATCAGTCCCACTGGCTCACGCGTTCAGCATGACAGAGACCTATGAGACTATGCAGCAGCTGCTTGATTCCATCAAGTACAATGACTTCAACTGGCACATCTGCGGAGACTTGAAAGTGGTGGCGCTGTTGTTAGGGCTGCAGTCAGGCTACACGAAATACATGTGCTTCCTTTGTCTCTGGGATAGCAGAGACGACAAGAATCACTGGACGAAGAAAGATTGGGAAGAGCGAAAAGAGCATGTACCTGGTCGACACAACGTGAAGCATGTCGCCCTTGTCGACCCAGCCAAGGTTTTCCTTCCACCACTCCACATAAAGCTCGGCTTGATGAAAAGTTTTGTATGGGCAATGGATCTGAATGGGCGTGGGTTTTATACCTCAAGGAAAAGTTTGGCAACACCTTGTCGGAGGCCAAGATCAAGGCTGGTGTCTTTGTTGGACCGCACATCCGACAGATTATGAAGGACGAAACTTTTCCGACAACTCTAAGCCCCAAAGAGCTGGCAGCGTGGAGGAGCTTCAAAGCTGTGACGGACAACTTCTTGGGGAACGAGCGCGCGGACAACTATGAAGAAATAGTGCAGCAGCTGCTGGAGTCCTTCAGGAAACTTGGCTCCAGGATGTCCCTGAAAATCCATTTCCTACACCAGCACCTGAACTTCTTCCCTGACAACTTGGGAGCAGTCTCGGACGAGCACGGCGAGCGATTCCACCAAGAGATTTCACTCAGGAAGACGCGTTACCAAGGCCGGCACAACCCGAACATGATGGGCGATTTCTGCTGGTTCCTGCATCGTGAAACTGACACAGAGCAGCACAAACGCAAAGCCAAATGCCTAAAGCATTTTTAATTACATTCTAGTGGAGTTTTTCTGTAATTTCTATAATTTTGAAGCATTCATGATGAAATAAATGAATAAATGAATTTTTGTAAATCTCATTGAAATCCTGACTTCTAGGCAATGGGAATATTTCTGTTACTGAAAATCCTGACGTGATACAGCAAAACGGTTATGATTTTTGAAATCAGCGTACCCAAATTAGTCTAAATCACTTTACACATCTCCAGTAAAAAAAATTTTGTTGTTCAGTGTTATCAGTCTCACAGGATCCAAGGTGTGGTCTATATATATATGGAATGTGCAGCATAAGTAAATTTTCAAAATATCCTTTGTTGATGGCTCGGTCACATTCTTTGCAATTGATCTTAATCGGCAGCATGTTGTCTCTGCCAAGTAACCTCAGTATTGATTGAACACAACAATGATTGTAACAATGTTGTACACATTTTATTTTCAACCATTTATTATGCCATCCAGTATAATATGGACAATTCAACCACGAGAAATCCTGCCTCTCTTCCTGCAGAGTGGAATGTATTTGTTCCAGTCGATACAAAGTTATGTTCTTTTTTTCATCTCTCCATTTACTACATTGAGCGAGATGGTTGTGATCTGCTGGATATATGGTGAGCATCTTACTCAAATTATAGATTGTGATGAAAATATTTATATCGTTGAAGATAAAATAATCTTTAATATTTGAAGAACCATTCCTGTGTGATTTTTTTTTTTAAAGTCCAAGCAATGGTGGAGCGAGAACATAGAATGGATCAGGACAGAACAGAACAAAAGGAATGTCAGCAGGGTTGAAGAACAAAATAGAGGGAGGCTTGGAGAAATATTGGATGTAGGGAAAGAATGCGGGCTCGAAGACAACACACAGGGTGAACAAGTTGGATACAGAATACAAACTCTCAGGAAGGAAAAAGTGGAAACTAGGAAAAAGGTATGCTTCAGGAGGCTTAATTCGTAGTAGAAAAGATCATTGTTTTGAATGGGGGATGATCTGAGATGGTGGGGAACAGCTCTTTTGAAGATCTTGAGGCAAAAATGAGATTGACGAGAATGTGGAAGTGTGTTGTTGATATCGCTCGTACAAGTATTGGCCCACGGTGAGGTGGAGTGGTTCTGTGGATCGGGCTGAATTTCATCTTTGTGTGTGGAATTGACTTGGCCCGTGGTGAGGTGGAGTGGTTCAGCATATTGGGCTGCATTTCAACCTTGGGCCTGTAAACTTAGTTCGACATGTGGTGAGATGGAGTGGCCCGATGATGCAGGCCACATTTCGCCCTTAGGCCAGTGGACTCAGCTTGATTTCCTTTGCGTGTTGGACCTGCAGTGCAGGCTACTGGCAGACCAAGAGTGGCAGACATACTGAACAGAGAAAATTGCATGTGGGAGATGAGGATTGCGCGAGTTCGACGAGGATCAAACTGAGTGGCAGTCATTGAGTGTGAAAAGCATTTACTGTGTTTACTTTGAAAATTTTTGACTTTTTCTTTTTTACTTTGGTGTGGGAAAAGTGAGAGGAGTCAAGTGTTGAGGGTGAAAATGAGAACAATGGGAGGAGATTTGGGATGGACGAAAGAGGTGTGTGTGTGTGTGTGTGTGTGTGTGTGTGTGTGTGTGTGTGTGTGTGTGTGTGTGTGTGTGTGTGTGTGTGTGTGTGTGTGTATACACAGAATGGGGGCAGCAAGCTGGAGTAGTTGGGACAGCAGGTCAGCATTGCTTAATGATGGCCTGAACGTCCCGAATTATTCAAAATGGTACTACCCGGGCAGCGATGTCCAGCTAGGTAGTTTGAATGTGGAATCAATTGGGGGTGGAGAGCAGTCACAGTGGTGGAGATGATGCAGAGAATGAGGTGGGAAGTGTTGCGTGTGGAGTTGACAGGGCAAGGAGGATGGTAGGAGGATACAAGCTATTGCACGTGGGTGGGGATGGAAGAAGTAATGTTGTGGGACTAATATTATGAGAAGAGATCAGCTTGCACAAGGTCAGAGTGTCAGAGTGGAAGGACAGGAGAAATGGATCGAAATGGCAAGGGTGGTGATACAGAGGCGAATGGTGTGTGTTATGTCAGCACATGGGCCACAAACAGGAAGGACAGGGGTGGAGAAGCAAGAATTCAGGAACACACTGGACAAGATGCTGTGGATTCCGGGGGCTTTTATGTGAATGTGAGTAGCCAAGCCGGGTGAAGAGGAATGTGTTGGTAAATCTGATTGGGGAATGAGGAATAGAGAGGGTTGAGAGCTGTTGGAGTTGGTGGCAAGGAATGGGATGGCCTGGGCTGTTTCATTCTTTCAAAAGCGAGAAAGGCACAAGATTATCTGGAGTACTGGACAGCATATAACATAATTGGATATGGTGGTGGTGAGGAAGCGACAGTTGTGAAGGGTTAAGGATTATAAGGCAGTGTCGGGAGAGCAAGTTACCAGCCAGCACAAGCCTATGGTGTTTGTGGGCTGGATGAAAAAAAGGAGGAGGTTAAGAGCAGGTGGGATGTTCGTGTTGAGAAAGCTGGTAGAAAATAGGTTGGAGGTGCAAGGTGAAATGGCGTTGGGATATGTGGACCAGGAGAAGGCCTGCGACACTGTCCCAAGAGAGATGGTGATGGTGACACTGAGATGTATGAGAGTGCCGGAATCAGAGGTCAGGTTGGTGGAAGGGATGCACAAGGGAAAGAACGGAAGAGTTTCAGTTGGTTCTGAGATATCTGAAGAATTCAGTTTGACCATCCGTTTGAGGCAGGGAAGCTCTCTCAGCCCACTCATGTTTATCATGGTGATTGAGCTGGTAAGCAGGACGGTAAGCTTGAAAGGTAGCATGGGGAGGATGTTTCACGCAAATGATCTGGTTGTTGTGGTGGAGACTGGAGTGTGGGTGGGAAATGCAGGAAATACTGGGGGAATGGAAGGAAGCATTTCACAAGCATGGGCTGAAGATTAGTAATTAGAAGACTGAGGTGATATGGGTCAGACAGCAAAGAAAAGAAATGAATATCAGGTTAGGAGGGAAGATCAGGTAGGGAAATATGTTTCAGTGTCTGTGAGGAACAGTGACCGGGGATGGTAAGTCCGAGGCAGAGGTGCAGACAAAGATTCAGGAAGGTGCAAACATGTGGAGGAGAGTGGAGCGAGTAAACCAGACAGAAAGATTTCAAGAAAATTGAAAGGGAACGTTCTGATTTTGTGTGTAATGCCGGCCTTAGTTTATGGTCTGAATACAGTGGCAATAAGAGAGAGAACAACAGAGGCTGCATGTTTGCGAGAATAACTGGGTCAGGAGGATTGCAGGAATGAAGTGGGAGGAGAGAAGGAGGCGAGATTCGCTGAGGGAGGGATTGGTGTGCAGATGAGTTTGACGGGGAGATTGGTGAAATGCCGGCTGAGATGAGCTGGACACTTGGTGCGGATGTGGGAATAGATTATGTAAAAGAGAGGGGATAGGCTGAGGGAGTTAGGTAGGAGGAAACAAGGTAGATCACAATTGAGAGGGGAGTATTGTGTGAGGTGGGATATCCATATGTTAGGGGTGGTTAGAGAGTGGAGAGAGTTCTCTGAGGACAGGAGGGAGGTGGAGGAGTATCTTGGTTAAGGCAGGGCAGAAGCTTGATGCTGTGAGACCTCACCATTTATAAAGGGAAGAGGAGGAGAAGAATAAAAAGATGATTGGCCAAATGGCCTCCTCCTGTGCCAGAGTTAATTGTGTATCCTCATGTAACAGTATGGAACATTATTGATTCACATACACCTTCTCTTCACAATTTTTTTTAACTAATTGCTGCAAAAGTTGTGCATTTTCACTTATCAGAATCTTCCATGTCAAGCCTCATCAAGAAAAATTATTCGTAACTGTCAAACTGGGAACATCAGTTAAAATTACAAGTGGCATTGCATCCAAATCGTTTCAGTGACCTCCATCAATTTTGTTCCATTTTGTGTACGGTTATTTGATGGTTCCTTGCACCATCCCTCTCTGCCTCCCCCCCCACTCCAAAAAATAAACGTTGGAAATGCTCATTATTTCTCTAATTACATTAAATGGTTATAATTACATTCTTGCATTAAATTTGAAAAGTGCTGGTGTTGGGGCTCGATCCCCGATCCCCGAAATACAATGCTGTAATTGGAAGAGACACAATCCTCAACAAATATAATGGCTTATCACAATGATAATAAGGTACCTTCACACACTCACACAACACAAAATGTCAAAGACAACTTCATAATTGCTCTTTAATCATCAATCAACTTGTGCAGAAGCCAAACAGAATGCTACCACAAGTATACCACATTCTTGAGCAAAGAACACCTCATGGTTAAGCCGATAAGGGTGTGGGTCCAGAGAAGCACCGTATATGGGAGTCTTTCTCTGGTTTAAGCAATCAGTAGGGTCCCTATGATGGAACTTTTACAAGTCAGCAGTATTTCAAACACAGTATATTCACTTTATCTCTTCAAGCACCAGAGAAAGGGAAGTTCATCCTCCCTCCTTGGGGTCTGTAAAATTGGGAAGTGCCTTGAAGAGCACAGTCGTGCCCTGGAAATGAGGAAGTAATCTCTATGCGCTATGTCTTAAGAAAATTCAAGATTATATTTCAAATCACCAAGAAGTATCAGAACAATAATGAAACAAAGTTTAACTAAATGCAAGCAATAAACAATCATTAATCAAAGACGGTATTAAAAGTTTTCTTGAAACTAAAATAAAAATCTGAAATCTCTATCTCAGCCCAAACACTGGTAGCCTGAACAAATTACACCTTTTGTTTAACATCAGGCCTGGTCAGCTGGTTCATGAAATCATTTGGCCAAAAACTTTGTTGAGCCAACAGCCCAAGAAGGTGGTAATAATTGGGGCCTTTGACAAAGTAGAAGTGGAACCAATGGTCATTGTCATAGTAGCCTGAAGCGTGCTAAAGGCCCAGTCACACCTTCATGTTTTAGCCTGCTTATGCCGATTTTTGGAAAATTTGTCTAAACGCTGGTACACATCGAATACGTTATGGGTAAGTTTTGATAACATTGAAAGCACGCTGAAAAACACTGCCATACGTCATTGTACGCTGGCTTTAAACGTTGTACTTTTCGGTTGTCCTCAAATTTTCCATGCTTGAAATTTTAAGACATGCCAGCGTATGACTCACACGTTCCACATAACGCTGGCCATAAGTTGTAGGCACGTCACGCGATCGTTGACACACGTCGACACACGTTACTTGTAAGTTACTCATAAGTCGAAACACGTCGAGGTAATGTTTAGCGTACCCGAAACTTATTTCTAACCTATGAGTGACGTGCTGTACTCACGTTACACGATCGGTGACACACCGACGACACACGTTGCTTGTAAGGTGCTCATAAGTCGAAACACATCATGGTAATGGTTAGAATCAGTGTTCCAGACTTCCTGGTTTTATTTTTTTTATTTTTTTTTCTTCCTTCCTTCGGTATGATGGTGATTTTGACACTTCGATTTCTAGTGCGGTTATAATATAATATAATATAATTAATAGGCTGCCGCTCAACGATTTAAATCTTAACCGCACTGTACACTGAACACCGTCATACCAAAGAAAAAAAAAACAGGGAGCCTGGAACACTGACGCTAACCATTACCTTGACGTGTTTCGACTTATGAGCACCTTACAAGTAACGTGTTTCGATGTGTGTCAACGATCGCATATCGTGCGTACAACTTGTTCTCTTCGCATGCGGAGCGGTGTCATACGGCAAGTACGTCGTAAAATTTTCAACATGTTTAAAATTACAAGACATACTCCACTTAGTACGACGTATGATAGCGTACTATAGCGTTCTATTCACGCATACCAAACTTACCCATACCGTATTCGACGTGCGCCAGCGTTTTTGACGCATTTTTCAGAGGTCGGCATACGCTGGCAAGATCGCCAAGGTGTAACTGCGATGTTGACACTTCCATTTCTGCAGCAGTTATGATTTGAATCGTTGTGCGGCAGCCTTTTCATAGGCTACGCCACGTCATCGTCGGCGATGCGTGCGGCACGCTATGCCTAAGTTAGACTATCGTTGGGCATTGGTTGTGAAGGCGGACAACAGGTTCAGCATTCGTTGGTAGAAGTTATCTATAACACAACAAAACGTTCTGTGTCCGTTACTAATACGTTATGCATAAGACCAAGTCATTATGAATACGTCCGAATCTTTAAAAAAAAAATCAAAAGTTCAACGCAAGCCAGCGTTTTACATACATTTTAATACGTTGCCATTGCTGGCTAAAACGTCAAGGTGTGACTGGGCCTTTAATTCCAGAAATAAATTAAGTCTGGCATGTTTTGCAATAGGTATGAAAACAGATGCTCCGAAAGGTGATGGAGTAAATTAAAGCCCAACAAGAAGACAAAACACAGCGTACATTGTGATCAGAGAAAAAAAAAACACAATATAGAAAACCTGTTCCCATTATTCATGCAATCACAAAATTGCTGAAACAACCTCATTTACAAGGCCCTTCACTTTGTTTGAGTGAAAATATTAGAATGGCTATTAAACTATTGTTCACTGAATCTTTAAATGATTTTAAAGTGGTGCTGATTAAATATTTCAGGTACGAAGCGACTCTGTGACAATGTGAAGGAGATGACTGGAAAGAAGCCTGGTCTGTTTCTCCAAATATGTTGGAGATTTTTAACCCCTTGCATCCTCATGGTAACTCAACGGAGCACATTTATTTATTTCAGTCATAAAACATGAATGCCATTTCTAAAAGTTGCATCTCAAATGTTATCATTGTACTTGTTACCTCTGCCACCGAAGGTGGAAGAAGGCTATGTTTTCACCCTTGTCTGTCTGATTTTCTAGAACTGGAATTTTAAAGCTATTCTTCACCAGCGATAGGACCAAAATCAAATATATATATATATATATATATATATATATATATATATATATATATGTATATATATATATATATATATATATATATATATATATATATATATATATATATATATATATATATATATATATATATACACACACACACACACACACATACATACATACATACATACATACATACATACAGCATGATATCTCAAAAAGTTGTGGATGGATTTGAAAGAAACTTGGTGGACAGATTGGGTGTGTGACAAGGAAGAATTGATTTGATTTTTGGTGAAGATCTGGATCCAGCTCGGGAAATGAGATTTTTTTAATTTTCAAAGTGAATCTTCACCATTGAGAAATGGGGCCAAAAATGATATATAGTATGATATTTCAAAAATGTATTGGGCAGAATATGTTCGACTGGATCAGACATTGCATGGCAAAGGTTTGCACTCTTCCGAGTGCCATTCAAGTTTGTGATTATTTTCCTCAAATGTACACCATCTTAAGATTTTGATGCCCTCTATTTTGACAGTATTAAATGTGGGTGAATGATGATGGTGGGGAGAGTGGAGAGAGTGGTTCACTTGTAAAATTGAGAAGGCCATTTGATCCATCATGTCAATGCCACAACCACAAACCACAATTCCACTTACTGAAGGTCATGCTTATTATTCAACAAACTCCAAGGAGAGAATATGGTTCGGGTAGCTGCAAACAATGGGCTGACACCTCAAAGGTATTATCGTCAACTAGGATCTCTCTATTCTGGGTTACATTCCCTACCCAAATATAACTTGGTAAAAAATCCCCCAACCCCCAGCAATGAATGGGGGCCCTGTGGAAGAAAACACACTCACAGGTTCTTTGAACAATTTTATTTAACAAAGTTGAATCACTTGAACATATGTATGGAGGGAGGGACACCAAAAATGGTGGAATCCTTTCTAACAAAGTGCCCAACAATTGCCCCTTTTTATAAGCTCAAGCAAACAATGGTGCAATGAGATGATTTGAGCAAAACAAGATAACTGCTTGTTGAGTCATGAACTCAGAAAAATTCAAAAGCACAAACATCTTTTTCAAAGTCCAATACACAGCTGCTTGTGTGGCCACTTCAGCACTTTCCCAAGCCAACTTACTGTTTATAGGAGCTAAAATATAACTGTAAGTGTAACGTAAACCAAAATATAAAAGCTATTTCATCATATAACTAAATATTTCTTGTCAATTTGATTAATCATCGTCAATTTTATAAAAAACAAAGAAAGTGAATATTCCCAACAAGGGCCTCTCAATTATAGCATATTACATGGGTTTTAATCAATATTGTGATATGGGCAGAATGTCTTCATTTTATCAGACCGTTTACAACTTAAGATGTTTCAGCTGAGAGGTCCAAAATTACTTTGAGTACTGAAAAGGTTGTGAAAAATTCCTCAACATGTTCTAACATTTCAAATACCTCAAACAAGAACCAACTACTTCAATAAGCCATAAACTTATATGGATTTAAATTAAAACAGAGTGAAAAACATTTTTAAAAATGTAAAATAATTGCTCTTCGATTTCACAAAGCTCTGCATTCTGTTGCCAAAGTGAATAGTTCATGGATTACCTTCACAAACAAGATGAGGAGGAGATAACATCTCATCTTGCGAGCTCTGAATTTTGCAAGAACAGCTGCGTTTGCAGGAAACCCAGGCTTCACAGCTTCATAATTAAAGGCACATCAGAGAAAACCAAGCAACATTACAAATTTTTTTTTTTTCAAGATACATATGTATATGTACGTATATATGTATGTATATGTACGTATATATGTATGTATATATCTATATATGTATGTACAGTATATAAATATATATATATATATATATATATATATATATATATATATATATATATATATATATATATATATATATATATATATATATATATATATATATATATATATATATATATATATATATATATATTTTTTTTTTTTTTTTTTTTTTTTTAGGGCGCTTTTAGCTACTATGGTAAAAATTCAAATTTGCAATAGAAGTTTGCAGAACCTTCCAAATGGTGAGGTTTCATGAAAAACTAAAATCTTCCAAGTTTTATTAAGATTAAATAATATTTAGGACTTGCGCAGGCACTTGACATCCTTCTCCATTAGTACGACATGGCTAAATTAAAATGAAAATCTCTTTTGATGAAAACAATTTAAAAAAATTATCCTGAAAAGTAAATAATATGCCTTTATAAAATCAAAGTTTCCTTTGAGGCCTTTGGGTATTTCCGTCGGTCATCCTCCATCACTTGAACAAGGTACTGCACTTGAGCTTCATCTCTTGTTCGACCGGCTTTCGTGAAATCTTGGATGAGGGCGACGCCTCTTTCGGCCGCATCATTCACGACGTTCAAAGAGTCAACCCTCTGCTTTGCTTTGACGTAGGATTCAAAGCTCTTCCAGTTTGATGGATCCTTTTCCTCGAGAAAGTCTTCTGGCAGCTCGAGGAGCATAAAGAGATTTTTAGTTTGGGAGGAGCAGAGGTCAGACAGCTTCTTTCCCTCTGGATTGGGAAGCCAGACTCGTCGAGATGGATCCTCTGAACCCTCCACGTCCTTCATGTTTATTACCATGGCGATCTTTTCTGACGAATCTAAGTTGTCATCAAAGAGTGCAAGGCCGACGTTAACTTCGCTCAGGTACCACAGATGGCGGCTCATTGTTTTGTATGCAGCATGATTCAAGGAATGGAGGGCTTGAAGGAGCTGGAGGTCATTCTTTGGCGCGGAAGCAGCATTTCGAGCGTCGAACCAGGCCCTGATATAGTGCTTAGCAACAAAAAGACAGACCTGCTTGATCCCGCTAAACAGGCGTTCTGTGCGACATGTACTGCGGGATGATGACGCGCGTTTAGTGAGAAAATCCGAGAACTGCCCTTGAAACATCCAGATCTTGAAGCAGTAAATTGCACGAGCCATCCAACGCGCTCGGTGAACGGTGCCAGGTGCCCTGAATGTTGGAACCTGATGTCCAGAAGGGACGCCTCCAAGGAAAATTATCGTCAGTTGGAGAAGTTCTTTGTGGTCGTCTCGGGGATGCTTCTGCTTCAGAAGCTCTTGGGCATGCTGAATGACAGAATTGGCCCATGGATGGATATCGGTGGCTGTGCTTGCATCATCAGCAGCAGTCAAGTACTGCGTGAAATTAAAATGGAGCCAGCAGTCCCGGAAGGTTTGGAATAAGGTGATGTCTGGCCCTCGGGATGCCTCATCGACCGAAGAAGAGTAAATTGCTTCCAAAACAAGTTCAAAGACATGGTGCCGACACGCAAAATAAAGAAGTTGATGATCAAGGATGTTTTCAATACGAACACAGTCCCCACCCTGGATTCCAGTATTAACAGCTATCATGTCAAAACACATCCCTTTGACATGTCCAATCAGCTTCCACTCCTTAACTGTTGAAAAGATGACCGCGGCTGTTTCTTCCGCCTTGGAGTCTTTCAGCATCGGAATTGCCAGGATTTTTGACACACCATTCCCAGTGACCAGAATTGGCAGCCTGTCAACTTTGTCTCTTCCAGTTAGGTCTGGCATCAGCTTGGAATCCCAGTGGACTACCAGGGGTGTGTCAACCTTAAAGCTCTGCTTATCTCTTCAGCGCGTTGCTTCCGGTGCTTAACACGAGCGGCACGAATGGCACTTGGACTGAGAGAAAGTTTATTGATGTCTTGTCCCAATTGCTTGGCAAATGGAATTAGAACCCGACTTGCAGAACGATCGCTAAGGAGAGTTCTATCCAGGGCCTCAGTTACTTCAGATGTTAATCCAGTTGTCCCACGTTTTCTCTTCGGAGGCTGGGAATCACAGGTGGTTGGATGGATGGAAGAAGATGGTTGTCGACTTGGACTAGATTCAGTAGAGCTGGAGGAGGAGGAAGACTGGAGGTTGGCTGTTTCAGAAGTTGCGGCCATCTCCAAAAGCGCCTTCTGTTTCCTCTTTTTCTCTTCATCCTTACGTTTCATAATTTTCTCTGAAGTCCTGGCAGTCTTGTAGTCAAGACTCCCGATCTTTCCTGGACGCCCCTTTTCACGCTGAGAAGCAAGAAACTCCTTGTCCTCATCAATTTTTATAAGATTCATAGCATCAGCGTGAGCTATGTCAAACAGCTCATCCAGGTCGGCCTTGAAATTGCCTTGTTTCTCTATGTTGGTAGCAGTCTTCCGATTGATGCTTTTCTTTAAACCCTGCCACGTTGTGTGTAATTTTCGCACATGGACTACCACATCAGGAAGGTGCTGAGTAGGAATCCCCTCTGTGGACCAGATGTTCATTAGCTCTAGTGATGTTTGATTCACACTTGCAGTTAGGGTCTCATTCATTTCCACATGAAGGAACATCAAAAAGCGGAGAACTTCGGCCTTAGAAGGAAGCTTCTAGCCAGGAAGTGTTGGATTAGGGGATCCAATCAACCAAATGGCCTTTTTCGATCTAGTTCTGGAGGCCATTACCCCCAAAATATACAGAAATTTCTGATCTGAAAAAAAGATAAAAACATCATGGTTAAGTGGGAAATGTTACAGAGTGGTAAGTACACATTGAAAAGTTACAAGTTTTTGCCAAGCTTGCGCGTTAATTCATGCATGCATGAAGAAAGGCTATGCTCACTGCTGTGCAATTGCGCAACTTTCAACAAGAAAACTTTCCGTTTCCAAAATTTGGACTGAGTTGGGACTTCATTATTTTTCGATTTAGCAATTTATGAGCTGATTTTCAATTCTTCACATCAATATTTAATATCATTTTTATGCATTTAATTATACGAATATATTAATTAAACCCTCAAAACAGTAAATTCAGATGATATCAAAATAAACTATTAATTGATCTGCGAAAAGAGGAAAAATATCATTTTTGGCAGTTTTTGATGCCCTTTGTGCAACTTTGCATCGCTTGTGCAAGTTCAAGAACATGACTCAAGAAAAAAATATTTTAACACAATGATTTCTAGTAGGAACCTCACTGAATGGCGGGTTCTGTGCATTAAAAAAAAACTTTCATTTTTTAGAAGCACCCTATTTTATATATATATATATATATATATATATATATATATATATATATATATATATATATATATATATATATATATATATATTTGTAGATTTCTGCCCATCTGGCATGGGGACAACCGCCTTTAGCCCAATTACGGCCGTGTGGGCCCACTGAACGTGGCAATCTCATCGCAGCTTCCAGCTCAATGCTGAAACCCAGCTCCGGGTATTTTTAACACACCATAAACCAGCCAACTCTTCTGTCCACGCGCTACAGGGTCAATCGCCGGATTGTCGACATACCTAACTATTCGCACGGACAGAAATGCCGGGAGTTTATAACTCGACGGGACCTGCACGGAAATGAGCCGCTTAAGCAGCTCGTTCCGTATGCGATTGCCGAGCGGTTTTGCATCGCCAAGTCCCGTCAGACCAGACGTACGTTTTATCGGCTTATAATCAGCCAGCTAGTATTCCGTACGCATCATGGCAGTCAATGGCAGAAAGTGACACAACAAGCAGGTTTAACATTAAAAAATGGGGACATTTATTTTAAATGCAGATCTGCAATGAATGGGGGAATGGGACAGGACACGAGCAAAAACCTACAGCCGATGTCTATTGTTATGTACACAATCATGCACTTAATCAGTTCTACTTAGGTAGACAAGGTGCCACAGATTTTCATCCAAAACCCCAGAAAGAAAGAACCGGGCTCGTGAGCCTTTATAATTGCTCGGAGCCTGGATGACCAAAGGGGCTCCGAGAGACCGAGCGGGCGACCTGGCCACCCTCGTGGTGACTCGCTGGGTCCTGGTTCGGTGACCCTCTGTGTCTTTGCCCGGACCCCCGAGCTCCGACTGGCTCCCTTCGTCGTCCGGCCTCCACTGCGGCCTGGTCCAGCCGACGACGCGCTGGAGGAGAAAATGGGTCTCGACTCAGGCCTCCTGGTGGCGCCAGCGAACCCCCAGTGAACCAACTGCCCAAACTCCGAACTCTCCAGCTCCCAATGGGGCAACTCTCCACTCCCACCACCAACCGCAACCCACGAACTCCAGATTCCAGACTCTCTCCAACGGCCCAGCCCAACTCAAGCTTCTCGGCGTTCCAGCATGGCTCTTTATCGGGTCCGGGGGTGCTCGCTCTTTTACCTTCGACCCTTCACCCCCGGCTGGCTCCGCCCCTCTCACTTTCGATTGGCCAGCTCGTTCAGAGGGTAGCGCCGTTTTGATCCGATCTTGCCGTCAAACGCGGCCGTGTTTGAGATCATCGTCAAAATGCAGCCGTGTTAGAGATCACCGTAAAAACGCGGCCGTGGGTTGTCGTTGTTGTTGTTGTTGTTGTTATTGTTATTATTGTTATTGTTAAAATAAAGATAGAAAAGAATAACACTACCTCAAAGATGCACAACCCAGCACACGAACAAATTCCCGTTATACATTGGTGGGGAACTCTAACCTGGAACACACACTTACCGAAATAACTGACCTCTGAGGAACCTGATTGGTGTTCTGTGAATTTCCACAACCGTAACACTACCCCTTCCCCTTTTTACAGACTCGTCCCAAGTCGTAAAATTTTCATGTGCTTTTATGTGTGAGTTCTCCCCTAGTACGATTTACCTTCGGATCCCAGAGTGCGACATTTGGTGTATCCGTGTCCCAAAAGTAAATAACCTATGGGCTGTGTAACTAACTAAACAAACTCACTCGTACAGATGACTTATCTACAATTGCTGGCGCTACGACAAACATGCAGGGGGAGCAAAACTTATTTACAATTTTACCTTAACTTAACCTTGTACATTTTACACTAAACCATGGCCCAGGACTGATGGACTCTGTGGGAAAAAGGGGCATGGCAAGGTTAGTCAGAAAATGAGGGTGAGCGCTCCGCAGCTGAAGGTCAGATGTCTTCGGGGCCTGTTCAAAAGGCCCCGTTGTCTGTCACAGAACCTTTTTCATGTCTTCAGCTGCTCGAGGCAACTCACCCCAACCCGGCATGCCATATGCCATCCCACAGGCCATTCTTGAAGCAGGGAGCCAGGCTGCCCAAATGCAGTCTCTGGCTCATGTAATAAATGCAGGACTGAACACAAGAAGGTAGCTGGCTGCCCAATGCAGTCCCAGGCCTCCCCTTTGAAATGAACGCAGTTGAGCAGTGAACACAAGCACAGGGAGGTAGCCGGCTGCCCAATGCAGTCCCAGGCTTCCCCCTTGAAATTAACTGGATGACGCAAGCAAACACAAATGGTGCACGGGCTGCACCAATGCAGTCCCCGTGTGCGGCTGCCTGCAGGGCAGTCCTTGCAACTTGCGCGATGATCCTGGCGCACATGGTGATGGATGGAACAGGGGCAAACACAAACACAAGGGCTAGTAGGCATGGGGTCAAGGAAGAGGCAGGCAGACAAGGCATGGTAAGACTGGAACAGGCCGCTGTAGCACAAACAGGCCGGTAGGTGAAGCTGGCCAGCCTCTGGCCTCGTTCTGGAGGTTGGTTGAGGGAGTGCGGTGGTGACGGCTGGTCTGAAGGCGGGCTCGGACCGACCCGACTGTCTCCCTCCCAACCTATCGCCTTTGCCTGTCTCTGTCCATACCCACTCCCTTAGTTTGCAAAAATCCAAATTTCGCCCCATCTTATTTTTATTATTATTATTTTTCTTTTATAATTGTCTCCCCAACCCCCTTTATCATCTCTGTCCAGCTAACCTGGAGTGTCACCTCGCCTACTCCCAACCCCTATGTTCCCTTCCTGGAGGGGAATAAGGGAGAGCTAGCGTCCTGTCTTGAGGCCTAATTAAGCCTCAGAATGGCCTCCTCAGATTTCAGCGATCTTTTTACCACGGTGAGTCCAGCGGCCCATCGAGAGCGAAGGGATGGATGGTGTGGAGGGGTACACTTCCCTATCTACCGTAACATTTATTAACCTTAAACTACCCCGGGGCTTTCAACAAACACCTCTCACTTAATGTATTGGTTCTTCCAACCAAGATTCCCGGCGCCTGTGTTGGTGTCCTCACAAATTTTGGCCTTGCCCTCCAATTTTCACTCGTGCCCTTGCACGGTTTCATGGCTGGGCTGCGTGGCTCACTTGGCAGGAACTACCCCCTGCCCATTTTCCAACCATGGCACCCCCGGGCCCTGAGACTGTCTACGGGCCTCCCAGCTCCCTAAGATCTGGGGAGTGCCCTCCTCCGCTACTCCACCTCGACGCTCACGTGGCAGACTGGCGCCACGGGCCCCTTTCCCCGGGTGCCCGTGCCCACGACTGCCCACGTGGCCATTGGCGCTACGGGCCCCGCTTCATGCGAGCCCACCCGTGCCTACTACGCTATCCCAGCCGCTCTTGGGCCCTTGACCTACTGCGGCCAACTAGTCCGGTGCCCGGGGTGCCCACTAAGTAATACGCATCGTTCGCAGCCATGCTCTCAGCCCGTCAACAGGACTTCTACACCCCTCCAAATGGGTTTCGAGCCTACATTCGCACCAACAGCAAAACGACCTCCATTTTGTCAATTTTGGCTAATCCACTATTTTACTCTGACCCCGGAGTCCCTTGGGTGGGAATCACTCCTCCCTCCAATCACTCATCGCACCATGCATACCACTTTCGCTCCATTCACACAGGCCCGCTGGCCCTCACTCGCTCAACATGTTTGTTTCTAAACTCGCATCACATCGCTGAACACTGCCATTCTTCTTTACTGGAATCCCTCATCTAACTCGTGCTCCCTTGTCATCCCTTAATCTAGTAGCACATCCTTTTAACACTACGTAGCTAAGCTACGTCCCCTCGACACATTCAATGTCTGTCCGTGTCTCCAAAAATCATTTCTCATTTCTAAATCTAACTTAAAATCCCTCTAACTAATCCATTCCACGGGCCCCATGAGGACTTGTCCCTGCCCCATGAAGCCAGTCTAACTAACACTAACCCTTCCCGCTAGCTAGTGGTCTTCCTGTGCCCTAAGCAAGGGGGTCTTCCACCCCTGCCCAGGAATCCTGTATACCCGAAGTGGCGAGGCTTGCTTTTCTCTCTCTCTTTTATTTTCCCTATGCGCACCAGCGCAGCAACTCACAACCTGCGCTCTTTTCCCGTAACGTCATGGCAGCTGTTCGCATTTCGCATCCCTTCCTCTTGGACGGTAACATCCGGCAGTGATTTCCCTCCTGCCGAATTCCAACCATGCGTGCAGCTACGACGTCACTGCGCATCCCAAGCAAGCCTCGCGTTTCGAGGGGTTCCCCACACGAGCACATGTGCTCTGCTCGCCGTAACCCGCGACGCGGAATCCATGATGACGTCACTCGCACCCCGAAACCGCGTGATTTCTCGCGCAAGCTGGGGCACGCATAACACATTGGGGAAGCTGCTTCGCGCGCTCTGCAAACAGAACTCGCGGCGCAGGCCACATGGAGCTTTACACACACGCTTGCCTGGAGAACCCGTCCGATCCAAATTCACATTTCCAGCCTAACATCTGTCCATCCGTGGGATCGGCTGGTATCTAGCGCAGGCGTTTCCAGACCGGATTTTACTTGCGTATGCACGCACATGGTGGCCTCGTGCGAAGCACAGCACGGACCATATGCGCGCTGCTGTGCGAATGCGGCACGGTCCTCGAAACCGCTTCGGCTGCGACATGGCCCTTGTCCCTCTGGCGCCGTCTTCGTCGCCATTCAACGCACGCACTCCCACGTGCCATAACGCTAACACACCTCGCCACGACACTCGGACACGCGGTTGAGTTTTCTCGCATACCAACCACCATCTCCCTTTCATACTGCGACCTCACACACGCGGTTCGTCTCACACATGGCCTTTCACCCATGCTATGCGCGCATTTCAACATGCATTTCGTCACACTCGTTACCACACACACCGGGACAATCACGCCGGGGATTCTCGCCACCACAAACGCTCCCGGGGTCTCCATCCCCCCCCCAAGCTCCGCGTGTACCCGTTCACAGCACTCGCCCCCCCCCTAACTCGCACGGAGCAACCAAATCCACCTGGTCACGATTCGCTTCAAGGGGACATATTCCCTCACCTCGTTCCTGAAGGAGGCTATCCTGCTGCTTGCACCAAAACCAAACATTCCCGAAGCTTCCCCTCATTGTCCCTCGCTAACTCCACCTGTGTGTGTTCGTCAATAGTTTCGTCCACTTCACCCCCTGTCTCCTCTATCTCCCGTGTCTCTGTTATATCTTTTAATTTTTCCGTCGTCGTCACCTCCACGTGTCTCGTCCTACACGTCTCCCGAATTATTGTGACGTCACTCTTCATGACCTCGCCCGTCTTTATCGCAGGCCAGACAGCCGTTGCACTCCCTCTCGTTGCAGGGATCTGTTTTTGCACCTTTTTATGGAGAGCAGTGATGTTTGCAGATTTCCAAGCAGATGGCAGATGACCTTGAGCAAATGAGAGGGTGAATAGAACAGAGAGAGGGTGAGCAAGAGCAGTAGAGCAGGCTTTGAGGACACGTGGGCTGATGCCGTCTGGACCGGTTGCAGGGGTTGTCGTTGAAGTTGTTGTTGTTATTGTTAAAATAAAGATAGAAAAGAATAACACTACCTCAAAGATGCACAGCCCGTTATACATTGGTGGGGAAATCTAACCTGGAACACACACTTACCGAAATAACTGACCTCTGGGGAACCTGAATGGTGTTCTGTGAATTTCTAAAACCGTAACACTATATACAGGTATGTATATATGTATGTATGTATATGTATATATGTATATATATATATATATATATATATATATATATATATATATATATATATATATATATATATATATATATATATATATATATATATATATATATATATATATATATATATATATATATATATATATATATATATATATATATATATATATATATATATATATATATATATATATATATATATATATATATATATATATATATATATATATATTTATATATATATATATATATATATATATATATATATATATATATATATATATATATATATATGCATATATATGAGCCTGGTGTTGGTGCAGTGGTTAGGTCAGCAGCTTGGGATCCAAGAGATCCTGAGTTCAAGCCCCGTTGAGCCACTGAATTAATACACCAGGGGGTTGACTCAGCCTGTCATCCTTCCGATGTCGGCGAAATGAGTACCAGTATACTGGGCCGGTGTATACCCCGGTTAAAATAGGTGTACCATATCCCTGTGTCGTAAAAGGCGACTAGGGTTGCGTCAGGAAGGGCATCCGGCGTAAAACATGTGCCAAATCACTCTGCGGATCATAATGGATGATCCGCTGTGGCGACCCCTAACGGGAGCAGCCGAAAGAAGAAGAAGAAGATATATATATATATATATACATATATATATATTTTTTTTTTATTTATTTATTTTTTTTACACATTTATGCCTGGTGTTGGCACAGTGGTAAGGGCAGTGGCTTGGGATCCAAAAGGTCCTGAGTTCAAGCCCCGTTGGGCCATTGAATTAATACACCAGGGGGTTGACTCAGCCTTTCATCCTTCCGAGGTCGGCGAAATGAGTACCAGTGTACTGGGCCCGGTGTATGCCCCAGTTAGAATAGGTGTACGATATCCCTGTGTGTCGTATGAGGCGACCAGGGTTGCGTCAGGAAGGCCATCCAGTGTAAAACCTATGCCAAATCATTATGCGGACACTAAAACGGATTCCATACCGGATCGGTCGAGGCCCGGGTTACCAAGGACCGCCACCGGTACTGTTGGTCAGCATATATATATATATATTTCTTCTTCTTCTTTCGGCTGCTGCCGTTAGGGGTCGCCACAGTGGATCATCCGTATGATCCGCATAGTGATTTGGCACAGGTTTTACGCCGGATGCCCTTCCTGACGCAACCCTGGTCGCCTCTTACGACACAGGGATAATATACATATATATATATATATATATATATATATATATATATATATATATATATATATATATATATATATATATATATATATATATATATATATATATATATATATATATATATATATACATATAAATATATATATATATATATATATATATATATATATATATATATATATATATATATATATATATATATATATATATATATATATATATATATATATATATATATATATATATATATATATATATATATATATATATATATATATATATATATATATATATATATATATATATATATATATATATATATATATATATATATATATATATATATATATATATATATATATATATATATATATATATATATATATATATATACTGTATGCCCTCCATCTTGTGACAGAAACAGCTTATGCCCTCCACCTTGTCACATAAAACATACCAGATGTTTTCCTATCTTCGGGAATTGCCATTCTTTTCTTAAAAATAAAATAAATAAAATAAAATAAATAAATAAATATATTAAAAAGTCTTTTATTTCATCCAACAAACAGCCTGGCATATATGCTCACCTTTTAAAGCTCGGTTCCAGACTGCTCACCTTCCACGGAGAACTTGTCTGCCTGTGACTGAGAAAACCATGCGTCCCAGCAGAGATTCCTCACTTTTGGCTTCGTTGGCATCCACCCGTGGCCAGGCAGAATCCTTCTCCGCGGCTGGAGGCTGTCATCCGTTCCTCGCCGCCAACTGTTGAAGCGGGTTTTCCAGCTCCCTCAAAACGGTAAAAAAAGAGTTAGTTTACATGAAAGCCGTTTATTCGATAAAACATAAGAACACTTCCATGCACAAGAAGGAAGGCCTCGACTCTCAATGATATTGCGAGTCGAAGACTTAAAACTTGCATGGAATCTTGAGTATATATATACAGTTTTTATCATGAGATCAGATGGACTTTTGTGGACTTCAAATTTGCAACGTAGAGAGGTTTTGGTTTGTTTTGGAGTGTTGTTTTCTACCTCGGGAAGGGGTCTGGGGAGGGGGGAAATAGAAAAGAGCCATGTTTTGCCTTTCTGACGAAATGGTCACCAGACAATGGTAACCAAACACGTAGGGTTTTACAAGATTGTTTTTGACTTTAACAGAGAAGTGCGTAGTCTGCTCTTAACTCGCTTTCTCAGCATAAATATTTATTGAATTCTTTTGCAAAGTACTAAACTAAGACGATTTTGTATTTTACATTGTTATAAATTCGATTAATAATCCTGTTTCCACAGAGTGGAGGAAATAAAGGAACAGCGAGGTAATCAAAGAGTAGATAAGGCCAGATAATATGCAACCGAGAGTATTGAGGAAGGTGGCTGAGCAGGTAAGCGAGATGTTAACGGATATTTTCAATAGCTCACTGCAGTCAGGAAAGGTACCGGAGGATTGGAGAGTAGAAAATGTAACACCATTATTTAAGAAAGGATCCAGAGAATAATTGGGAAACTATAGACATGTTAGTTTGACTTCAGTTGTAGGGAAGGTGTTGGAGAGATTAAGGATCAGATGAGGAACCATTTAAAGAAATACAAACTAATTAAAGGTAGTCAGCATGGGTTTACCAAAGGTAGTTTCTGTTTAACAAATCTTTTAGAGTTCTATGAAGCAGTGTCTGATTGGGTGGATGAGGGAAAGGCAGTGGACAATGGATATCGAGATTTTAAGGAGGCATTTGATAAGGTACCATAACGGATGTTGTTTGCAACGTTGAGGGCTGGTGGAGTGGCTGGTTCAGTAGCTAATTGGATTGCAAACTGGCTTAGTGATAGGAAGCAAAGAGTGTCTGTGAGTGGGAGGATGTCTTGCTGGAAGGATGTTGGTAGTGGGGTACCTCAGGGATCAGTACTCAGACCATTACTATTCATTATTTACATCAACGGTTTGCAGAGTGGTGTGAAGAGTAAGCTTTCCAAATTTGCAGATGAGACAAAGCTTGGAGGTGAGGTGGATAGCAGAGGGGGTGCTGATCAGATACAGGAAAGTATTGGTACTTGCATAGATTGGGCAAAAGATTGGCAGATGGAATTTATACTGAGCAAGTGTAAGGTGTTGAGGATTGTTAAGAATATTGAAAATAAATATTCCATGATGCTAGGGGTAATTTTGGAGCGTATCACACAGGAGAAGGACCTGGTGGTGGTAATAGATACAGGAGGTAAGCAGGCAGCACAATGCCAGGCAGCTGTAGGTGAAGCAAACAGGGTTTCAGGTTGTATTCGGATGGGGATCATTTATAAATCAAAAGAGGTGGTGTTAACATTGTACAGGAATTTAGTGAGGGTCACATCTAGAATATTGCATGCAGATTTGGTCACCACAACTCAGAAAAGACATCGATGCCATAGAGTGGGTTCAGCGCAGGCCACTAGATTGATTCCAGGCCTAGTTAGACTCAGCTATGAGGAGCGGCTCAAGGAGACAGGGCTTTATACACAAGAAAGGAGGTGGTTATGAGGAGATATGATGGACATGTTTAAGATGATGAAAGGTGGAGACAAAATAAATGCAAATGAATTATTCAGCAGAGTCGACAGTGATAGGACCAGGGGCCATAGCCTGATAGTAAAGAAAAGGAGAGTTAAGACAGTAGTAAGACAGGGGAATTTCACTCAGAGAGTAGTTAATGTGTGAAATGGTCTACCTGGAAAGGTAATCGCAGCAGAAACAGTAGATAAGTTTATATTGGAATTAGATACGTACCTGGAAGTTTTGTAAATAGAGGGGTAAAGGGATGTTGAAAGGACTTTTAGGTAGTTTGAGCATTGATGGGTGATTGTGTTCATGTGTACGGAGTGTTGTTGGAGAGGGTCTCACCAAGTGGTGTTGTGTGGTTGATGTTGCTTGTTTTTTACCCAAGCCCATGCCCCCCTCCCCTGGAAGAAAAAAACAGAAAAATACAAAAACTACAAAAAAAAATAAACAAACACTAAAACACTGAATTTCAAAAAAAAGTGTTTTGCAATTTCTTATTTTGATCCTGTGTTGATAAATTGGTGTGGAGTTGATGTGGCGCACAGGTATGATGGGCTGAATGGCCTCCACCTGTATCTGATTTCCCTGTATTCCTTGTGTTTCCTTGGGTTTCCTTGTGTTCTTAATAAGTGCAGAACAAAAGCATCTTCCTGATGTTAGTTTTTGAAAAAGTCTTGTTCAAGAAGTGACTTTCATCGGTGCATACATGCATGGACTTCCTTTTCAATGCTCGCAAATATAGACTACATACTGGTTGAAGGCCCATCCACTTTAAATGCCAGTGTAATGACCTTTCTCAGTTTGGACCTATTCTGCACATTTGGATAACAATTCCGAGAAACCAAATTAAATGTCAAAACACTAATCAGCAAGGCATGAGTTAACATCCACATCACGTGTGAGCTAACACCAAATGAATTCAATGTCATGAGAAGATGCAATCTTTGCATTGGTTTATTGTACACAACATCAGTGTTTTCATGAAAATTTAGCTTGTTCGCAATAATATTGCCCAGTTATTTGAATTACTTCACAATTTCCACCTTTTCACCATCATGATTGCAGGTTCACGATTTTGACCCTTTTGAAAATCCAAAATCATCTCTTTAGTTTTGCACACATTCAGAGCCAAAAGTCGCTAAGACATTTATTGAATGCATCAATCTCATTGAGGTACGATACAATGCACAATTGATTGGAAAGACAGCCAACAATGGCAGTGTCGTCTGCGTACTTAATAAATTTACACACTTCTTTGAGAGCCACACATCCATTGGTGTACAGACTGAACAGTACAGGTGATAATACTCAGCCTTGTACAACACCAGCATTAAAGATTGATAAATTGATGATAAACTACCATTCACCTTCATCTGCTGAGGATGGTCTCGTAAAAAAAAAAAACTTTGCACCCAGAGTATGATATGCGGGTTCAGGCTCAGGTCACTCAGCACTTTCAGAAGGGTAAATGGCTCAATAGTTTTAAAGGCTGATGATAAATCAATAAATAATACTGTCGGAGGTGGGAGTGATTCGCGTACCTTTGGGGTTTCCTTCCCTTGGTGTACATATGTTGTTTGTGGTGCCAAACCCAGCGTGTTCTCTCATGACTGCAATCCAAGGTGGTGAACGAATGTACAGGTCAGTTACCACTCAAATGGATCTTTGTCAGTTGGTGTCTGTGACTTTTGAGTGGAGTGTCAGTGATCACATCAACAGCATAACGTTACTGAAACTTGAATTTCAAATAAACAGATACAAAGTCAAATGAGGAAGTTGGGAGTACTGTCACGTTTTTTGAACCCACGTAGCCTTCATCCACGGTGAGGTTGCCATTGGCGATGCCAGCGGTGGTTTTCTCACAACTGCTGAAGACCAGAGGTGTTGAATGAAATTCTCACTTGTTCACCCAGATCTCTTCAGGACACTTTTGCACAGCTGATGCAGACTGCTCTTTTGACTCTGCTCTGCACATATCCTCTTTCCTCTGTAAGTCATGCACTGCACTGGCTGCTTTTTGTTATGGCCTCGTCTCAGCTGCCTTCCTCAATTGACATTTGACCATCATGTGGCCTTTCTTGTTACAATAGAATCATTCCCTCTCGTTTCTACTGAATTTGAGTTTTATAGGCTGAAATGGATCAGTGTTGTGCAGAAAACTGTCTGACCTTGGTTTCGTGGTGACATCCTTCTTCTTGACTGACCGCCTAGTAATACACCCTCCATGTGCTTCAACATGTACTGTACTGTACTGGGAGATACTTAGCAGGCAGACACGAAGCGGAGGAACAGTCGAGCCGGGCTGTGTTGCACGAGTGCGAGCGCGGGCGTACTGTGCCCGCGGCTCTCCTTTATTCCGTACGCGGTACACTCACGAGCCGGCCGACTCCAGCATTACTACGACGCCTCAGACGGCGTGCACACCTCATATCCCTCGCCGAACCCCACGGCCACTCCTCCACCATCACGCCCATCATGCATCATCATCATGCCCCTCCCCGTGGGCATGGCTACACCACACTCCTCCCTCCTAAAAGTATGATTATTAAATGATCAGTATTATAAGAAGCATGCAGAACACGAAGGACTTCGTATAATAATCATGGAAATAAAATGAAAATAGCACACCACATCATATAATGTGTCGATGCGAGCGAGTGGAGCAGCAAAGGTCAGGTCTGACCGCGTTACCGATATGAAGCAGCAAAATGAGAAGCACAGCAGCATTATGCAGCAAAAACGCCCCCCAGGTGGCCCATGCTGACATGACTCTGGCCAAGGTCGTAACGACCTCTCGAGCTAACCTCCTCCGGCCCCATCAAACGCCTCCGGCCCACTCCCCCCAGGCAGACCCGACGTAGATAAACATCCCGAGGCCGGCAGCCCGCTATCTGGAAGCCGTGGCGCCAGCCTTAGACCTTGGCCGGGGGCGCTGAATAGCGCCGCTGGCTTCATGCATTTAATGCGCCAAAACAACTCACGCACCACCATCAGTCGAGACGCCAACGCCCGTCCAAACGGCCTTGAGCGAACACAGCGAGTTGTGCTCGCAATCAGAGGTGGAGGTAACGCAGACCAGGGCACCAGTCTTGGTGCCGAGTCGATCTCCGAGACCCACACGGCCGCTAGACAGGAGCAACTCCACTTAAACCACACTGCAATCATAGGCTCGTTATAAATCATTACGAATAATACTCGAAGCATCGCAAATTCATTTTTCCGTACAGCGCGCTTTTTTGATAAAATCCCAGCATATGACAAAGCAATTACCTGCGGCCCGGGACAGTGGACGGCCAACTCAACCTTTTTATTCGCCACCACCGTCCCTGAAGCCCCTACATCACATTGATCATAATCCAATTCCCATTTAATGATCTCCGTCACATCCACTTTTACACGAGAACTGCTGGCATTTATTTCAACAACGTTAAACTGCATCAATAGAGCAAGGAAAAACACATATGCCATGAACAACAACCCACAACCCGCATCACGAGTCCGCTTCTTGGTTGTCGACTTGATGCTGCGACTCGCGACTCCCTTTAACGCCACGGGCCCACCGCCACCTGTTGAAGCTGCCTGAACCACACCGATGCGCATTGCCTCTCGAACCTTGCCACAGCGCGGGAACTCATCGCGAGCGAAGCGCGGGAACTCATCGCGAGAGCTGATACGGCTCTCGCCGCCCGCCAGAGCCTCGCCCTCGGTACTCGATGAAGGCCTCGAAGAGAGTACCGGCACATCTGGAGGTACGAACCGGAGACCCAGTCCGAGGTGCGCAAGCCAGTCTCGACCCAACAGGGGGGGCCCCTCCCCTCGTACAACGAACACCGAGAGCCGGGCGCGTCGATCTCGGTAGCGCATTGAGACGTCGGCCCTCGCAAGCGGTGCAATCGCTCCACCGGTGTACGTGTATAACGACAAGGCCGTCTTGACCAGGCGAATACCGCGAAGACCACGAGCCGCCCGCTCACCCATGACCGACACCGCAGCCCCGGTATCCACGCAAAACACAGTAGGTTGGCCATTCACTTCGACTTCAACCGTGAAAGTCGTCGTCATCTCCGAACCAACGGAAAACAGACTCAACCGTGGTTGCATCTCCCGCTCTGGTTCGCCGGCATTGTCAGGCCCCGGTTGCAGGCCGATCTCCAGGTCACTGGGGTCCTCTCGCACCTCGTCACCCAAGACCCCAACGGAGGCTCCCGCCATCCGACACACACGCTTCAAATGTCCAACCTTGTGACAATGCAAACACACGGTGTTCTTATACGGGCACATTTGTCGCAGGTGCGGACCCCCACACCCCCAGCAGCCGCGGAAAGTCCCTTCGCTCCAGGCGCGACCGTGCTGCGGTGCCCCTTCGCTCCCGGTGCGATCGTGCTGCGGTGCCCCTCGTCCCGCACCGCCAGGCGCGCGTGCGACCTGCGGCACTTGAGCCACCGCTCGGACTCCGGGCTGCGTGACTCGCGGCACTTGTGCGATTACCGCATTGACTTCGGGATTAGCTGCCATACTCCAGCTGGAGCTACTCATTGCGTCCTGGCCAGCAATGGCACGGACATCCGTGAGTGTCTGTTCGACAGACGAAGCAGTCACGACCGCCGAGTCGAATGTGATGTCGGTTAATCGCAGGATAGCCGCTACCATCTTTGCGTCTCGCAGACCAGAAATAAAACGATCTCTGAGCCTTGTCGGACGCTCCTCTGCCGTGAATTTGCAAGGCACAGCCGAATGCTTCACTCGTGCCACGAAGTCCGCAACGCGCTCCTCGCCACCCTTAGCGAGATGATTGAACTGGAACCGCGCGAGATGTAACGACTTCTCCGGCGCCAAGTGGGTCTTCATTTTCGCCACGATGTCCTGAAAGGATAGCACATCATCACTGGGTCTATTTGGAGCCACCAAATCACTCAGCAGGCGGTAGTGCTCCGTTGATAGCGAGGCGAGCAAGATCGCCTTGCGTTTCTCTTCATCCTCTACATCATTTGCCCGAAAGTAGCAACCCAACTGTTCAGAAAACAACTCGAACTCATCTCCCCCGAACACGGGTACACGTCCGTGTGCCGTGCCGCGACCTTCCGCCATGTTCCGTGAGACACTTGGTTCCGTAGCTTGGAACCGCCCTTACACACGCCGATCCGCCGATCCTCGTCGCCAACTGTACTGTACTGTACTGGGAGATACTTAGCAGGCAGACACGAAGCGGAGGAACAGTCGAGCCGGGCTGTGTTGCACGAGTGCGAGCGCGGGCGTACTGTGCCCGCGGCTCTCCTTTATTCCGTACGCGGTACACTCACGAGCCGGCCGACTCCAGCATTACTACGACGCCTCAGACGGCGTGCACACCTCATATCCCTCGCCGAACCCCACGGCCACTCCTCCACCATCACGCCCATCATGCATCATCATCATGCCCCTCCCCGTGGGCATGGCTACACCACACAACATACTGCTCATCCAAGGTTGTCATTGCTTCCGTGTTCTGAGGCACTCTTTCACGTATGAACAGGGACATCTCAGTATAACACACATGAAGGAACTGTTCACGAACCAAGAAGTCAGTTAATGCTTCAAAGCTGCATTCACACTTTGCCATCAAGTCCATTGTGTAAAGCACCGTCTCAAATGTGTCACGAACTGAAACGAGGTTCACCTTCATCAGGTTTGATTTCTTTGAACCTCCAGTGATATCCCCACTCTGTAAGTTTATACCTCCTCAACAAGGCCACTTTCAAGCGATCATATTCATGAGCATTCTCTGAGGGCATACTGGTATACACCTGGAGTGCTTCGCCTGTCAGAAGGGGGCTGAGACTAACTGCCCAGTCCTCTCTGTTCCAATGTTGACTCATAGTGAAGCGCTCAAATCTTTCAAGGTACACGTCCAGCTCACAGTGTTTCTCATCAAATATGGGAAACTTTGGCTTGTTTGCCATTACTCGGACATCGCCAGTGTCAATTATGATGCGAGCACGTTTCGCTGCTTCAATCTCTGACTGTAATCTTGCCAATTCAATCTTCATTTGCATTTCCTCCTTCAAACCTTCAGCTTCCCAAGTGCATTCCCCATGCTCCACCTCCTCTTTCCTTGCACAGTCCTCATGCTCCACCTCCTCTCTGCATTCCTCATGCTCTGCCTCCTCTTTCCATTCCTCATGCTCCGCCTCCTCTTTGCGTGCCTCACACTCCACCTCCACTTTAGGTTGCTCACGCTCTGCCTCCTCTTTCCATTGCTCATGCTCCGCCTCCTCTTTGCGTGCCTCACGCTCCACCTCCTCTTTATGTTCGTCATGCTCCACCTCCTCTTTGCATTCCTAATGCTCTGGCTTTGCGTGCCTCACACTCTGCCTCTTTGCATTCCTCACGCTCCCCCTCCTCTTTGTGTACCTCACACTCTCCTCTTTATGTGCCTCACGCTCCACCTCCACTTTACGTTCCTCACACTCCCCTCGTCTTTGCGTCTCACACTCCCTTCCTCTTCGCATTCCTCATGCTCCACCTCCACTTTACGTGCCTCATGCTCTTCCTCCTCTTTGCGTGCATCACGCTCTGCCTCCTCTTTGCGTGCCTCATGCCCCCCTTTCTCTTTGCATGCCTCACACTCCCCTCCTCTTTTCATTCGTCACACTCTTCCTCCTCTTTGCGTTCCTCATGCTCTGCCTCCTCTTTGCGTTCCTCATGCTCCGTTTGTCTTTCCTCACGTTCCCAAGCCTTCTCCCCTTTTGCAGTTGCTTGCTGTTCTTTAACAAATGCCATTAGTGTCTCTGGCTTCAGTCCAAGCCAATCTCCTCGCTTCATCCATTTATCAAACTCCATGGCAGATGGATGAGTTTAAAGAGCCAAAAGGAATTATTTCGCGACACACAATTTTAACGAGTTTTAAACAACCTGATTGCGATTGGCTCCATGCATTAACAACCGCTTTTGACATTTACACCTCGTTCACTCATCAAAGTTAAATCGACGATGGAAACACACAGCTCATCACAAATCACCCGTCTCTCTGCACCTCCCTTATATAGTATCACAGAACAATCATGGATGTCCCAGAAAATGCGATTCTCGTCCATACTGGAAGTTTCGTCTGAGAACGTTTCAGTACGTTCAAAAATCTTACCAGGCAATTTACCGTACAATACTGCCGTCTACAGTTAAAATTAGATTATTACATCAAACAGTTGAAATTACAATTTGCCGATGTGTGCTAAACGAATTTTATAACATGTAACAATCCATTTTAATCGTTAATTTACAGGCATTTACTGATGCTTAAATTTACCACAACATATAGCTTTTAACTGACAAATACATGAACATAGGTTCCATTCATGTCAAGGTGACTTGTGAATCGATGAAACAAACTGAGCCATCCATCTTCAAAACTGCGTCTTGATTTGTATGCAAATTGCAAAGGATCGAATTTGGGAGCTGCATCTGATGTCATAAACTTCACGATCAATTTCCCCATACATTTACACAGGATGCAGGGCAACAGGTTCATAATCATTGAGCTGCTTTCAGTGAACACTTTTTTGCATGGGAAAAATGATGGACTTTTTCCAACAAATAGGAACCATATGAGAAGTTAAAAGTAACTGAAAAGCCAATATCTTGGAAACATTGAAGCAATATTCCTCAACACTCATTCTGGCAACTTCAGCCCAAAAGGCCTTCCATTTCAAAGCTTCAAATCGGGCAAATATTGTTCCAAATCGAGAAAAGGTGCAGATCTGAAAAAGTGAGTTATTTTTTGTGGCATTGATGTGATTGAAAAGTCAAAGATTATTGGAGCTTGATGAGAGGTTTGAAATATTAACATATTTTCCTGGATTCCTGCAGGTGATAATACTCTCTAAAATCATTCTTTACAAGCCTGTTCAATATGGAGAATACATTTACCCTTTATGGGCATCGGTGGTTCTGGGGTGGTTGATAAACATCTTCATCCTCATTTGGATCCCGCTTGGAATGGTTCATACGCTCACCAGGACTTCTGGCACCTTCTGGCAGGTAATCTACAGCAAAATGAATGAAACAAGGAAAAAGCAAATTTACATGTGTGTAAAATCTATATAACACAAAAATAAACACAAGGACATTATCCTGAACTAAAATTCATGGTAATACAAATAGCAAAGCTATGTTAAGGTGTGTCAAAGCACAAAGTGTGTATGCAGTTTAAAAGGCGTTGTTGTTTCTCTGTTGAGAAACAAACCCATGTTATTAATAACAAGCTCAAAAGAGCTAAGATCCTCTTCCTCTTAATGATGACGTCATAGAAACGAATATGACATCATTGTGATGTATCAGGTTTGCGATAAATTATCTGTGCTAATGCCTGGCTTGATTCACGTGAACAAAATTAAAACAGCTTAACTAGTTTCGGAGATAATGATATAGGAGATTTCCATTAGTGGCGATATTATGATGTCAACTTTTTTTCTACGAAGAATTTCCAAAATCGGAGATGGTTACTGCCTCTGCGTGGGCTTTCTGCATATACATGGCAAGTTTCACGAAGATCCGATGAAAACTCTGGGTTGTGAAACAAAAAATGTCAAAAAATAGGAATGACATCATAAAAATTGATATGACATCATAGTGATGTATCATATGTGCGATAATTCATCTCTGCTAATGCCCTGTTCGATTCCCACAAACAGAATTCAAAAAGCTTGCCTAGTTTCGGAGATAATTTTTTAGGCGATTTCCATTAGCGGAGATATTTTGACGTCATAACTTTATTTCTAGGCGGAATTTTCAAAATCAGAGATCGTTACTGTATTTTGTATTTTTTTAAGGTATTTTTACATATGTATGCCTAGTTTCAGAAAGTTTCGAGGAAAACTGTAGGCTGTGAAACAAAAAAAGTCCACAAGAACAACAACGTGAGAAAGACTTAGAAATCATCCACGAGGATCTAAAAATGCAAACATTATTACAAAGAGCCAAGTACATGGTGAAGTGTACTTCATCATGAAGACCAGACATGGTAAAGCTCATCCGAAACAAAGAAAAGAGGCATAAAATGTCATAGCCTCCATTGTTTTAGTAATCTTGTTGTGCGGAGTTAAAGGTCAAGCCCATATTTTTTTTTTCAAATAAAATGGCCGCTGGTCTACGAGTCGACCATCCTTGATCAGATTGCAAAGTAAAGTTGGGTAGATAGAAGGGGGGAGGAAAAAAAGCACTAGGATCTCACCACAGCACAGAGCAGGAGCCAATGACGGCCATGACAAAACACCCAGAAACCAAACCACCAGCAGCGGGGGGGGGGGGAGAGAGAGAGAGAGAGAGAGAGAGAGAGAGAGAGAGAGAGAGAGAGAGAGAGAGAGAGAGAGAGAGAGAGAGAGAGAGAGAGAGAGAGAGAGAGAGAGAGAGAGAGAGAGAGAGAGAGAGAGAGAGAGAGAGAGAGAGAGAGAGAGAGAGAGAGAGAGAGAGAGAGAGAGAGAGAGAGAGAGAGAGAGAGAGAGAGAGAGAGAGAGAGAGAGAGAGAGAGAGAGAGAGAGAGAGAGAGAGAAAAAAAAAAAAAAAAAAAAAAAAAAAAAAAAGGGGGGAGAGTGAGGAAGAGTGGTGAAAGGGAAGACGGCATGAGGTGAGAGGAAGGGAAGGCAAACGTGCAGTGGAGCATTAAACAAGATTCATACTGTTTCATCAGAATTAGTCCAAATACCGCCTGGAGACAAACACCACCCGGACACGTCCAGAAATAAATTCCCACCCAGACATAAACACCGCCCGGACACAAAATCTCGTCCGAACATTAACACCGCCCTGACACGTTCGGAGTTAAACACCGCCCAGACAAAACCAACATCCAGACACCGATGGAGATAACTACCATCCAAACATAACCACCATCCAGATATATCCAGTGATAACCACCTTCCAGATACGTCAAGAGACAGAGAGAGAGAGGGGAGCGTGGGAGTGAGGAGGGGAGGGGAGATTCTGGCAGATGCAACGTCCAGGTTAACAGTACACACATTGATGAATCACCCTGCCTGTGAAACACTGGGATAACAGTTTATAGCTGGGTCATGATTCAAAATCAGTTGAGACAGCTTAGAGGAAGCATGTGTACCTCTCAGATATCCTGCCGTGATGTTAAGGAAATGTTTCTTTATTTCCTCTGCCACCATGGGTGAAGGAGGTTATGTTTTCACCTCATTCTGTCTGTTTGCTTGTTTGTCTGTCTGTCTGTGTGTCTGTGTGCAGATAAAATCCAGATGAAATTTGCGGGATATGTTGGGGGTGTGACAAGGACAAACTGATTAGATTTTACTGAAGATCCGGATCCGGATTCGGCTGCTATAATTTATTAAGTGATTTTTCACCATTGAGAGAGAGGGCCAAAAACTACATATATCACAATGTCTCAAAAAGTTGTGCACGGATTTGGACGAAACTTGGTGGGCTTTTTGAGTGTGTGACGCGGAAGAATTCATTCAATTTTTGGTGAAGATCCAAATCTGGATCCTGATCCAATAATTTTTTAAGTGATTCTTCACGATTGAGATAGGGTGAAACTAATTTTTTGCACGATATCTCAAAAAGTTGTGGACAGATTCGGATGAAACTTGGTGGACCTGTTGGGTGTGTGACCGCGATGAATTGATTAGATTTTGGTGAAGATCCAAACCCGGATCTGGAGACGGGAATTATTTAATTTTTAAAGTGATTCTTCACCATTGAAAGATCGGGCAAAAACGATATATCGCATGATATTTCAAAAATGTATTGGGCCGATATATTCTCATGGATCAGGCATTACATGGCAGGGGTATGCACTCTACTGAGTGCCCTTCTAGTTGTATTTGTATTTATCAATGCTGATGTGACCGCAGAATAATGTGGTGCCATCACAGCCAAGTGGCTCCTGAACATTATTCAAGTCGATCAATATACACTACTCAGTGACAGTGAATACAGTAGAGCTCTCCAAGTGGCTTAAGCACTCCAACAAATAGGTTGATAAGGAATGGCTCGCTTCGCACGCGATTAGCAATCACCGAACCGTCATATTAAACACACACCTCCCAGAGATGCACAAAATATCGAATATGTCTGAATTGGACAAATAAACACCTTTTTTGCAGTCGAAACTGCTGCGAAGTTCAATTCTGGAACGTAAAAAATTTGCAAGTTGGCTTTGTTTAAGAGATGCTCGAGGTTATAATGTGCGGAAATGAAATAAAGCCATGAACGCTGGCGTCTCGTGGTGTTTATAAGCATTGCAATGTATCGAGCAATTTGTAGCAATGATAATCATGCATTCGATAATATGAGGAATGTGGAAAAAAGAACTTTATCATGAAGAAATCATTGCAGCCTTATGAGGAGGGTGGATAGTCAAAGCTGATTTAAGGAGGCCAAAAAACATTGCAGCTTCAGACCACAGTGAGGTAACCCAGGATGCGCCTTAACATTCCAGAGAGAGCAAGGTGGCCATGGATGTGCCTCATAAAGGATATAATTAAATATGGCCATTAATTATCTTCAAAAGGGGTGTTGAAACTAACCCAAATACCCTATTTTCATCCATGCACTCCCTTGGAGTTGTCTTAGGATGCATGCAAAGTTTCATGCCTTTAATTTTCAAGGTTTTAGAGTTATGGATGAGACACAATGGCACACACAGACACACACACACACACACACACACACACACACACACACACACACACACACACACACACACACACACACACACACACACACACACACACACACACACACAGACACACAGACACACACACATTTATTAGTATCGATGAACAGAGGTACTCGGCACTGCCCCTTTTTCTCAATCAAACCTATCCCTACCCCTCCCTCCTCACACCACCATCCACTCCACCCCGTCTCCTCCCTCTGGAGCCCCACCACTTAACCGTGACAGGGAAGTTAGAAATTGTGAGAAATGACTGTGTAAAATGCCTTGTAAGGTGTATTGTTATTTTAAAAAAAAAGTGATCCTATTTTTTGCGATAAACCTTGGAAGCTCAGAGTTGTGATGACACAAACAAACAAAAGTCTCATTTGCTTTTTCAGTGCCTTCAGTAAGTATTCACCCCTTGACTTTTTCACAATTTTTTGTGTTGGAGCCTGAATTTAAAATGGATTCAATATAAATTTTTGTCACCAATCGACACAAAATACTCCACAATGACAAAGTGAAAACATTTTTTTAGAAAATTTTACAAATATATTGTAAATGAAAATGAAACACATTGTCAGGCAAGGCCAGATTAGATATGTGACTGATTACAGGAACCATGCATACCTACACTAACATGTTTCATGGTTGGGTTGTCAGCGACAAAACCGTGTCCCCCACCAGGTTTTCTGATGAGGAGGGTGCATGATATGGACACACAGCACGAGTAAAAACAAAACCTGTCAAAGGATGGAGCTCCTTGTGAGCCAATTGTCAACCACATCTAGTGCCCAACTGTGTCTGTGGACTTCCTCCTGCACCTTCTTTTAGGAGGTTGGTGGCAGGAAATGCACGCCGGCCACCGTAAAACTCTTCACTCCGCAAAACATGACAAAAACGCAAATAAAATTGAAAACCCACTCTGAGGGAGTACCTCCTGTGAAACTGCCCTCCGCAAGGGCAGCTCACAGGATGACAGGATTGGGGCAGAGCATTCGGGACCCCCACTCTTTGATGACAGGAGGAAAACCACGGAGTAATTTTCCTGGATAAGATTTCAGTACTGTGTGCCGGGGTGGTGCTGAAGTGTCGTCCATCAGACGGCGGTCACTTTGGGTTCACCTGAGACGGTCCAATCAGGTGGGTGCCTGTAATGTCCTCTTCCAAAGAGAGGATGATCACCTGTCTCTGTGATCATCTGAGCTCAACCGTTTGAACATCAGTATTGCAGCACTCTGAGGTTGGGAGAGTGGATTGTGGTGAGGTCATAGCTTCTGGTTACACCTACTATTGGTCTGGTCGATCTGATGGTTACCCTGCCCAAGGAGTAGCTGTAGCTCTGTCCAATAAGAGGATGCCAATGATAACTGAGGTAACACCGGTCAACAATCATATTATGAGAATAAGGATTCATCACTCCTTGGGTGTCGTTTCCTTGGTCTCTGTGTATGCTCTGACTGAGGCGAGTGATCTCACCGTGAAGGATGCATTCAATGCCCCGCATTAGTCTGTGGTTGGTCAGTGCCCCGGGCGAGATACTCTTCTAGTTTTGGGGGATTTCCATGCATCGACTGAAACTGATGGGGTTGGATATGATATATGTGTTGGTCCCCATTGGTATGGAACTGTGAACCAGAACAGCACTAAGTTCCTTGACTTTGCAAGAAGTCATGGATTTTGGTTGGCACGTTCATTGTTTCAGCTCCCACAGGCTCATCGCTGGACTTGGTATTCCAATGCTGGTGCAATGGCAAAGGAGATTGACCATGTGCTCGTTGATGGTTGCTGGAGAATGATAAAGAACTGCAGGGTCGACCGGGGTGCTCATTTCCTCAATGCCGAGTACAGGCTTGCAGGAGCAACTCTGAAGTTTCAGCTTAAATCTGGGAGAATGGTACCATCTCAGTCGAGACTGGATGTTGGCAATCTCAAGGATGAGAGGGTAGCTGAGGAATTTGCGAACAGGTTCAGTCGGGACTTGGGGGGGGGGGGGGGTTCTGGGGCTTTGGGAATCCTGATGAGTTGTGGAGTGCCTTGAAGACCACCAGCCTTGACGTTGCTGGTGGATGTCTGAGAACTCACCATAGGGTAAAGAAGAATACCATTAACTGGATACCATTGACCAGCATCGCTAGCCCAGGCTTAATGGCAGAGCTGAGCTGTACAGGGAGTTGAGGTGTAAATCTGTACATGCGCTGAGGGTGGACAAGAGGCCTATGTGCGAGGAATCTATGAGTGGGTAGAGCATCATCTGTGGTCAAGTGATTCTCGTCCTGTTTGCAGGGGAATTTGTGCATTGTGTTCCTCCAAGCCCATCCCTCGGTGTAATGCAGTTAGAGCGGAGGGTGGTTGGCTCTTGACAGAGAAGTCCAAAGTGAAGACCCGCTAGGCCGGTTACTTTGAGCAGCTATATCAGGCTGATCTGGTGTTGGCTTAATGGTTATGGTGGTGTGGTGAATCTCAAGTGTCAATTGTCCACTCTGGCGAAGTACATCGAAAGAGAATTTTTAAGACGTAATTTCAGAATGGGAACAATGATGGCAAGACATACACTGATCTCCGCTCATCGGAGCTACAAGAACTTCCTCAATATAGAAATCGGGATATAGAAACCTCAATATAGAAACCCCACAGAATGAGCTCGACCTTGATGACCCAACCAAAAAGTCATACCTTGGAGTCCAGCAAAATACTGAAAAAGAGTTTTACAGCAATAGTACTCATTGCGAGTTATCAAGACAATACCCACGGAACAAGTTATACCTTGATGAGCCAGAATACAAGTTTTACCTTGGAGACTCACAAATTTTGAAAAAAATTAGTAAATGAGTTCTACCTTGATGGTTCAAATAACTACCTTGCAGACTCGGGAAAAGGGTTCCGCCAAGATGGTTCTAACCTACCTATATTCTAAGATATAGAACCTACCTTGGAGACTCACAAATTTCAGACATTTTGAAAAATGGAGATTTCCTTGATGATCCACAGTTATACTATGTGAGATCTATGACTGAAACCCATAAAAATTGGAAAAATGGAGTTTCCTTGATGATCCACAGTTATACTATGTGAGATCTATCACCGAAACCCACAATATTGATGGAAATTGTTGGTCTACCTTGGAGTCTTGGATAGATGGTTATATTTTTGGAGACTTGAAATGTGGGTTCTGGCTTGATAACTCACAATGTGAGACATATCTTGGAAACTCAACAGGAATGTGGTTATACCTTGGAGACTTGGAAAGTTGGGTTTATTTTGGAGACTTGAAATGTGGTTTCCACCAAGAAGACTCTTGGGGATCTCAACCTATCGATGTAGTTCTTTGTTGGATGGTGCTTGATGAGAGCAATATCAAGAAAGTTCTTACTCCCCCTTTCTACTTCATCAAACCTGAAAGCCTTAAAAAGACAGAATTGGAAGAAGAGAAAAAAACATAAAAAATATATTGTTGAAATACGTATTAAAAATAATATATTGGGTTGGGGTTGAGATTTTGAATGTGAAGGTTAGGGCGGGTTTGCGTTGGGGTTGTGATTTTGAACGTGAGCGTTGGGATGGGTTTGCGTTGGGGTTGGGATTTTGAATGTGAGGGTTAGGGCGGGTTTGCGTTGGGGTTGGGATTTTGAATGTGGGGGTTAGGGCGGGTTTGCGTTGGGGTTGAGATTTTGAATGTGAGGGTTAGGCTTGATTATGCTCCCTGTTATATTATCTCTCACACACACACACACAAACACACACACACACACACACACACACACACATGTTAAGCCTTGACAATGTAGTTGAGGATTCTGTGTTTGGGGTTCACAGATCTAAGAACGTCCCCCACTAGACACACACCAACAAACAAAAGTTAAGCTTTGACTATTCAGTTGAGGATTCTGTGTTTGGGGTTCACAGATCTAAGAACATCCCCCTTGACACACGTTATATATATATTTTTTAATTTAACCCTGTTGTACACCTCGGACTTGGTCCTCGAGTGTCCATAATGGTATATAGTAGAGGGGAGTGAAGCGCCAACCTGTTGCTCCCATGAGTATTATTTGCTGAGTTTTGTCTTTTGTAATTCCTGTGGATAAAATCAACCGAATATCTCTTCCCCTTCTAAATCATATACTTTATAATTCCAAGGAACTGTATCTATCACATCAACAATTTTTAAAAGTTCATTTGTCCATCGCTTTGTATAACCTTTTTCAAAATGAGATTTCCACCTATATATTCTTACGATATCACCAATATTGAACTTAGGCTTTTTGACATTAATCTCTTCTTCATATTTTAATTTTGTAAACGCTTCTGATGGTTTCATATTTGTTGACGTGTGAATCGTGTCATTATACTTATCCACAATATCCTGAATAAAATATGACCATTGTTGTGAACCGAGTTGTGTGAATTTTTTAAATAGTCTCTCTTTTAAGGTACGATTAAAACATTGAATAACAACAGCTTTTCCTTCATAAAAGGTAAAGTATAATGTAAAACTGTTATTTTTTGTAAAATTCATAAATGTCTTGTCATAAAACTCTCTAACCTCATCAGTCCACAATTTTTTAGGTTTTCTCTTACTTTTATTAAATATCTGTTGAAAGGCAAACATAAGAGTATAACCTGTTTTGTTTTTTAAAGGGACAATCCACGCATATCTAATCCTCAAATCAATAGCAGTAAAAGCATACTTGTACCCCTTATCATTATTGAGTTCAATCAAATCAGCGGACCAGACATAATCAACTTCCTTGGAATAAACCTTCCTTCTCTGAAACTTTTTGAATATTGGTTTATGTAATTCATCAGCTAATTGCTCTTCAATCTTAATGACATCATGAGAGCCTATAAGTTTTTTGAATTTCCCAGCCCAGGTTTCAATTTAGCACTGATCATCTTCTTCACGATAAATCTATCAACTTTTTCTCTTTGCGTTGGATTTCGTATCAGAGACAAATTATACAACATTTCTCTCTCGGCTTTATGTTTTTCTTCCAACATTGTGCTATTCCCATAATCAATGTCATGTCTCATGCACACTTCATCAACCCTATTGATGGGTTTACGCCATGGTTTAGGATTGTCTGCCTCATCTAATCTTTTATCCAAGTTTGTGCCTGGACCACAGAAAGAATACCCTGGTAGATGTAATTCGCCTGGTATTCCAGTAGTTGTAAATTTACTTCCTGATAAAAACTTCTTCATATCTCCTCCACGTTTGTGTTTGGAAATAAATAGACACTTTTTTGAACCACTCACCGAACATGTACCTTTTTGTATAACCCTATTATTTTTACTATTAATATATGAGATATTTTTAGTATTAGTTTTCTTTAACATTTGAGACAATAACTCATTTATTTATGAGAAAAATTCCTGCAGAGTGCGAAAACCTTTTTAGTTTCCAACATGCACATTTGAATCTTAAGGTTTAAAACATAAAGAATCCTTAGAAATGCCTTCACTCTCTCCTCCATTTATTTAAGAAAAAAAATGAAAAACTTTAATTAAAGCCAATAACTTGTCCTTGAAAACGATGTCAACTGTCTTGTCAAAAATATTGCTAAAGACTTGTCAATTCTTTGTTTTCCTCCTCGGTACGTTGAGATTCATTTTTTTCCTGTAATACCCCCAATCTTTTTTTATCTCACTGGTTTCCATACTTTTATATTGATTTATTCTCTCTCTTTCCTCCCTCTCCTCCCTCTCCTCCTTCTCTCTCTTCTCTCTCTTTTCCCTCTCCTCCTTCTCTCTCTTCTCCCTCTCCTACTTCTCTCTCTTCTCCCTCTCCTCCTTCTCTCTCTTCTCCTTGTCCTCCTCTTCCCTCTCTTCAACTGCTTCCTTGTCCCTTACTATCCCTGAATCACTTACACCCCAGGGAATATCATACATATATTCATCATGATTTCTTATTATTCCTGTGTCCAAAATAATTTTTTTACAACAGGAAACCAATAAAATTTCTTCTGAATTTCCAAAAGAGCCTTACATTTTCTTAACTTTATAATTTTTTCATTATTTAACATTTTAATTAAATCCAAAGTTGTTGGTTTATCAACATCAGCATAATGCCAATATTTTATTGAAAATACCTCATTCTTATGTTGTAGAACATATTTATTAAAATACCGAATACGCTTTTCTTGAAGGTATGCTTCGACACAGAAATGATAATTTTCTTGAAGACTTCTTGCTGTCATTTATGGATTAGAAATATGTGACAGAATAATCTTATGACACGAAACACCTCCCCATCTTCCCATAGTTAAATCATTTTGTATTTCCTTACTTATTATCTATAATCCCGTTTTTTCTATTTTCATGATATAAACTCAGACAAAACCATTATTATATTTACCCTTATTAAATTATTTTATTTGTTGTTTACGAATCGTGCTTCCACAAAACTCATTCTCCATACCAAGTGGATAATATTCTTCCTTACGAGACTGATTTAATTGTTCCAGGTCTTCAAGGTCAATTTTAAATGACCAATTATACCCTAAATCATTCATGTCATAACCCCATTGTTATATTCTCATACAAATGATACGCCCTTCTTTATAAAAATTTATTTTAATTGGAACTGTGAATTCTGTATGACCTGGAGATAAAATCAACACTTCTGTATCTTTGGAATACAAGGCCGTTTTATTTAAGGATATATGTTGTGTTGAATCACTTAATCTACCAAGTCATTCACGTCAGTCGGGCTTGGATAATTTCTTAATTTATAAGCATTTTTCATATTAATATTTTTTGTTATACTATATTTCTGTCATTCAGCCTGTGCCTTAGTGTAATAATTTGATAAATCAATATCCAGTTCGTGGGATACACCAAAGATAGAACCATCTTTACCAACATAAGTCATTTATATTAGATTAAAAATAATGTCATTAAAATTTTTATTTTTGTTGAGTTGAAATAACACATAGAGACATAATTGACCACAACACTTGGAACTTAATTATTGGACTTGAAATGTTTGATCAACACCATTCTGTAAGAATTTTATGACTTCAACAGGTGGTGGAAGACCAAAACTATCAAAATAATATTTGTCTTGACTATTAAAAATACAAACCCAATGAGAACCGTTCCCATTATTATCGTCTAAGTTCATAATAATATTCTTTGTATGTTGAGGCACGTTTGTTAATTCATCTCTCATACAAATAACCACATTAAGAATTTTTATTTTCTTACAATATTTGACAAGTTGTAAACTTGATGTTGTTTTCTTTCCAAATTCTTTAAACCACTCATCAATGCTCATTTATTTATTAGAAAGATATAACCCATAACCCCTTTTAGTTAATTTCACACCTGCTTGTGTGATAGAAGAAAGCATATCTACAACCAACAATCTCGCTTTATCAGGCAGACTTTCAAGTTTTTCAGCAAAATCTACAATTACACCACTTCCACTAATTTGTTTCTCCAACTCTTTGTTTTGTCTTTCCAAATCTTTTTGAGCCTGGAGTTGAGCCTTCCTTTCGTTGGCAGTTTTCACCGCTGTTGAAATACCACCCGTCAATGCTCCAACCGCACTTAAACCAGCAAATAAAGGAATTAGAAATGGGAGAAATCCTCCACGCGTCTCTCTTATTGAATATTTTTTCAACATTGGTTTTGTCATTTTAATTTTAAGTGAGCCAGTATCATTCAAGATTTTAACCTGTTCTCTTGTGAGCAAAACATCAATTCTTACTGCTCCTTTTCTCTGAATTGTATTAATGTTAATCGTACAAGGCTTTTGATTTTGAACACAAGATGATAGTTTATGAAGATTGATTTGATTAACTCTACCCCAGTTGGTAATTTGCCACTCATTTATTTTACAAAAAAATTCTGTGAGACTAATCTTAACACCATTATCTATATTAATCTGTAATTCTGTTTCTTCCAAAAGCAAACAATATGTATCAACTTCTTCACTCTCTCCTCTTTCAATGCATAGGGAAGTATCCACTCGATTAGACTTCATAGTTTCCTTTTGAGCACTCAGGTCAAACGCATAGATTGTATGCAAACTTTTAAATGCTGTCATATGCAAAATAGGTTCTTTATTTTCCTTCTTTCGCATACCTTTTGGTAAAGGCCCGGTCACACCTTGACGTTTTAGCCAGCGATGGCAACGTATTAAAATGTATGTAAAACGCTGGCTTACGTTGAACTTTTGATGTTTTTTTTTAAAGATTCGGACATATTTATAGCGACTTGGTCTTATGTATAACGCATTGGTAACGGACACAGAACGTTTCGTTGTGTTATAGATAACTTATACCAACGAATGCTGAACCTGTTGTCGGCCGACACAACCGATGCCCAACGATAGTCTAACTTAGGCATAGGGCATTGCACGCATCGCCGACGATGTCGTGACGTAGCCTATTAAAAGGCTGAGGCACAACGATTCGAATCATAACTGCCGTAGAAATGGAAGTGTCAACATCGCGGTCACACCTTGGCGATCTTGCCAGCGTATGCCTACCTAAGAAAAATGTGTCTAAAACGTTGGGACACGTCAAATACGGTATGAGTAAGTTTGGTATACGTGAGTACAACGCTAAAGTATGCTATCATACGTCGTAGTAAGTAGAGACGTCAAGAAATTTTAAACATGTTAAAAATTTTACGACGTACTCGGCGTATGACACACGTTCCGCATGCGATGGGGATACGTTTTACACACGATATGTGGACGCTTACACACGTCCACAAAGGCTACTTATAAGCTACTCGTAAGTCGAAACGTATTAAAACATTGGTTTTGTCATTCATTATCACTCGCGGTAATGTATTTTTTACGCGAAACTTATTTCTAACTTATGTTTGACGTGCTTTGAACCAATTCGTTACGTAGTCCCAACACACATCGACGTATGTAGACGTATTCCAATGACGTCTTCCGGTCGACAAAAAAAATAATTGATGTGTTTCTAGCTTACAACTGCCATATAAAGACGTGTTCCCAGCGGTTTTGGGAATTGGTATATAAAAATGCTGCTCATAAAAGGGGAACCCAACAGTGTTTGAGTCCTTTTTGAGTCGATGTCCATGTCAGCAGTAACAGTATCAGTATCAGTATTAGTATTAGTAGTAGTTTGTTCATGTTGGCAGTAGTAGGTGAGTGTGAGGGGGAGGGTGTGGGTTATGATGGATCGTCCTTGCGTTTAAAGATTTAAATATTTAAATGATAAACTCAACGATTTAAATGGCTGCATCTCCACGATTGAAAGTAGACGCTTGCGCTCAACAATTGGATTCTTTTTACACTCAACGACTTTTAAACGGTACCATTCAGCTATTTTCATTGTTTACAATGAACGATTTAAATTGCTCTCACTCGCCTTTGTTTTTTGACGCTGGCGCTCGGAAATTTTAATCGTTTCTATTGAACTTGCTAAATCGCTCAAACCCCACTATTGAAAGTAGACGCTTGCACTCAACAATTCGATTTTTTTACACTCAACGACTTTTAAATGGTACCCCTCAACTATTTTCATTGTTTACAATGAACGATTTAAATTGCTGTCACTCGCCTTTGTTTTTTGACGCTGGGGTTTGGAAATTTGAAGCGTTTCTTCTGAATGTGTTAAAACGCTCAAACTCGACTATTTTAAATAGACGCTGCCGATGGACAATTGGAATCGTAGCCAAGCTAGACATCAAAGTGAGAACATCCTCGTCATGCCGAAGAAAAGTTTGAAGAATGCTGCAAATAAGTGTCCTGGCCGTGGCCGTGGACGCTGACGCAAGGACGATCCATTATACCGACGTCTTTCAGCCTATGAGTAACTTAAAAGTAACGTCTGTCGACGTTTGGCAACGATCGCGTAACGTGCCAACAACACGTTAATCATAGGTTAGAAATAAGTTTCGGGTACACTAAACATTACCTCGGCGTGTCTCAACTTAAGATTAACTTACAAGTAGCATGTGTTGACGTCTGTCAACGATCGCAGACCGTGCATACAACTTGTGGCCAGCATAGCGGAACGTGTGAGTTATACGCCGGCATACGTCGTGAAATTTCAAGCATGAAAAAATTTGAGGACAACCAAAAAGTACAACGTTTAAAGCCAGCGTACAACGACGTATGGCAGTGTTTTTCAGCGTGCTCTCAATGTTATCAAAACTTACCCATAACGTATTCAACGTGTGCCAGCGTTTTCGAAAAAAAATTCAAAAATCGGCATACGTTGGCTAAAACGTCAAGGTGTGACCGGGCCTTAAGAATTGTATGCTTCAGCAAAATCATTTTTTCCCAATTAATTTCCAATCTATCTCGTGGATAAAATGTTCCATCTTGGGAAACGTGAAGTTGTTTCACCGAAGCATTATCACTCAATGCATTATTCTTATCTGTAGCAGTATCACCATCTGGTTTTTTTAAAAATGATCCACAGATATCGTGGCTTTCCTTCCAGAACACCCAAATTCCAAGTGTAAGTGGTTTGGTTTAGTTTAACGTGTTGACATCTTCTTTTGAGGTATGATACACTGATTGGTTTCTTTGAGTGAATTCTTCCATTCAACATCTCTTCTGTTTTAAGATTAGGAGTAAATTCACTAATATACCAACTCATTTCATCAATTACAAATTTATTCTGCTCACCAAAAGCACTACCAACACCAAAAAGCAATCTATTTTCATTGTCATTCCTTTGTCATTGAAATCAAATTTTAAGAACATACAGAACTTTATCATGATCACAAAATCCAAATATACCTTTGAGAGGAACTGCCACAGTAAAACTATTAACTGCTTTTGCATCATCATGTTTCGTTCCTTTCCTTTGAATATAGCCAGGGTCTGTGGTTGTTCCCGTCGACATATCAGGAATAAAACCTTCGACAGACCCCTTTCACATTCTATTACTGAATGAATATAGTGTAAATTTCATAATTTCAGATACAGCAGAGACAAAATCAACTGCTTCAACTTCTTGTGTTCCAATGTACAAACAAACACTATCAAACATTTTCCAGAAGAAATCATTTATGAGTGTAGCGTTTGTGTTATTCCCAGCCTTTGTGTATGTAAATTTACACAACAAGAAACTTTCGGATAGATTCAAATAAGGTTGTTGATTATTTATTTCAAAACCTTTTGTACCATTTGCATTCCAGTCTGTTCCAGTAATTGCATTTACCTTGAAGTAATCTTCTTTTTGTTGGAGTTTGAGATGACAATAGTATCATCCAAATCAGAGATACTATCAATTGCTTCCATACTTGTATTTATTTCAGAAAAAAGATGTTAAAACTTTTGAAATCCGGACCCAAGTATTTGAATTATTTTCTGTCGTTCTTGGGGAGACAACTGAGTTTTGCCTTTCTTAATTTATTTTATTGCTTGTAATTTATGAGATTCCTTTTGGGCATCTTTTATGCTCTTTACAGCACCTGCTACATTTCCCACAGCAGAAGAAGTTGAACCAGTTAGGTCTTTCTGTTTTTGAATAGTTGAACCGATACCCATTCGAGTATCAAATATCCCACCTCCTCTAAATTGATGTCCGACACTCCTTTGTCTCTTACGTTTATATTATCCTCTACCAAGATACATACCTTCACCCTTGTTGTATGGGGAAAGGAACATCCCATCCCCTGTAATTATTTTATATTTTCCCAACTCGTGATTCCTCACCATAACCATCGTATTTATTTGTTGGAAAATTTCACGTCGGTGAATTCTGATGGATTTAACTTCTCCATTAAAAGAAATCATACGATTATCTTGGTTGGTTATCCTAAAATTTACTCTGTGTCTGGTTTTTCCTGACACAGGTAGATAAACCAAATATTTGGGTTCCATATTGAATTTATAACCAATTGGGATTGAGTATGCGCTGAATGAAAATATTGTATTTGTTTTTATTCCATCATTATAAGCACCATCAATCAAATCACAGTGAATTAATACCGAATTTATTCCTGAGTATATTTGAATGACATTATCACTGTAAAACGTCACGGTAGTTTCAATCTTTTTTGAGGAGAAACCCAATAACTCACTAAATGAATTATCAATTGTGAAATCAACCTTGGAGTTGTTTTTAAGTTTAATCGTTGATTTTGAAGTATGTTTTTGAATATCTCTTGCAATATTTTTTGGTTCAGCACCCTGTTCGTTCATAAGACGAACAATTTCTGAAGATATTTGAGAAATCTCATATGCTCCAGGTGAAACTGTTATCGTTTTGTATCCACTTCCCTGATTATAACTAAAGTTGTCATTTTTCTGTTATATTAAATAAGGTATTATAAGTTTCCATGGACAATAAAGATGCCTCATATTCTTTTTTTGGGTCAAGTTGTAGTGGGTATGGGAATGAAGATGTGTGGTCTCTTGTTGTGAAATTAAAACTAAGGTTTGTGCTTCTCATCTTATTTAATACGAGATAAAATGTCTTTCTATTGATATTTATTAATTATTTTCATGTTCATCAACTGGTCTAAAATGGCTGATGCTTCATTAAAACAATTTTTATTTCCAGCCTTCTTACTACCGAACAACAATAACAGTCTATTAACTAATTGTGATGGGTCATTTGGAAGAAAACTAACACCTGAACCAAGGATACTTAAAGCCTGAATGTGTTTCTCCTTCTCATTCTTCCTACTTTTACCAGACATACCAACCCTTTTATTAACTGTGTTCAGCAGATCAATATATACTCGATCATCATTATTTTTCATGTCCAATGGTTTATCAATACATTTGATTCATACCTCACAGTTGAAGCTTGTCTTCCATCTTTTGTGACATGAATCTGAGGGTTAATTTAACAGGGGGTTGAGCAGAACTCAAGAACCTTAATTCATCATTAAATATCAATACCTTTTCTTGAACAAGATGAAATATTGCTGGTTGTTCTGTTGGAATGAGACCTGCTTTGGTTTTTGATTCCGCTGAATATTCATTATTTAGAAGAGCATTCACAATATAATCAGGTGGTCGATTAATCTCTTCCAGTTATTGAAATAATCCTTCATCATCATATTCTAATTCTCGAAAATCCTCTAATTCTTCCTCCGTCATTTGACTGAAATCTTTTATCATTTGAAGTTTTTAGGAGTATATTCTATTGTGGGAACTGTGGAAACATCTATAATTATTTCTTGGGAAGTACTTAAAAGCGGTTTAAAAAATTTCTCTTGTTTTCTTTCAAATGCTTCTTCACCCGTTAGTTTCTGTCTGCGTTTCTTCTTTATGTCTTCCTGTTGTTTTACAACTTTTGAAACCAACTCTTGATGTTCCTTCAATCTTCTTGCTCTTTCTTTTGCATCCATTTATTTCTTGGAAAATATCATTTAATGTCTCATCTTGTTTCACAACAATATATTTATATTTTTCAGTCGTGTGCTTCATGTTATCCCCAAATTCCTTTTTACTACATAATGTTGAACTCTCCAAAAATTGAAACTGTCCAAAAAAAAAAGTCATCCAACAGAGCTGGTTTATTACAAGATGAAGAATTTCCTTGCTTGTGCATTCATAGCTGTTTACCTGGTCAGTTGTGGATCAAGTCTGGGACCATTTTGAGAGCAGGCTGTTTTTCTGCAAAGGAAAAAGTCGTTTGGGCACCTCAATGCCATCTTTCTCAACTCTATTCAAGAATAGAAATCCAAAAGGTGAGTGAACTTGTTGGAAATGAAAGAACTGCTTTACAGTTTGTCCAGTAGCATCAGTTCTTGATAGGTGAAGGTTTTCCTGGTCTTTTATGACATTAAAGCCAGGAAAAAAGGAGCTGATTTTAGCACAGAAGTGGTCGAAATCTTAGATATTGTCTGCAGCCTCATCAGCTGCCTGCATCTTCTTAGATCTTGATTCTGACCTAGAAGATGATGTTGGGCATGGGGCTGAGGTCACCTGCTTCAAAGCTGATTTCGGTACTCCAGGAAATATTGATGGGGGTTCTTTGGGTCCGCCCCTCAAGCTTTCTTTCTCATTTGGCATTGCCAATATCCATCTCTCCCTCTCCTCAGGATCTTTTGGGAAGGATATGACCTTTACATAAGGCGTCCCTTCATAGTTTCCTCTCCAACCAAAGCAGCTGCAACGATGTGGCAAATTGTCACTAAAGCAGGAAACAACACAAAGATCCTGTGAGATCACAAGCTGGACAGTTTCTGAAAGAGAAACAAACAAAACATACATTAGTTAATGATGATAGAAATCAGGAAGTAGGTGCAGTAGGTGCACAATGTCATGTTTTGTCATAGACTTTACAAAAGTTTTCCTGCATGAGTTAGACCAAAAATGGCCAAAAAATACCAAAATTCAGTAATTTGACCTTGAAGATGACCTCAACTGGTGTTGAAAATGACACGATTGAACTCGCTGTCCTAAAAACCCCCTATGTGGATCCCGAGATCGTGTCTCTAGCCCTTCTCGAAGTCATTTTAGCCCCGGACTCAGGTTAATCCTTCAGACTCAAGTTACAAACCCCGAGATCATGAGGTTCCAGTCCTGCTCTATAGGAGTCTATGGATCATCGTCATCTTACTGGTAAATATAGAGGTCCCGCTCATTCTTGCTGTTATCTTAATTACAAGCTTCCAAATTTTATTCCTGTCTTTCTTCACAACAACGCTCACTATGACACACATCAATTTATAAAAGAACTTTCAAAGACATTCGGAAATAGTTTCACCATTCCAAACACAGATCAAAATACATCTAATTCTCAAAAACAATTTCTGCATCCCCCATAACCCATATCAGATTTCTTGACACATACAAGTTTATGGGAGATTCATTATCTGAGTTAGCATCAAATATCAAAAACTTCCCGAGTCTTAAATCATATTTCTCAAATCAAGAAGAGATTGATCTCCTATCACAAAAGGGAATTTATCCGTCTGACTATATGGATTCATTGGAAAGGTTTAAAGAAACACAACTTCGTTCAAGGAAGAGTTTCTATGGTAAGTTGAATAATACTCATATTTCTGATGAAGATTTTACACAAGCTAAAAAGGTTTTGGATAAGTTTAATATAAAGAATCTTGGGGAATATCATGATTTATATCTTAAAACTGATGTACTGTTATTAAGTGATATGTTTGAAACTTTTAGAACAGTCTGTCATAATAAAAATTCTTATGGATTAGACCCCACTCACTATTACACGGCCCCGGGTTTGGCTTGGAGTGCTATGTTAAAAATGACAAAACAAAATGTGGAATTAATCAGTGATATGGATATGCTTTTCATGATAGAGAAGGCTAAAAAGAGGAGGAATCTCTCAAGTATGTACCAAGAGATATGCTAAAGCAAATCACAAATATCTTCCTGATTATAATAAGAATGAGGACAACTCTTACCTGATGTATTATGATGCAACAATTTGTATGGGTGGGCCATGTCTCAATCTTTACCTTATGGTAAATTAGAGTGGGTGGAAGAAAAGGATTATGAAAAGGTTTTGATGAGTATTGTTATTTCTTCTCAAGAGGAATTGAATGAGGAAGAAGAAGGTTATTATTTTGAAGTTGATTTGAGGTACCCGAGCGATCTTCATAATAAGCATAAAGACCTACCCTATGCCTCTGAATAAAGAAAGTCCAAGAAAAGAATGGTTAAGTGATTACCAACAGTCATTTAATATAAAAGGTAAATCTTCAGAAAAACTACTTACTACATTAAATGATAAAGAAAGTTATGTTTTACATCAAAGGAACTTGAGACAGTAATTATCTGCTGGGTTGGAGTGAGGAAAATTCATTATATTTTGAAATTTAAACAAAGTCCATGGTTAAAGGATTATATTGATTTTAATACAAAAAAGTAGAAAAAAAGCAGAAACAGATTTTGAGAAGGACTTTTATAAATTAATGAATAATGCTGTATTTGGAAAGTCTATGGAAAATGTTAGGAATCGAGAAAACATAAGACTTGCGACATCTTGGAAATAGGCTTCAAAGTTAATTAACAAACCAAGTTTTGAACGGGTGGAGGTATTTTCAGAGAACTTTTGTGCTATTCATTTGAAAAAAAGAGAGCATTAAAATGAATAAACCTATTTATTTATATAGGTACATCAATTTTTGATTTGTCTAAGTTGTTTATGTATGACTATTACTATAATAATTTAAAATTAAAGTATAAGTACAATGTGTCATTGTTATATATGGATACAGATAGTTTTATATTAGAAATAGAGACTGGAGATGTGTATGAGGATATGATTGATAATATTGAAATATATGATACAAGTAATTATAAACCTGGTGATGTGTTGTTTTCATCGAATAATGAAAAGGTTATTGGTAAGTTTAAAGATGAATTGGGTGGGAAGGTTATGGGTGAATTTATAGGATTGATATCAAAGGCTTATGCTTTTACATAGATTGACAATAATATTGAAAGGTGTAAAAAGAAGTTAAAGGGAATAAAGAAAAAAAATAAGAGATGAAACAATAATCTTTAAACATTATTACAACTGTTTAATCTTAAAGAGGGAAGAGTATCGAAAAATGAATAAAATAAGAAGTTATAAACATCAATTATATACAAAAGAAATAAATAAGAAAGCATTAGAAGCTTTTGATGATAAAAAGATATATTTTAGAGAATGGAATTAATAGTCCCTCTTATGGTTATAAGTATAAGTGCTGAGGGACTACTACCCTCTTTTACTGATTTATAAATGATAGAACCAAGCAATAACCGAACCAAAGAGTGGAGATGTCATCAACCTTGGTACTTAAATGGAAAACATAAAGAATGTGAAAAATATCAAATAAGTCTTATTGAAGAAATAACCAGAGTAAGAGTATATAAAACAAATAAGCGGATAAATTTAATTACAAATAAGTTAGGGGATGTAAAAAAAAAAAATATATATATATATATATATATATATATATATATATATATATATATATATATATATATATATATATATATATATATATATATATCCTTGAATGGACTTGAAAACTTTGATGGCTATCAATTAAACAATGGAAAAGCAATTTCCCATAATCTCAAAATGATACGTGGCTCATGGGGTAGTCAAACAAGAGCATTGAGAGAAGTTTATCATTTTATTTCTGCTCAACAAAGATATTTAGACAAAGAACTAAGTTTTAAAATAATATTTGTGAACATACTCAATGGCGATGAATGTAATCGGAAAATTAATTTATTACCTCGAATAGAACATGGACAAATATTTATTGGATCACTCTTTGAGTGGAGTGAAAATATAAAAGGAAATCAGTAAGTAATGGGGGAGAGATTGATGTCTTCTTTTGACCCCATGGACCAAGAGTCAGAGGGGGAGAGAAAATAATTCTCCTCTTTTGACCTGATGAGCCTTGAGATAGAGAGTTCTCCCTATTAATTTGTATGATGTTTTTTTGGGCCCTGAGACAGTCTCAATTTAACATGAGCTTGTATGAACAGAAAATCATTCTCCTCTTTTTGTCCTGATGGGTCTCGAATCAGAGAGTTCTCGCTATGCATTTGTCTGGGAGGGGGAGGAATTAGACTCCAGTTGAGGGGTTTTCGGGGATCAATTCAAAGTTTTCCCCATTCATTTGCATGGATGTCCCAGAAACCCCATTAATCAACAAACACACACACACACACACACACACACACACACACATACACACACACACACACACACACACAACATCGATATTACAGCAATCAGTAGGAGAGATCGAAATACCAGATGTGAAGATACGGCAAGGGATCTTTCAGGGAGACAGTCTCTCCCCCCTCTTGTTTTGTCTGACTCTAGACCAGTGTTTCTCATCCTTTTTTGTTCCACGCCCCACTTTGATTATCAAAAAAAATCGTACGCCCCACCATGATTGGAGACACTACAGTATATACTACATATGTATTCAAAAGGCTTTATTAAAACTTTATTGCAAATTTTATTCAATTGCTCCTCACTTCAATGGGAGCCCTGCCCTTGACGCAAGCTGCAGATTTGTTTGATTTGAGGAACCAATTTTGTCAGTTTCAGCCTTAAATCACCACGTTTCGTAATTTCCAGTCAATTTCTCTTAATTTCTCAGTCGATTAACCTCATCTACAAAGAAGGACACGGCTACACCTGAACAACCAATAGAAGAACATCTAAAGAAACAGGGAAGGTGACACACCAACGATACATGGATGATTTAAAGCTCTTCCCACCGAATAACGAAAAATTGACAGAACAGCTAAAACCTGTAAAACGGTTCTCTGAGGATATTCAAATATAATTTGGACGAGAAAAGTGCGCCAAGTACACATTTATACAAGGTGAACCAACAAAAACAGACAACATAAAAACTTGAAATTGAAACAACAACACAGTAGTTAGAAAACGAAGCATCAAACAAATACCTCTGAGGAGAAGAGGGCCACAAAATATGTCACAAATAAATGTGAAGAGCATTGAAATTATATTGGAAGCTGAAGAGCATCGAATTTACACCAGTGATAATTGGAGCAACATGAATAGTAAGGAAGAACCTCAATGAGATTTTGAAAAACATCCGTGGGAATATTACCATAAACGAACTACAATTGGAGGAAATCCGGGGTTCGGTAACGATCCTGATAAGAGCCCTTGGACCAAAACGCTGAGAACAACAAAGTTGAACACCTTGGTCCATAAACTGTGATTTCTTACCGAAGCGATTGTAAACACTTTTTGAGTCCTTGGAGGACTTCGTTCCATCTCCTTAAATCCGCAAATTGAGATAACATCCAACAACACAGAACACTCTTTTTAATTATTTTTTGCCCATGAATTACCACTGCACGGCAGCATGGGACTGAACAGACAGACAGACAGACAGACAGACAGACACACATACACACACACTTGTATTATTTTTTTGCCCGTGAATTATCACTGTACATTGCATGGGGTGGAGCAGGTGACTGAACTGCTGATGCAATACCTTGTGGTTTACTTCATCTGACCACATCGCTCACTCAGCACTGCCGCATCATAAAAAGACGTGTGAACACCGTCGCAAGTTTTATGGCATTATCAGAGCCGCAAGACTCGATAAATGCCACGTGAATGAAAGAGCCTTCGGGTAATTCATAATACTTTCCGGATTTCCCACTTTCTTTCAAGTAATCTCAGAAACGCCTTAGTCAGGAATATGCTTCTGGTTCAAATGGCCAAAAATGTTCGGCAAATTTGACAACCTATCCCCACCTCTAATACTTTGAAACAGATGCAATCTTGGTCTGTCATACACAGGGAATTTAGAAAAAATAGGTGGTTCAAATCAACCAGCTTGGAGAGGACTCATCAAGTGGCTGAAGTATTCAGGCCAGCACTCCAACGAAACTGTTGAAGCAAGCACTGTGCCGCCTTGGCTTACAAACATCAGTTGATAACGAACAGCTGGTTTGGCAAGCGATTTGCAATGTATACAGTGATATGTAGATGTGTGGATCAATGATCAGCGATGTATATGGCGATTCGTAGGTATTTAGTTTGATTGTACAGAAACCATTATGACCTATTCCAAGACGAGGCATTTTTCGTCGGCCAAATCAAAATGGCAGCTAAGACCCATGCTCGGTGAGGTTGGGCAGACCAAAGATATGCATTTCCTGAAGGTAAGCCTTTAGTTATCTTCAAAACGGTGTTTAAATTTACCCAAACACACAGTTTATATTTATTCAATACCTTGGAATACCGTATTCTGCTTCTAAAGTTTTGGGCCACTGGGTTTTATTGTTTTGGTATGGAGAAAGAAACACACACACACACACACACACACACACACACACACACACACACACACCCACACACACACACACACACTTATTATTATAGATTGCAATGCAACAGTGATGATTCCACTGGAATCTCATTGGCCAAAAGTTTCTGAATGATCGTTCCAAGATCCCAATGTTTCTCGTTTGCAGCGTCTGGTGAAATCCATCAAACCAACATTTTCTGCTGTGATAGAGAGTAATGAACTCCCTCTAAGAAACGAGGAACTACCTGCAGAAGATGTCTATCCCCACAATGCTCAAGGAGTACCTGGATAAAGTATCTCACCAAATGCCTCATTTTCATGAATAAGATTGTCCATTTAAGCATATTCTCTATGGTGGAGTTGGCCAGAACAATCAGATCAATTGTCCTTTATGTAAAGTTATTCATATATGAGACGAAGTCAAAAGATTTTATGAATGAGAAATTCACAATCTCCCAAGATGCAATCCTCATCCGTTCCTGAAGGGACAGGACATGATTGTGTGTGTGTGTGTGTGTGTGTGTGTGTGTGTGTGTGTGTGTGTGTGTGTGTGTGTGTGTGTGTGTGTGTGTGTGTAAATACGTTCGTTGATATCTCTCTCTCTCTCTCTCTCTCTCTCTCTCTCTCTCTCTCTCTCTCTCTCTCTCTCTCTCTCTCTCTCTCTCTCTCTCTCTCTCTCTCTCTCTCTCTCTCTCTCTCTCTCTCTCTCTCTCTCTGTCTCTCTGTGTGTGTGTCTGTCTGTCTGTCTCTCTGTGTGTCTCTGTGTGTGTGTGTGAGTGTCTGTCTGTCTGTCTGTCTGGGGGAAAAATAATTATATGAATGTACTCTCAATTATAATTGTTGCTGGTGCTTTATAAATTTAATTTTTATGCTGTAAGTGGAACTGGCTGTCAGTTATGCTTCCTTTTTCCCAATAGACTTTTGACCTCAATTTTGATAAAAGGAATGTCTTGCTATGGAAGAAAGTGATCTGGTTGATAACATCAACTTTTGCCATGATTATGTCATTCGCTTCCACCTAGTAGACACGTATTGCAGTTGCAGTTCTTTTGCCTAATGCTTATCAGCCCCCTCCACTCTCACAAAAGCATAAATGCCAGGAAATGTAATCTTCGCTTTGTGCAAATCAGTGTGGATGTGTACCATCTCAGTGATTCGAACTCCATGGTGCCATGTTAATAAAAAATATCTGATCAAATGTACTTTCCATTGTGGACAGTGAATTAATTGTGTCAAACAGATTGAGTAACAGGATTTACATCGAGTCGGTTAACAACAAAATTCTACATCTGTCTGACTCTATCTCTATCTGTCTCTGTCTCTCTCTGTCTCTCAGTCTCTATTTGTCTGTCTATCTCTGTCTGTCTATCTCTGTCTGTCTCTCTCTCTCTCTCTCTCTCTCTCTCTCTCTCTCTCTCTCTCTCTCTCTCTCTCTCTCTCTCTCTCTCTCTCTCTCTCTCTCTCTCTCTCTCTCTCTCTCTCTCTCTCTCTCTCTCTCTCTCTCTCTCTCTCTCTCCATCTCTCTCTCTCTCTCTCTCTCTCTCTCTCTCTCTCTCTCTCTCTCTCTCTCTCTCTCTCTCTCTCTCTCTCTCTCTCTCTCTCTCTCTCTCTCTCTCTCTCTCTCTCTCTCTCTCTCTCTCTCTCTCTCTCCGTCTCCTTCTCAGTCTCAGTCTCTGCTGGTGGGGTGGCCCAAAGAAATGCACACCTGCATCGAAGTTGGCCAAACTGAGTTTCAATATCGGTCCACCAACAAACTATGATGCTGGTGTGTGACAGGTTGGGTGATTCGTCAATACGTGTGCCATCTCTCGGATGGATGTTGTCGATGCAATTTTTCTTTTATGGGTTTGACGGTGATAAAACAATAATAAAATGTTGTCAATTAAACTTTATATTAAAATAAATATGCTGTTATAAATCTTAAATGGAAAATGTACTCAAATATGGTATGATTCTATGTACTTGAACTGAACATGTAATTAACATAATCATATCTTTCCTCTGTATTGAAAGATGATCGACCTGTCCAGTAAAGATATGATAAGCAGGCAAACCTTTCAAATGAGCTTCAATTCAGTATAAAAGAATTGCTTATTATTTAAATATATTTGACTTACGAATGGTTTTATGAAATGATAGCTTTCAGGTACAATCAAGCTTGAAAGGAGAATATTATTTCAACTCAACTGGAATGTTGGTCGACGGAAATGTCCAGATGTATTCACTAAACTCTGATTGCTTCATATTATGCATATATATATATATATATATATATATATATATATATATATATATATATATATATATATATATATATATATATATATATATATATATATATATATATATATATATATATATATATATATATATATACATATATATATATATATATATATATATATATATATATATATATATATATATATATATATATATATATATATATATATATATATATATATATATATATATATATATATATATATTTATATCCTGGTGTTGGCGCAGTGGTTTGGGCAGCGGCTTGGGATCCAAAAGGTCCTGAGTTCAAGCCCCGTTGGGCTACTGAATTAATACACCAGGGGGTTGACTCAGCCTGTCATCCTTCCGAGGTCGGCGAAATGAGTACCAGTGTACTGGGCCGGTGTATACCCTGGTTAAAATAGGTGTACCATATCCCTGTCTCGTAAGAGGCGACCAGGGTTGCGTCAGGAAGGGCATCCGGCGCAAAACATGTGCCAAATCACTATGCGGATCATACGGATGATCCGCTGTGGCAACCCCTTACGGGAGCAGTCGAAAGAAGAAGATATATATATATATATATATATATATATATATATATATATATATATATATATATATATATATATATATATATATATATATATAGTTACGAATTTGCGCCCGCCGGCGTGCGAACGGCCGCTTTCCACTGAAAGAAGCCACTCGCCCACCGGACGGATAATTCAGTCATGACCTTCCGGAGCAATGCCAGCACCCTGTCACGGGTGGGTCTTCAACCCCACCACGGCCTAGCCAATTTTCGACCCGCGCAGAATAGGCTCAATCGCCGAATCTCAATATACCTAAGAACCCGCGCAAGTAGCCTTCCGGAACACCGTACCTCGACGCAGGTCGGCCTGGACACGAACCGCCCAATAGGTTCGTTCCTTTCTGCAGTGATAACCGAGCAGGTATTATCACCCGACCTCGCCGGATCCGATTCTATTTAACGGGTATTTAAAACCCAACTAATATTTCAAGATGTAATATGGCGTTCCAATGGGAAAAAGACACGACGAACGGGTAACATTCACACAAACACATTATTTCAATCCGTATATACAGTCAATCATGCAGGTATGGAAGCAAATAAAGCGAAAGCACTACAACCGACTATCAGCAATTTATGTTCAGCCACTTAACAGTTTTACTTCACAAGACACGGCGCCACCAACATTCATTCGAAAGCAAAAAAAAGGCCACCCTCAAAAGACAAGGGTGCCAGACAGGGCCCGTGGGCCTTTATGGCGTGGGACTTGGCAGACCAAACGAATCCCACGAGACTGTTGCAGGTTACTTGCACCCTCGTGGTGCGATGGTGGTCGAGCTCTCTCCGGCGCTCCTTGCATGAACGTGCAGGTCCGCGCAACACAGCTGGCAGAGTGGCGCCTCCAGTCCGCGTCCCCTCCGCGACACCCGGACACTCCACCGACTGCAAGCTCCAATGAGCGGGTCGCTCTCCAGACCGCTTCTCCAAGACCCAGACGGGCAGAAGACCATGAACCGCCGACTGACACTGACACTCTGACCGACGGGCCCTGACTTCTCGAAGACCAAGACGATGCCTCCGTGCGCCTTTTATTTCCCCGGCGCACGCCCCTCCCTTCGCGGCGCGCGGGGGGGGGGGGACATTCCAACAGAGATCGGCTGGATCAGTTGCTGTTTCCCAACCATCATTCTTGCTTACCAGAGAAATCGGGGTGGGAGTTGAGTTCCAACTGTCATTCTTGTTTACCAGAGAAATCGGGATGGGAGTTGTTTTCCAACCGTCATTCTTGTTTACCAGAGAAATCAGGGCGGGAGTTGTTGTTTTTCCCCTTTTGTGTTCGTGGAGATGTTGACGGTTGCTGGCGGGGTGGTGAGGATGGCGTGGTTGTTGAGAGGTGGGTGTGGTTGTGGTTGGTCCAAAATAACGATAGGAAAAGAAAAACACTATCTCAAAGAATCACAGCCCTGTGACACGAATAAATTCCCATTAAACAACGGTGGGGAAATCTAACTGAACACAGACTTACCGGAATAACTGAACTGAGGACCAATATTGGTGTTCTGAGAATTTCCACAGCTGCAACACTACCCCCTCCCCTTTTTACAGACTCGTCCTGAGTCGTCGAATTTTCTTCTGCCATCATGTGCAAGTTTCCCCTCGTATGATTTACTTTCGAATCCCTGAGTGTGACATTTAGTGTATTCGTGTCCCAAAAATAAATAACCTACGGGCTGAGTAACTAACAAAACAAACCCACTCATACAGACAACTTAAATAAATTGCCGGCGATATGGCAAACATGCAGGGGGCAAGCAACTCATATACAATTTTACCCTTAACTTAAGCCTTAACCTTATACATTTTACACTAAACCATGGCCCAGGATCTATGGACTCTGCAGGAAAAAGAAAAGCAGGGATCCTCGCTGCTCACATGCAGTCTCTGGCTCATGAAACAATGCCGCTGACAGGGAATGTGGCCATCTGCTCACACGCAGTCCTCGGCCTCCCCCTTGAAATTAACGCAGTGAACACAAGCGGTGCACGGGCCGCCAATGCAGTCCCGTGATGCGGCTGCCTACAGGGCAGTCCCTGCAGCACGCGCAATGATCTGACGCAGCAAACAAATGGTGCACGGGCTGCCAGTGCAGTCCCGTGATGTGGCTGCTTACAGGGCAGTCCCTGCAGCAAGCCCGATGATCCTGGCACCAATGGCAATGAATGGGGGCAAATGCAACAAGGCAGCAGGCATGGGACCAAGGCAAAAGCAGGCAGACAAGGCATGGCATGGCATGGCAAGGCAAGGCCGTTGCAGCAAAACGGGTAGGTGGTGAAGCTGACCGGCACAGGCCTTGTAGTAAAACAGCCGGCAGATGAATGACCGGCACAGGCCTTGTAGCAAAAACAGCCGGCAGATGATCCGACCGGCACAGACCTTGCAGCAAAACAGCCGGCAGATGATCTGACCGGCACAGGCCTTGCAGCAAAACAGCCGGCAGATGAAGTTGGCCGGCCTCCTTTTTTGTTCAAGGAGGTTGGTGGAGGGAGTGCGGTGGTGCTGGCCACTCAGAAGGCAGGCTCGGACCTACCCTACTGTTTCCCTCCCAACCTATCGCCTTTGCCCATCTCTGTCCATACCCACTCCCTAGTTTGCAAAAACAAATTTAGCCCCAACTTATTTTTTTGTTTTATTTCCTTTATATTTCCCCTATAAATTCGTCTCCCTAACCCCCTTTATTGTCTCTGTCCGGCTAACCTATCCTGTCTTTGCCTACTCCCAACCACATATGTCCCGTTTCTGGAGGGGTATAAGTAAGAGCTAGCGTCCTATGTCGAGGCCCTATGAAGCCTCAGAATGGCCTGCTCAGATCTCAGCGATCTCAACCCAAAGTTGGTCCAGCGGCCAACTACGAGAGCGAAGGGATGGATGGTGTGGAGGGGTACACTTCCTAATCTACCCTAACATTTATTGCTTAAACTACCCCGGGCTTTCAACAAGCGCCTCGATTAAACTATCGGTTCCAGCAATTAAGATTCCCGTCACCTGTTTAGTGTCCTCTCAAATTTCGGGCCATGCCCCCCAATTTTCCTTCCATGCCCTAACACGGTCTCATGGCTGGGACGCGTGGCTCCCTTGGCAGGAACTACCCTCTGCCGATTCTCCAACAATGGCACCCCCGGGCACTACACTGCCTCCGAGCCTACCAGCTCGCTAAACATCGGGGAGTGCCCTCCCTGGCAACTCCCCTGAAATGCTGAGGTGGCAGGCTAGTGCCCCGGGCCCCTTTCCTGGGTGCCTGTGCCCAATGCAATGCCACGCGGCCAATGGCACCCCGGGCCCCGCATCATGCGGGCCACCCGTGCCCACTACACTATCCCGGCCCCCCATGGACCCTTGGCCTACTGCGGCCGACGAGCCCGGTGCCTGGGGTACCCACGAAGCGGCACTCACCGTTTGCAGCCACGCTCCCAGCCCGTCAACAGGACTCCTGCACCCCTCCAAACGGGTTTCGAGCCTACTTCCCCACCAACAGCAAAACGACCTCCATTTTGTCAATTTGTCTGACCCCCGAACTCACATTATTCTGACCCCGGGGTCCCTTGGGCGGGAATCACTCCTCCCCCCAATCGCTCATCGCACCATGCATTACACATTCACTCCATACACTCAGACCCACTGGCCTCACTCAGTCATCATGTTTCCACTCTTCTCTTCTCACACGTCGCTGATCACTGTCATTCTTCTTTCCAAATCCCTCAACTAACTCGTGCTCCCTCGTCGTCCCTTACACTACAGCACGTTACATTAAACCTACGTCCCCTCAACACATCCAAAGTCTGTAACTGTCTCCAAATATGATTTTTCCATTTCCCATTCTAAATCTCAACTAAAATCCCTCTAACTAATCCATTCCACGGGCCGCATGAGGACTTATCCTTGCCCCATGGAGCCGGTCAAGCTAAGCGAACCATTCCCCCGAACTAGTTCTATTCCTGTGCCCAGGCAGGGGGGGTCTTCTATCCCTTGCCCAGGAATCCTGTTCACCCGAAGCAAGGCTTGCTTTGTTTTTTTTCTATGCGCCACCAGTGTGGAAACTCGCAACCTGCGCTCTACTCTCCATGACGTCATGGCAGCTGCTCGCGCTTCGCGCACCTCGTCCCTCCCCGGATGGTACCATCAGGTAGGGACTTCCCTCCTGCCGGATTCCAACCCTACTTGCAGCCATGATGTCACCCTGCGCATCAAAAAACAAGCCTCGCGTTTTGAAGGGTTGCCCACGCGAACACATGTGCTCTGCTCGCCGGAGCTTTCCAAATATGCTCACGTGGAGAACCCATCCGGTCCAAATCCACATTCAGCCTACCTTCTGTCCATCTGCGGGATTGGCTAATCCACCGCATGCGTTTCCGGACCGGGCTTCAATCCCGCAGGCGTGCATGTGGCAGCCTCGTGCGTAGCACAGCACGGACCCCGCACGCGCTGCCGTGCAAACAAGGCACAGTTCCCAATGCAGCTACGGCCGCAACTCGGCCTTTGTCCACTGTCAGGCACCGTCGTCGTTGCACTCTCACGCACAAACTCCCCCATGCCACGAGGCTCACACACCTCTCAATGACATTCCGACATGCGGTTGCGTGTTCCCACATGCCGACCGCCATCTCCCTCGCATTCAGCGACCTCACACATCTGGTCCCTCTCACACACGGCCGTTCACTCACGCATGCCCTTCCACTCGCACACATGGTTCCACTCACACACGGCCTTCCACTTGCACAGGGGATCTCACTCACACACACCTTTTCACTCAAGCTCGCAATCTCACTTATGCACACTGTCTCCTTCACACATCGTGCTGGAAGGCACGCATCTCGGCTCGCTCGCAACCTTGCACACCATTTTACTCACACACGCGGTCCCTTTCACAGACAACCTTTCACCCATGCTATGCGTGCGTTTAAGCATGCATTTTGCCATACTTGTAAACACATACACAGGAACAATCACGCTGGGGATTTGTGCCACAAGGGGTTCGGGTGTCTCCAAACCCCCCAAGCTCCATGTGCTCCCATCCACAGCACTCGCCCCCTCTACCTTGCAAAGCTCGACCGGACCCATCTGGTCGATATCCGCTTCAAGAGAGCATAGCGTCTCCCTCCGTTCCTGAAGGAGGCTATCCCGCTGCTTGCACCGCGTCACGACAAATTCCCCGAGCCCGCCCCCATTGTCCTCCACTAACTCCATGTGTGTGTGCTCGTCTTTCACCCCATCCTTATCGTGTCGTCTCTCCTCTACCGTTTCTACCTCCCGTGTCTCTGTACATTTTATTTCCTTTATTATCTCTCTCGTCTCTACGTGTCTTGTCGTACACGTCTCCGTCACCCCCATTTTATTTCCCCCTCTGTGTCACCGTCACTTTAACCGTCACCTGCTCGAGTCTCGTCCTAGACGTCTCCCGAATTATTTTGTCCTCCACCGCGGGGCCGAGACAGTCCACACTCCCCCTCAGGTCGTTCGCTCCAACATGTGGCGTCGCCATTATGCCCGCCTGCAGGCATCGCCCCACGCTGCGCATTTCACCCCACAGTGTTTGCACATTTGCATCCATGTTGGTATTCATGCGATTTATTTCACTTTTCATTTCTTCTTTTATTCCCTTTCCCATTTGTTGCATATTCGCATTCATTTTGTTATTCATTCTGCACGCGTTTGTTTTTATTTCATTTGTGTTTGTTTCCTTTTTTTTTTTCATTTCACTCATTACTCCCATCAACGCATCTAACGTCCCTCTCACGTCAGCTAACCCCCTGGCAGTCGATTCGCCATTATCGGGCGTGAATCCGCCGGGGGCTGGGGAAGGATTTTGACGGAAGAGGGGAGGTGGGGGGGGTGTCATCCACTGCGGCCCCTGCGTCCATTTCGGGTTCTGGGTTCGATTGTGGGGGGGGGGGGTTGCTCCTGCACATCAATGTCCTGCTCGGGGATTTCATCCTGAACCATGGGTTCTACCATTGCATCCATTTCTAAACCCATATCCCCCTGCTCCCGTTCGCCTTGGAACGCCATCTTGCTTCTCGGAACTAATTTTTAAATGCTCGTATTTTGGTCGGAATCGAAGGTCGCTCCACACACCCCTGATCCGAATCCCGTTAATTTAGTTGGAGGCAGGATGGATTTGAATCCCACTCATGACACCAGTGTTACGAATTCGCGCTCGCCGGCATGTGAACGGCCGCTTTCCACTAATAGTAGCCGCTCGCCCACCGGACGGACAATTCAGACGTGACCTTCCAGAGCAACGCCGGAACCCTGTCATGGGTGAGTCTTCAACCCCACCAAGGCCTAGCCAATTTTCTACCCGCGCAGAATGGGGTCAATCGCCGAATCTCGATATACCTAAGTACCCGCGCGGGTAGCCTATCGGGAGACCATACCTCGGCGCAGGTCAGCTTGGACACGAACCGCACAAGAGGTTTGTTCCGTTCTGCAGTGATAACCGAGCAGGTATTATCGCTCGACCTCGCCGGATCCGATTCTATTTAACGTGTATTTAAAACCCAGATAATATTCCGAGATGCAATATGGCGTTCCAATGGGGAAAAGACACGACGAACGGGTAACATTCACACAAACACATTTATTTCAATACACATATACAATCAATCATGCAGGTATGGAAGCAAATAAATCGAAAGCACGACAACCGACTATAAGCAATTTATGTACAGCCACTTAACAGTTTTACTTCACAAGACACGGCGCCACCAACATTCATTCGAAAGCAAAGAAAAGGCCACCCTCAAAAGACAAGGGTGCCAGACAGGGCCCGTGGGACTTTATGGCGTGGAACTTGGCAGACCGAACGAATCTCACGAGACCATTGCAGGTTACCTGCACCCTCGTGGTGCGATGGTGGGCGAGCTCTCTCCGGCACTCCTTGCACGAACGTGCAGGTCCGCGTGACACAGCTGGCAGAGCGGCGCCTCCAGTCCGCGTCCCCACCGGATGGTTGCCATCATGTGTAAGTTTTTTTTTCACCATGAGAAGAAATTCTTCATCGCATCTCCAATCCCATCCCATTTTCACACTTTTTCGCCTTCCGCTCCCATTGACCCACATTCATTTCCTCCCTGATTCACTCACATATCACTCATCAGTGATGTCAGAAACAGACGACCAGAGTCTCCACTGACTGCAAGCTCCAACGAGCGGGTCGCTTTGCGGACCGCTTCTCCAAGACCCAGACAGGCAAAAGACCATGAACCGCCGACCGACACCGAAACTGACCGACCGCCCCTGACTTCTCGAAGACGAAGACAATGCCTCCGTGTGCCCTTTTATTTCCCCAGCGCCCCGCCGCTCCCTTCGCGGTGCGCGGGGGGAGGGGGAGGGGGGACATTCCAACAGAGATCGGCTGGATCAGTTGCTGTTTCCCAACCGTCATTCTTGTTTACCAGAGAAATCGGGATGGGAGTTGTTTTCCAACCGTCATTCTTGTTTACCAGAGAAATCGGGGCAGGAGTTGTTGTTGTTCCCCTTTTGTGTTCGTGGAGATGTTGACGGTTGCTGGCGGAGTGGTGAGGATGGTGTGGTTGTTGAGAGGCAGGTGTGGTTGTGGTTGGTGGTTGGTCCAAAATAACGATAGGAAAAGAAAAACACTATCTCAAAGAATCACAGCCCTGTGACACGAATAAATTCCCATTAAACAATGGTGGGGAAATCTAACTGAACACAGACTCACCAGAATAACTGAAGAAAGGACCTTTATGGTGTTCTGCGAATTTCCACAGCCGTAACAACATATATATATATATATATATATATATATATATATATATATATATATATATATATATATATATATATATATATATATATATATATATTGTTGTGAATTCGCGCCCGCCAGTGTGCGAGCGGCCACGTAACTCGAATCGCGGCACGTCGCCCACTGGACGGACAATTCCGTCGTGACCCTCTCGGACCAACGCCGGGAACTAGTCACGGGTGGGCCTTTCGGCCTCACCACGATCGTGCCAATCGGCCCCCCGCGTGGGATAGGGTTGTTCGCCAAATTCGACCTACCTAAGTACCCACACGGAGGGTAGACCGGGCGATCACACCTCGCCGCAGGTCGACTTCGGACACGGGCCACTTTAAGCGACCCGTTCCGTACTATCGGGATAACCGAGCGGTGTTATCGTCAACCTCGACGGTTCCGATTAATTTTCGGGCGTATTTTGCCCACTACCAACCCTTTACGTGAAATAAGATGGAGATTCAATTAAAGAAAAGACGAAGCGAAACGGGAAAAACAGTTCAACATAATTCACATTTATTCCGCGGCAAACGGAAAGCACACATATACAATTACAACAATTATGCACCAAAAGCAAATGTAAAAGAAACACAACAATTATGCACCAAAAGCAATTGCAACAAAAGAAACACAATGCAGATCTACTACCGACTACCCGAGCACACGGCAACAGTTACACAGTTTTACTTTACAGATGGCGCCGACAACACATATACTCAAAAGCAAAAGAAAAAGGGGCCACCCTCTACGACAAGGGGGCAGACGGGCCTGGGGCCGAGACCGCGTGGAGCCTACCCGTCTTGTGATGAGCCGCAAAATGGCGGCGGTGCCCCGACTCCACGCTCCTCCGCGGGCCTCGCTGGCACTGCCTGGAATGGGGTGGGAACGGGGCCCCCCTTTTCGCTCTATCTCAGCGTGGGGGGGGGACAGGGGGGGGGTTGTTGATGCTCTGGGGAAAGAGGATAGCTGGCTTGCTTGGGTCCCGCGACGAGCAACTCCACTGCGCCCTCGACCGCGTTCCCGGCTTCTCCTCTCTGCAGCTCCCTGACAGACTCCGAACCCCGACAGACCGACTCTCCTCCAGACCCGTCTTGACTGCTGCTGCCACACTTCGCCGCCGCCACAACTCGCACGAGCCCGAAACATAAAACCGCTCTCCAACTCGAGCCCGAAACAGAAACTCTTCTCTCCCACTCGAGCCCGAAACAGAAACTCTTCTCCAACTCGATTCGCCCCACGCTCGGCGCTTTATAGTCAGCAGGAGAAACCATATGCAGATTTTCGGATCAGGATCGGTTCGGGGGCGGAGCCACGCTCGCCCATTGGACGGAGGAAAAGTGGGCGTGATTCATTCCTGATCCTCGAATTTGCATATATCGATTCTACTCCGACGCGCCTGGAGGCGGGGCCAAATCGCCCCGCACTCGCTGATAGGACGGAACAGAAGTGGGCGTGAATCATTCCTGATCCGACTTCCCCGGAAAGGCCGCTTTTTGCACCCGCTGCTCGGCGCGCGCCCTGTACGAGTCCAGGATCGGCGCCCACAAGCGGTGCGGGAATGGCGGCAGAAGGAGGAGAGGTGAAGGTGGTGGAGGGTTTATTGTGGTGGTCCCTGGCCACGGTGACGCTTGGAATGGCGGTGATGCGATGATTGCGAGAGCGAGTTGTGACGGTAAAGGTCGTGGCTGTTGGCGTTGTTGTTGTTGTGAAGCGGCGTTGCGGTTGGTGGTTGTTGTGTGATGGCGGTTGAGACGTGGTTGGTTCAAAATAAAGATAGAACAGAAAAACGGCTATCTTGAAGGGTCGCAGCCCGAATGAATGACATTTATTCCCTTTAAAAAACGGGTTTGGGCTAACCACACATATACTTACAGAGATATCTCACCTACGGGACCTGAATGGTGGTTTGCGAATTTCCTCAACCACAACAATATATATATTTCCCTCGTCTGTTAAGATGCGGACTGAACTTTTCCTCTTCCTTACCATAAATTGTATTTGATCCATCAAAGTACCCAAAGGATTTCAGTTTTGACGTCATTCTATGCTGGGAGAAATTTTACAAATCTTTTCTTGAAATATATGCTACAATCCTTCAAAATTAGGCTGATTGCTGCACAAAAGCTGAAAATGATTTCCATCTAGAAATACATCGACCTGACAAACTGTGGTGGCAGCATTTGGGAATGACAGAGCTGTGTCTCAATGAACACTATATAAAGAACGAAAATTCTCCCTGTATTTCAGAGATCTGGAGCAAGACTGTGTTATTCTTTTCAGATCACTCCATATGCGCATTGCTCAAACGTATTTGTTACTGACGAAATCTCAAGATTTCGTAAGTATATTGATGACTTCCGTCCTCTGTTTGTTTGTTTGTTTGTGTATTTGTTATTTACGAAATCTAAAAAATTCGTAAGTATGTTGATGACTTCCGTTTCTGTTTGTTTGTTTGTGTGTTTGTTTGTTTGTGGGCAAGATAACTCGAGAACTGAAGAAGCTACCAATGCCAAATTACACCACGTGATTCAGGAGCATGATGGCTCGCGCTGATTAGATTTTGGTCAAAATCCGTCATAGGTCAAGGTCACAGTGAGGTCAAACATCCAAAAAAAAGTTATAACTCGAGAACGGAAGAAGCTACCAATGTCAAATTCCATCACGCGATTCAGAATGGCGATGGCTCGCGCTGATTAGATTTTGGTCAAAATCCGTGAAAGGTTAAGGTCACAGTGAGGTCAAACATCAAAAAAAAATTATAACTCGAGAACAGAAGAAGCTCCCAATGTCAAATTACACCAGCTGATTCAGGAAGGTGATGGCTCACGCTGATTAGATTTTGGTCAAAATCGGTCAAAGGTCAAGGTCACAGTGAGGTCAAACATTCGATTTTTGATGGTTTTGTACAGAATCATCCTAGAAACTTCTGGTTTGCGTCGCTACCGTCTCGAGAGACAGCTTTTATTCGACAAGGTCAAAGGTCAAGTTGACGATTTCGTAAGTACCAGTCTATGACTGTTTGTTACTTACGAAATCAAAAGATTTCGTAAGTATATTGATGACTTCCATTTCTGTTTGTTTGTTGCCTTCGCATTCTGCGAAAGGTTATGTTTTGGTCAGCGTGTATTTATTTATTTATTTGTAATCTTGTGATTCGTATAACTCAAAAAGTATTAAACCGAATTGCATGAAATTTGGTGGGATGATTGGTTATTAGCCAGGAAGCATTTGCTTAGATTTTGGAATCGTTCGGGTCAAAGGTCAAGGTCAAGGTCACGAAAAGGTCAAAATCGTCTCTTTACGCTAACCCGGTCAATTTTTATTCAATTTGCATGCAACTAACGCCAAAATGTTCAAAATTCAATGCCTCATCTTGTGATTTGCAATATGACACAATGACGCCCATACTCTTGTTACCGGTTCGGGGTCAAAGGTCAGGGGGGTCATGACCTTAAAAAATATGCGGTTTTTGTCATAACGCGGTCAATTCTTGTCCGCTTTACATGAACCTAGCACCAAAATGTTCAGAATTTAATGCCCAATATTGTGACACAATGACGTCAAAACACGTCACCGGTTGGGTTAAAATGTCGGGTGGGGGGGGGGGGGTCACGCTCTTGAAAAATATGCGGTTTTTGGCATAACTCAGTCAATTCTTATTCGATTTGCATGAAACCAGCATCAAACGAGATTAACTTCTCTTGTTGAAACGTTGTATTCACCGAGCTTGCGAGTGAAGACTCGCCAAAACTACGTGAGTTGATTGTTGTTTAGTCCGAAGCCCCTGAAAGTCGGGGGGGGTCATGACATTATAGATATGTGGTTTGTGTCATAAGACCATTCATATGAAACCAGTTCCACACACTCATACCAAGAACAAAAAAAAGTAGTGGCGGCGAAGGTATGCGCTCTATGAGTACCCGTTCTTGTTTGTTTGTTTGTTTGTAGGCACGATAACTCGAGAAAGGAAGAAGCTACGAGAAGTCAAATTGCACCAAGTGATTCAGGAGGGTGATGGCTCGTGCTGATTAGATTTTGGTCAAAATCGGTCAAAGGTCAAGGTCACAGTGAAGTCAAACATCAAAAAAAAATATTTATAACTCGAGAGGTCATTCGAGAGGTCAAAGGTCAAGGTCACTTTGTCGCAATTCAGGGGAGTCGACGAAACCATTATTTTTTGAGTAATTTTGATCGGATCGTCTTCAAACTTCAGGGGAATATAGTTCATGGTCTAGCACTCAGCTGTTTAATTTTTGGTGGCGATTGGCCTTGACCTTCATTGTTAGCGCCTCAGGTCAAACATATTTGACCCCAAGGTCAAATTTTCAAGTGTTAGAAACCATATCGTGTCGTACCTCAAATTGAACACCTCGATGAGTGCTTTCTGGATATGTCAGATTACACCAAGTGATTCAGGAGGGTGATGGCTCGCGCTGATTAGATTTTGGTCAAAATCGGTCAAAGGTCAAGGTCACAGTGAGGTCAAAGAGTCGATTATTGATGGTTTGGTGCAGACTCATCGTAGAAACTTCTGGTTTGCGTCGCTACCTTCTCAAGAGACAGCTTTTATTAGACAACATCAGAGGTCAAGTTGACGATTTTGTAAGTACCAGTCTATGACTGTTTGTTACTTACGAAATCAAAAGATTTCGTAAGTATATTGATGACTTCCGTTTCTATTAGTTTGTTTGTTTGTTTGTTTGTTTGTAGGCATGATAACTCGAGAACGGAAGAAGCTACCAATGTCAAATTACACCAAGTGATTCAGGAGGGTGATGGCGAGTGCTGATTAGATTTTGGTCAAAATCGGTCAAAGGTCAAGGTCACAGTGAGGTCAAATATTCCATTTTTGATGGTTTGGTACAGATAACTCGAGAACAGAAGAAGCTACCAATGTCAAATTATACCACGTGATTCAGGAGGGTGATGGCTAGTGCTGTTTAGATTTTGGTCAAAATCGGTCAAAGGTCAAGGTCACAGTGAGGTCAAACATCCAAAACATTTGATTTTTGATGGTTTGGTACAGAATCATCATAGAAACTTCTGATTTGCGTCGCTACCTTCTCCAGAGACAGCTTTTATTAGACAACATCAGAGGTCAAGTTGACGATTTTGTAAGTACCAGTCTATGACTGTTTGTTACTTACGAAATCAAAAGATTTCGTAAGTATATTGATGACTTCCGTTTCTATTAGTTTGTTTGTTTGTTTGTTTGTTTGCTTATAGGCACGATAACTCGAGAACGGAAGAAGCTACCAATGTCAAATTACACCACGTGATTCAGGGGGGTGATGGCGAGTGCTGATTAGATTTTGGTCAAAATCGGTCAAAGGTCAAGGTCACAGTGAGGTCAAATATTCCATTTTTGATGGTTTGGTACAGATAACTCGAGAACAGAAGAAGCTACCAATGTCAAATTATACCACGTGATTCAGGAGGGTGATGGCTAGTGCTGATTAGATTTTGGTCAAAATCGGTCAAAGGTCAAGGTCACAGTGAGGTCAAACATCCAAAACATTTGATTTTTGATGGTTTGGTACAGAATCATCATAGAAACTTCTGGTTTGCGTCGCTACCTTCTCCAGAGACAGCTTTTATTAGACAAGGTCAGAGGTCAAGTTGACGATTTCGTAAGTACCACTCTATGACTGCTTGTAACTTACGAAATGTAAAGATTTCGTAAGTATATTGGTGAATTCCGTCCTCTCTTTGTGTGTTTGTTTGTTTATTATCTTGTCAAAACGAAGTTTTTTTTCGCGAATTGAAAAAAAGTGAGGTTCGCTCGTTCTTTTCTTCAATCAACCTGAATGTCTCTCTTTAAACCATCTGGTGAATGGTAAAACATATGAACCGAAGCAAAGATGGAGAGAGAACCATCCCCAAGTTCGTCTGCAACAAAGAAACCCTCTGAACAGTGACAAGGCTGCTACCCTTGGAATACACTTCTCGGTCCTAAATCTAAATGCGAGCACTGACTCAAAGTTTAAAGTGGGTAGGCATTATTTTGTCAAACAACATAGAGATATTTTCAATAATGCACGTCCTGTAATCTTTCTGCTCAACCTGGACCTCTCACTTTGGCAACTCAAGCAAGCCATTCTCAAGTCCAACAATAGCTTGCCTCGTCCTGCCCACTTAACTTACTCTATGTTCAAGCACATTGATGATTGGGTGCTCGGAGTTTTCCTTGAACTCATCAACAAGGTTTGGTCTTCAGGAAAGCTTTCTTGTAACTGCAAACACTCCACCATTATCCACAAAGTAGGAAAGACCCTTCAAACCCATCCCACTCCTGACCGATTGCGCTCATCTCTTTTGTCAGCAAAATTATGGAAAAGATGGTCAATGAATGACTGGTCTTCTTCCTGGAAAAAAACAACCTGCAGTACTTGGTTTTTCAAACCCGGCGGCGCGACCCCCAAGTGGGGTCGCCGAGCAAATGTCGTGCGGTCGCAGGCGTCCGCTTGCAGCGAAAAAAATTGTCTATTTTCGATCGGTGTTCGCTTTTACGGGATGTAATATAAACGGTTCGTTCAAAGTATGGGAACCGGCGCAACATGACGCTTGGATTGGGCTCCAGCCAATGTGCGGGCTCGCTGAAGGGCGGTTCATTTTGGTGGGAAATTAGTGGTTTGACCCATGGCCTCTCAGACTCTGACTCTATCATTAACGTCTGCATATTCACGTGTCCACGTATGACTCGAGACCTTATTTGTGATGTCAGCACCGGCCTCTAGCAAATCTCGAGAACGTTATTACCAGGATAAATTTCTGGACGTTGGATTTTACTACGTGGTGGATAAAAGTGGGGCACAGAGGCCTCAGTGTGTGATTTGTTTCGAAGTGCTTTCTACGGAGTCTATGAAACAAAATAAGTTGCAGAGGCATTTGACTACAAAACATGTGCCTTACCAGGGTAAGGAAAGAGGGTTCTTTGAGAGGAAACTTCTTGCACTCAAGAATACGCGTCTTGACAGAGAAGGTACATGCCATCAGTCCAATTCTCAGGCATTAGAGGCCTCGTATCGAGTGCCGCTCCATGTTGCCAAGACTAAAATGCCTCACTCCATTGCGGAAGAACTCATGCTGCCATGTGCAAAGGACATGGTATCTATGATGGTTGGGGAGGAAGCGGCGAAGAAACTGGCAGTTATACCCCTCTCTGACAACACCATCCAACACAGAATTGAAGATATGAGTCTGGACGTAACGGCTCAGGTCGTACAGAAGATCAAGGAATCGCCGTGGCATGCCATACAGTTGGACGAGTCCACTGATATCGCATAGTACGCGCAACTCATCGTCTGGGTCCGCTTCATCAAGGCTGATAACTTTGTCAATGAGCCTCTGCTCATCAAACCATTGGAGGCCACCACCAAAGGCGAGGACATTTTTGGGAAAGTGGAGCAGTTTTATCGTGACCATGATCTGGACTTCGGAAAGTTGCTCGGTTCTACAACAGACGGCGCACCAGCAATGTTCGGAGTGCGTTCTGGATTCAAGGCTAAATTGCTTGAGGTGGCTCCTCAGACGTCTATGGTACACTGCACGATTCACCGAGAAGCGCTCGCCTCTCGTACTTTGCCAGAAACCTTGCAGAGCGTGCTCTCAGAAGTCGTAAAAATGGTGAATCACATCAAATCGAGCACCCTCAACACTAGGTTATTCAGGCCAGTCTGCCAGGAGATGGACGCCGACCATAATAATTTACTATTCTACACTCAAGTCAGATGGTTATCTCGAGGAAACCATCTTCTGTGTGTTTACGAGCTCAAAGATGAACTGAAGGTGTTCCTACGCACACAAGGGAAAACGGCATGGGTAGCGTTGCTTGAGTCGGACTCTTGGCTGTCAGAACTGTGCTATCTCATTGACATCTTTGAACGTCTCGATGTTCTCAACCACTCCCTCCAAGGCAAAGACGCCAACCTCATTATTTTTCACGACAAAATGAGCGGATTTCTGGTGACTAAAAATTACTGGCAGACAAAGCAACTGTTAAGCGCTTCAGCCTTTTCTCCCATCTGGTGGAGCATCTAACGACCTGCCAGAACGATGATACTGAGCTCGACAGTCTTTCTGGGGAGATAGCACGTCACCTTCGGTCGCTCATTGAACAGTTCGAGCACTATTTCCCTGAGCTGGATGTGCAGTCCTTTTCTATGGTTCGGGACCCTTTCATGCTCCACTGGACTCGATTGCTGGTGAAGATGATACAGCACAGGAAGAGCTTGTACAGCTCCAACAGGATTCAGGAGCACAGGCTCTTGCGCGGACGAATTCGTTGTCGACATTCTGGTGCAAAATGTTGCCGTCGTACCCGACCCTGTCACGGCGCGCCATTAAGGTTCTCATGCCATATCCTTCATTATACTTTTGTGAGCAGTCGTTCTCTACCATGGTGGTGATTAAACAAAGTACAGAAATCGCATAGAAATGGAGCATGATATGATCCTGGCATTGTCATCTACTTCTCCACGAATAGAGAAGTTGGTTTCTAAAAAACAGGCTCATCCTTCTCACTGATATATCTAAATGTCATTTGGACTAAACTTCTGAAACATTCAACTGTACTATTTGGATACTGTCGGCTATTCTCCGTTTACTCGTCTATGAAAACATGATGATGGTGAATAAGTAAACAGTAAATTTTCTTGTGTCATATGAAATCTTATCTTATATATTATGAATTGGGTTTTGAATCTTTTGGGTCGCGCGATGTAGAGAGGTTCTGAAATTGGGTCGCCACTAAAAAAAAGTTTGAAAACCACTGCTGTAGTACAAGTACCAGAGCGTGTTCAGAAAGGGACACTCCACCATTGACCACATCACTTTACTGGCCAATGACCAGGAAATCTTTAAACAATCACGACATTGTTTCGAGTGTTCCTCGATATCTACAAGGCATATAACGGAATCGGGAAAGAAGGCCTTCTGCCCAAGATGTACCCACGATCACTGGCGGATTTTTTTGGGGGGGCGGGGAGTGGGGGCAATGCTCCCTCCTATATTTGTATTTACAATGAAGATAAAAAATATCCCGTATTTAAACGTGAGTAACAAAGCGAAACAGATCCCAAGTGTGTGGATATTTTCTTCCAGCCATGGCAGAATCATGGTATTTGCATGGAGTGATGTGATTGGCTGCATCCTTTTTCAAACCAAATTAACAGTTGGCTGCAGACTATAACGCACATACAGTAAATGATATGGAACTGAATGGTGAACGCTAATATAAAATTTTTGCTATTCACGGGTCCCCAGCAATTTATTAAAGAATTTGCAGTTTTTTTACGCACGGTGCTTTATTCATTTTCCAAGGTTCCATTTTTCCAGAGAAAATACAGTGAATAAGTAATCTAATTAGTAATTACCATCCGTTTTGCAAGCTCATGGTACAAACAGTAACATATGACATGATAAAATGTTGGTGCACCAGAAGACCTTAATGTTGAGACACACGTTAACATTAAGAGTCGAAGTATTTTGTTGCTGAGATAAACAATTAGACTTCTAGTTCTACATATATGGGGGTATTTTTTGCTTCATTTTCATTCAATTTTGCTTTACACTGCGTTTCTCTGCTTTAATGGGTCTTGGTCGAGCTGTTGATGCTAATCTGTTCAGGTCAGACAATGCACGAAGTCCTTTCCGTTAAAGTTGCACTTTTCAAGAATGTAACTACAAAGTTAAACAAGGACCGACTGTATAAAGTGCAGTCTAAATTGAATAATATGAAATTTACAATCCGAGTAGAAAGAATATTTTTGTTCATGTCACAAATCGACCTGCGGGCCCGACCCAAATCAATTTTTTGAACAAATTATGAACTTTGTTAATAATTCCTGTATTAGAAAATAAACATTGTTTCTTATTGGGAGACTTTAATGTCGATCTATTTCCTGGTCATTTCAACTCATTTACACAAATTTTTTTTGGATATTATGTTTTCATTTTTGTATATCCCACTCATAATCAGAACATGAAGAATTGCTGATAAGTCTGCGACACTTAAATAGCCCCTGTTGGACGTCGTCCAAAATGGGGGCTTATGGATTTGGTCTCGATTTTCGTGTGTATGTGCGTGCGTCCGCAACCATATCTCGGACATATATGGACCGATTGTATTCATTCTTGGCACAAAGACAACACATGATGGTATACATAAGCTCTTTACTTTTTTTCCCGACATCAGATCCAAGATGTCCGACTGGCAGCCATTTTAGTTGTAAAAAAAAATTTGGTGTCAAACACGTCCTCAACCATTTCTCGGACAAGCATTTACTGTTGTTGTTCAAACTTGGCCTACAGATAACGAATGACGGCTTACATATGCACATCATTTATTTTTCCCAAGAGCATATCCAAGATCCAAGAGCAAGAGCATAACCAAAAAGACATGGACCGATTTTGTTCAAACTTGGCACAAGCACAGGACGTGATGGCACACATGTGCACCTCACTTTATTTTGCAACCTGATCAAAGATGGTCGACTGGTGGCCATTTTAGTTGCACATAAATATGGGCTAGCTTTTAACTCCGAACAGCAAAATTACGAAAACAATGGGGGCTATGACTTTTTTCTTTTTTTTAACTTGTTGATAAGTTGATAAGTATTTTTGATAAGATAAGATGATAAGTATTTTTTTACCAATTTTCAACCATATCCAGAAACAGAGATTGTTTTGTTAGATGTCACAGATCACTTTCCAATTTTTCCTTATACACTCAGCAGCTTAAGTAACCGCTATAACTATTCCCCTAAGATTTGGATACGTAAAATGACTAATGTTAATATTCCAAAGTTTAGACAATGTCTAATGTTAGTTGATTGGTCGTAGGGTTTTTTTGGTTTCCGAGGCAAAAGTGCTTTCAATTGTCGATTGCAAAAGTTAACTTGTTGCTGTTGCAGACCTTTGTTTCTTTAAATCTGTATTCTCACCCATCACTGATAGGTACTCTCTTTGGTTTTCAAATGTTTTCACATATTGGACATATTACAGTGATAAGCAATGTATATTGAACAAAGTGAGGAAGCAACTTTCGGACTGTCTTCTTTAACCTTCCCACAATAGATCCAAACTGCACACCTGGAGCTTTTGAATGAAATGTTGTCAAAACTTTATCAGTTAATATATTGCCCACCCATCCATCAGCAAAGCATTCAGCACTCATTACCGGCCCACTCCAAATTCATTACGAATCATTTCAAAGGAACACGCCCTTGGGGCATATTTAGTTTGCAAGTTATTTGCTTTTGCTGCTATATTGCAAACGGGATGCCATAGGGGCATGTTCCTTTTCAATTAATATATTTCCAGGCCATGTGTAAGTGGAACATGCCAAAGAGATGCAAACCATTTTTTCCCAAAAGACGCTTCTATGAAGTTGGAATTGCTTGAATAGACATTGATTTCGGTTCACTACTCGATTCCTTTTGATTCCATTGTTGCAATTGAGTACCTTGGAATTGATCTGCCCATCACGCTTTAGCACTATCAAACAATGTTCAAATTGGACAAATCAACACATTTTTAGCAATCAGAACTGCTGATAAGTTCAATTCAGCAGTTTAATTTTTTTTTAATTCGGTTCAGGTTAAGAGAATCTCGAGCTTATCGCATTTCAGCGGCAACGTTTATGAACGTCAAGAGCGTTGTATGGTGATGGATAGGGGAGGGTGTTTTGGAGGACGTGGGAAGGGGTTTGGGAGGAGGTGGGAAGAGGTGTGAGGTGAGGGGAAGGTGTGAGCTGTGATCTGTACCCTCTTGTGCTGCCTTTTTTGACTTCAGGACATATTTATGCAAAGGTTACAAAATGCCATTGTAAGGCTTTTTATGTCTAATAAACTGAATAATTTTGTGCATCATTGAATCTTGATGGAGAAAGCGATTAGATATCATCAGAAGTATTCACCCAAACTCAGCTGTCTGCACCAGCTTGCCCCATCCCAACCCCAATTCCTCAACACCGAGAGCCTCAACTCCACTTTCCCAACGCTGCCCCTTCTCTGCCCCTCCATCCCCACTCTCTGTCTTCCATTTCCTTTTTCTTCTTGAAGTAGTCACCCCTCACCCCCCCTCCTCCCAGGAACACAGCTCCCCCTTTCTTCTTCAAGTCCTAAACATCCCCTCCCAACCCCAGGTCCTCAACCCTTCTTTTTGAACCCTGTCCTTTCTCTGTCCCTCCTCCGCCCATTCAAGCAGCATCCCCGACTGCTAAAAGAAGTGTTCATTTGTCCAATTCGGGCATTGTTTCACATTCCATTCGTCTCTAAATGGTGTTCAATAATGAACAATAGGCGATCACTAATCTCTTGCACAGCCTGCCGGTCATTATCAACGGTTTCGTTGGAGTGCTTGCTTGAGTGCTTAAGGCACTTGGCGAGCACTCCACAAGCTGCTCAATCATCTTCATCATCATCATCATCATTGATATTGATCTTTGTCAGGCCATTGGCCCGATGATGATCATTTTCATGGATGATTTCACAAGGTAAATATGATACAGCATTGCATCGGGTGCAAACAAAACTTCATTGAGACAACTTCGTATCGTAAAAGCGAGCACTCCGTTGCACATTTCAGCAATACCAGATTTGCATACACATTTCCATAGACATTTGCATAGACATTCCAATAGACATTTGTATGGTCATTTGCATAGCAAGGCAAAGAATTAGTGTAGCCTTGGAAGCCAAATATAAATCATCGCTTTAAATCCTCATCCTCAGGTCTTAGTTTCGTTTTTCCACTTTGTTGAAAGGCTCTCCAGAGAGGATTTTCGTTTGCTTGGATGTCCCTTTGCAAGCTGTGGCAATGCATGGCAAAAGTACACTCATTGTCCCTCTGCCCTGTCGTCCTTATTTTCAATGATTGCCCATGATTCGTGTTTCCATGAGTTTTCTGGAACTGGGATGTTGAAATTTTTGCTGATATGCCAATGAATCACTTTGCATACTTTGTTTTACTGTTGTGTGTAAAATTGTTCTGATAATATTTTTTTTGAATCCTGAAAGCAGATGACTAGTACTTTCTATTTCTGTCTTGCAGAACCCACACTTGTCTGTTTGGCTCAGTAATGCCATATTAAAAAAATACATTGGTGTAGTGTGCTTGATCTTTCATTCTCCTTCTCATAGAGCTGACCTCTTCGTAGCTATTCCAAGGAGCCTTCTTTGTTGATTCCAACTTGGTCAAATTATTTTTTTCTATTTTCCAGCTCTTTTATCGTTCCTCCAGTTGTTGGTGTACATTTGTTCATGTTTCTTTTTAAATATTTATTTTGTCTTTTTTGTATTTGTTGGGGCTGTATATGTTACTGTTTCATTTTCCTTTGGTATCTTCTATATGCACCTGTTTTTGGAAATTAATTGCATGATGAATTGCAGATTCTTTTTCAGGTTTATTGTGTTCATAGTTGTATAAAATAAAACTTGAGAGTCTGTTGAGCATTTCACAGACTCAGCTAGTCCAACATTCGTCACTCTGTGCAATGGTTGAGTTCCACCAGGCCGCTCCCTCTCTCTCTTCTCGGCAGGTACATTCTTGGGATGCATTGTTTTTTGTAGATCATTTTGTGGATGGTAAGGAGTTTTCTTATTTTAATGTCGAACATTAATTTCTGATTGGGGCTAGTTTATTATTCCACAGCTATATTAGCACACTGGAACTGCAAGTTGGTTTATGGTTTCATTTTGTTTATTGGGGTGAGGTACTTTTTCAGGTTCAGCTTCGTTCTACGTAGATATTCTTTGGCGATTGTTTTGCGCATTCGTTTGTGACATATTTGGTGGCCCTCTTATACTCCAAGGCATTTGTATGATGGTTCGTTTTCTAACTGCTGTGTTGTTGTTTCATACTCAATATTTATGTTGTTTGTTTTTGTTGGTTTACCTTGTACAAATGTGCACTTCATACATTTATCTCGTACAAATTCCATTTGAATGTCCTCAGAGAACCGTTTTACTAGTTTTAGCTGTTCTGTCAATGTTTCATCATTTGGTGTGATGAGGTTGAAATCATCCATGGATAGTTGGTGTGTCAGCTTCCCTGTTTCTTTGGATGTTCTTTCATTGGTTGTTAAGGTGTATCCGTGTCCTTGTTTGTTCATGAGGTTACTCAGTGGGTCCAGAGTCAGACAAAACAAGAGGGGAGAAAGACTTTCTCCCTGGAAGATCCCACACCTTATCTTCACATTTGGTATTTCGATATTTCCTTCTGAGTGCTCCTTTGCTTTCTCAATCAGTTTGATTACTTGGAGATTGATTTTGTATATTTGCATGCATTTATCAACCACGAATGTGGTACACTGTCAAAAGCCTTCTTATAGTGTGTCCAGGTGGTGGACAATTTGGTTCTTCGCATTTTGCAACTTTCAAGTATGGTCTTGTTCAGTCGTAGGTGGTCAATTGTTCCATAACAACCTCTCTTCCATAACTTTTATTCTGCCTCCAAACCTCCTTGTTGTGTTAGGTGATGGCACATCATTTCTGTAATTATTCATGTTAGAAGTTTGTATGGTGTTGGTAGACATCTTTTTGGTTGGCATTTGTGAGGAAACTGGGCTTCTTCAGATTTTTGGATGAGATATGTTTCCTTCAACGAAGCACTCATCCACTGCCTTTTCTTCTTGGATCAGTTCATTGATGTGTGTGTGTGTGTGTGTGTGTGTGTGTGTGTGTGTGTGTGTGTGTGTGTGTGTGTGTGTGTGTGTGTGTGTGTGTATGTGTGTGTGAGATGCTTTTTGTGTCAATTATACGATTGCATTGTACCTTTTGACCGTTTGCACTGCTGAGACCCCTTCGACCATTGCAGACCCATTAAGAACCCTGAGACCTAGAGGACCCAAAAGACACTGAAGACCCTTTAAGACCCAAAAAACCCAGAGGACCCAAAAGACCCATAATGCCCCTAAAACTCTGTCGACCCTTTCAGATTATTGTAAATGGATGAGGTGTGTGTGTGTGTGTGTGTGTGTGTGTGTGTGTGTGTGTGTGTGTGTGTGTGTGTGTGTGTGTGTGTCAGCTTTTTGTGGAGTTTACTGGAGTGTCCTGATGTGGAATGTGATGCACTAAAATCTTCATGACCTCCTGAGTTGATTGGGCTAATTAACTACAAAATATCCAGAAGAATTCCCATGTTTTAAACGTGCACCATGTTATCGTATATCCATGAATTTGTGTTAACGTATAAAGCAGCTTAATACATACTTCCACTGCAGCATGACATTCTAATTACTAAATAAATAACAACAACAATAATAACATTGGAACAAAGTATTTATTAATTAATACTCATAATATTAACAACAAGAATAATAATAGAAGTATCATTTGGCAATAATATAATAATTAACATATAGTCCCCGCACTGGCCCAAGCACATATCGGGCTTGGTGAACGGCAAGCTCATGCTCAAGCAGTACAGCAGGTGGAAATGTATCAAGGCTGTGAAGGCCACTGATAATTTAGTCCAACGATCCAATTAGTATATAGAAACAAATCGTCATATACGAGTGTATATATACATATATATATATATATATATATATATATATATATATATATATATATATATATATATATATATATATATATATATATATATATATATATATATATATATATATATATATATATATATATATATATATATATATATATATATTGTTATGGTTGTGGATACAAGCTGTAAGGGTTAGGGTTCGGGTTATATATATTGTTACGGTTGTGGAAATTCGCAAACCACCATTCAGGGACCGTAGGTGAGATATCTCCAAGTGCATGTGAAGATAGCCCCAAACCCGTTGTATAGAGGGAATTTATGTGATTCATCCGGGCTGCGACGCTTTGAGATAGCCGTTTTTCTGTTCTATCTTTATTTTGAACCAACCACGTCTCAACCGCCATCACACAACAACCACGTTAACCACCACGCCAGCCATCATCACCAACTACAACCACGCTCCAACCCTCAGACAACAACAACAACAACAACGCCAACAGCCATGACCTTTACCTTCACAACTCAATCCCGCAAACATCGCATCACCGTCATTCCCAAACGGCACCATAACCATCAAACCACCACCGAAAACACTCTACCACCCTCACCTCTCTCCTTCTACGGCCATTCCCGCACCACCTGTGAACACTGAGCGTCAGGCTGTCTTGGGCCCGTTCAGCGATACGCACCGAGCCGCGAGCGCAAATAGCGGCCTTTCCGAGGAAAATTCGGATCACAAACGCAACAAGCCCACTTCCACTCCGTCCAATTAGCAAGCGCGGAGCGGCTTGGCCCCGCCTCAAGGCGCGTCTGTGTGAAATCGAGAAATGCAAGTTCTCGGATCAGGGGAGGTTCACGCCCACTTTTCCTCTGTCCTATTGGCGAGCGTGGCTCCGCCCCCGAGGTCATCCTGATCCGGATATCTGCATATTGTTTTCTCCTGCCGGTCTATAAAACGGCTAGCGCAAGGCGAATCATGAGAGAGTGAGTCAGTTTTGGTTGGAGAGTGGAAGAGAGCCGGGGCAGAGGCGAGGCGAGTCGGGTGGACAGCGAGTCGAGTTGGTGGAGAGCGAGTCGAGACGGGTGGAGAGCGAGTCAGTTTTGGTTGGAGAGTGGAAGAGAGCCGGGGCAGAGGTGAGAGCGAGTCGAGTTGGGTGGAGAGCGAGTCTAGTCGGGTGGAGAGCGAGTCGAGTCATCGGTGTGGCAGAGAGTTGAGTCGGGTGGTGAAGTGAGTGGAGTCATTTGGCGAAGTCATCGGTGTGGCAAAGAGTTGGGTTCTGGAATCGGCTGAGAAGAGCTGCGGGAAGAGGCAAAGGAGCTCGGGTCCGAAGCGAGAAGGACGGCGGTCGGCGACGAGATCGCGGTGTGGGATCACTCATCGCGGGACCCAAGCCAGCCAGCCATTCTCCTCCCCCAGGGCATCAACAATTCCCCCTTTCCCCCGCGCTGAGATAGTGCAACAAGGGGGCCCCATTCCCACCCTACTCCAAACGTCGTGCCAACGAAATCCGCCAAGGAGCACGGAGTCGGGGCACAGCCTCGCGGCCACATCTGCGGCTCGTCCGCCAACGCATCACGAGGACGCGGGTAGGACCCCCCCCCCCCCGGTCTCGCGGGCCTGGCTGCTCCTTCAGGTCGCGCGCGCATATTGGCCTACAGGCCCGTCTGCCCCCTTAAATATGAGGGTGTCTTCTTTCCTTTGCTTTTGAGTAAATGTGTGTTGGCGCCGTCTGTAAAGTAGAACTGTATAAGTGTTGCCATTTGTGCGTGCAGTCGGTAGTAACTCTACGCCGTTGTTGCTTTTGTTTTGATTGCTCTATGTGCATTTTGACTGTTTGGCTGTATATGTGTGCTTACCGTGTGTCGCGTAATAAATGTGCTTTGTGTGAACTGTTTTCCCGTTTCGCTTCGTCTTTTCTTTATTGACCCTCCATCCTGCTTCACGTAAAGGGTTCGTAGTGGGCTTAACACATCCGGTAATTAATCGGAACCGTCGAGGCCGACGATAACACCGCTCGGTTATCACTGTAGCACGGAACGGACCGCTTAAGCGGTTCGTGTCCGGAGTCGACCTGCGGCGAGGTACGATCGCCCGGTTTACCATTCGCGTGGGTACTTAGGTAGGTCGAGTTTGGCAAACAACCCTATCCTACGCGGGTGGCCGATTGGCACAATTGTGGTGAGGTCGAAAGGCCCACCCGTGATTGGCTCCGGGCGAAAGTTCCTGGAGGGTCACGACTGAATTGGCCGTCCGATGGGTGACGCGGTCGCTATTCGAGTGACGCGGCCATCCGCACGCCGTTGGGCGCGAATTCGCAACACTGGTGTCAGGGCGTGGGACAAGAACCCATCCCCCACCTCACAACATTGGTGTCCAGGAGTGGGATTCGAATCCCTCCCGCCTCCAAGCTAAATTCATGGGGAATCGGTCCAGGGGTGAGAGGAGCGACCCCCGATTCCCTCCAAATTACGAGCGATTTAAATTAACCCTTTACGAGAAATAAGATGGCGTCTCAAGGCGAGCGGGAGCCGGGGGTATTAGAAATGGATGTAGAATGTGTAGAATCCATGGCCCAGGATGGAGACCCGAGCAGGAAATGTTGGTTGTGCGGGAACAATTTCCCCCCCAACCGAACCCAGAGCCGGAAATGGGTGCGGCAGCGGCCGCGGTGTATGACACCTCCCCTCCCCCTCTCCGCCAAAACCCCCCGATCCTGGACGAATCGGCTCAGCTGAGCACACCCAACATGGCCCAGCTATGTGCCATGCTGGCGGCAATGAATGCGAACATAAACAGGGAAATCGATGGAGTGTACAAACAAATGGAAACAAACAAACAAAATGAAAGAAATGCGGGGTGAGACGCGAATTGAAAAATAGCGAACGAGCTGGGAGGGAGTGCAATGGTTGTCAGGCCCGCAATGGAGGCGGGTGAAGGCAAAATAATTCGGGGAACGTGTTGGGCGAGAAGCGTGACGGTGACACAGAGAGAAAAATTAAATGGGGTGACCGAAACGTGTGAGAAGAGACACAAGGTGACGACAAAGGAAATAAAATAGTGGAGACAAGGGAGATAAGGGAAGAGACGGAAATAACAGAGACATGGGAGATAGAAATGGAAAAGGAGAGATTACACGATGAAGACGGGGTTAGTGACGAGCACAGACACACAGAGTTAGTGGAGGACGATGAGCGGGAGCTGGCGGACTGGTTAGAGACCGGTGCGGGCAGCTGGATGGCCTCCTCCAGGAACGAGGGGAGGGAGTATGCCCCCTTGAGGTGAGTCACGACCGGGTGGGTTCGGTCGTGCTTTGCGAGGTCGAGGGAAGGAGTGCTCTGGACAGGTGCACGGAAAGCTTGGGGGGTATAGAGGCCCCGGAAACCCTTGGGGTGGCAGAAATCCCCAGTGTGGTTGTCCCGGTGTGTGTGGTGCAAGGTGTGAGTGTGCCCCCGTGTGTGGAAGCGACCCCGTGTGTGAGTGATGTGGTCGGGAGTGTGCCAGAGAGCGTGCTTCCCAGGACGCCGTGTGTGAAAGGGGCACCGCAGGTGGAAGAGACCACATGCGCCCAGGAAACGGCACGCGTGTTTGCGAACAGCCGAGTGGGAGTGCGGCCCTGTGTGTGAGTGGTGTGGTGGCAAGTGTGCCGAAGTGCGTGCTTCCCAGCACGCCGTGTGTGGATGAGGCACCGCATGTGAGTGTCACCACGTGTGCGAGTGCAAGGGAGACCATGTGTGTGAGAGAGCGGTATGTAAGGGAGATGTCGGTCGGCATGCGTGAGCACGCAGCCGCGTCTCCCGGTGTGAGTGGAATGTCGAGATGTGTGTGTCGTGACACGCAGGTGTGCGTGGGTTGAATGGCGACGACGACAGCGTCAGAGAGACGAAGGCCGAATAGCGGCCATAGCTGTAACGGGGACCGCGCCCGGTTCACCCAACAGCGAGCGCGAGGTTCGGGCCATGCAACGCACGAGGCCGCCACGTGCTCGCTTGCGGGAGTGAAACCGGTCCGGAAACGCCAGAGGTGAATGTTGCCGATCCCGCGACGGACAAAGTTTTGGCAGGATTTCGGATTTGGACCGGATGGGTTCTCCACACGGGCATGTGTGTTAAGCTTCAACGGGCAGAGCACATGTGTTTGCGTGGGGAGCCGCTCGTAGTGCGAGGTTTGCTTTTGTGGTGCGCATGGTGACGTCATGGCTGCACGTGGGGTTGGAATCCGGCAGGAGGGTGAAACCCTGCCGGATGGTGCCGTCCAAGAATGGGCGAGGTACACGTGCAGCTGCATGACGTCACGGGCAGGTATAAAGTGCACGGGCTGCGAGTTTCCACAGTGGTGCTGTGCAAAATTTGGAAAAAAACAAAAATAAAATTAACGAAAGCAAGCCTCGCTTTCGGGTGAACTGGATTCCCGGGCATGGGGTGGAAGACCCCCCTGCCCGGGCACAGGATAACACTAGTTATGGGGAAGGGTTAGCTTAGCAAGACCGGCTTCATTGGGCAGGGGTAAGTCCTCATGGGGCCTGCAGAATGGATTAGTTAGAGGGATTTTCGTTGAGATTTAGGAAGGGAAATGGGAAATGCCATTTTGGAGACAGTGACAGACTTTGAGTGTGTAGAGGGGACGTAGTTTAGCTACATAGTGTTAAATGGAACGTGCTATCGTATAAGGGACGATGTGGGAGCACGAGGTAGTTAGGGGATGTAGATAGAAGGATGGCAGGATTCAGCGGTGTGAGTTGGTGAGTGAAGTGGAAGCATGTGCTTGGTGAGTGAGTGAGGCCAGCGGGTCTTTGTGTATGGAGCGAATGTGGAATGCATGGTGCGCTGAGTGATTGGGGGAAGGAGTGACTCCCGCCCAAGGGACCCCGGGATCAGTGTAGAGTGGGTTAGGGGGGTAGTTAAATTGAAAAATGGAGGTCGTTTTGCTGTTGGTGGGAGTGTAGGCTCGAACCTGTTTTGGAGGGGTGCAGGAGCCCTGTTGACGGGCTGGGAGCGTGGCAGCGAAAGGTGAGTATCGCTGAGTGGGTACCCCAGGCACCAGGGTAGTTGGCCGTAGTAGGCCAAGGGCCCATGGGGGGCCGGGATAGCGTAGTGGGCACGGGTGAGCCCGCATGGTGCGGGGGCCCGGGGCGCCATTAGCCGCGTGGGCAGTGTTGTGGGCATGGGTGACCCTCGGAAAGGGGTCTGGGAAGCCAGCCTGCCACGTGAGCGTTTCAGGGGAGTCGCCAGGGAGGGCACTCCCCGGTGTTTAGGGAGCTGGTAGGCTCGAAGGCAATGTAGTGCTGGGGGTGCCATCATTGGAGAATCGGCAGAGGGTCGTGCCTGCCAAGGGAGCCACGTGTCCCAGCCATGAGACCGTGTAAGGGCACGGAAGGAAAATTGGGGGTGCGAGGCCCGAAATTGTGAGGACACCAACACAGGCGACGGGAATCTGGGTTGATAGAACCAATAGTTTGAGCAAGAGGCACTTGTTGAAAGCCCTGGGGTAGTTTAAAGGTTAATGGTGAGGGTAGGTTGGGAAGTGTACCCCTCCGCACCATCCATCCCTTCGCTCACTTTGTGGGCCGCTGGACCCACTTTGGTTACATCGCTGGAATCTGGGGAGGACATCCTGAGGCTTGAATTGGGCCTCGGCACATGACGCGAGCTCTCCCTCATTCCCCTCCAGTAAGTGAACGTAGGGGTTGGGAGTAGGCAAGGTGACAGGATAGGTTGGCCGAACAAGGACAGTAAAGGGGGTTAGGGGACGATTTATAGTGGGGAAGTAAAAATAAAAACAACAGAAAAATAAGTTGGGGCTAAATTGGGTTTTACAAATTAAGGCAGTGGGTATGGACAGTGATAGGCAAAGGCGATAGGTGGGAGGGAGACAGTAGGCAGGTCCGAGCCTGCCTTCTGAGTGGCCAGCACCACCGCACTCCCTCCACCAACCTTCACTGCAAGGCAAAGGCCGGCCCACTTCATCGGCAGCTGTTGTTTTGCTGCAAGGCCTGTGCCGGCCGGATCGTCTGCAGCTGCTGTGCTTCAAGGTCTGTGCCGGCCAGTTCATCTGTGGCTGTGTTTGCCTGCTGCCTTAGCCATGCCATGCCCACTGCCCTCATCTTCTTTTTTCCCCTGTTCTGTGCTGCATTTTGCCCCCCCCCCTCTTGTTCATTGCCATGTGCGCCAGGATCGTCGCAACAGTTTGCAAGCTGCAGGGACTGCCCTGTAGGTAGCCGCATCACGGGACCGCATTGGCGGCCCGTGCAACGTTGTTTGCTGCGTCAGATCTTTGCGCGTGCTGCAGGGACTGCCCTGTAGGCAGCCGCACAATGAGACTGCATTTGCGCAGCCCATGCGCCATTGTTCACTGGGTTCATTTTAAAAGGGGGAGGCCTGGGACTGCGTTTGAGCAGCCGGCCACGTTCCCCGTCACCTGCATTGGTTCATGAGCCAGAGACTGCATGCGAGCAGCCTGGCTCTCTGCTAACTGCTTTTCTCTTTGCAGAGTCCATAGATCCTGGGCCATGGTTAGTGTAAAATTTGTAAGTTAAGGTTAAGATGTACTGTACATATGAGTGCGCCCCCGGCATGTCTGTCTTAGTGCCGGCAATTATATTTAAGTCATCCGTATGAGTGGGTTTGTTAAGTTAGTTAGTCAGCCCTCAGGTTATTTCTTTTGGGGACACGAATACCATGAATGTCGCACTCAGGGATCTGTAGGTAAAACGAACTAGGGGAGAACAACACATGATGGCACAGGAAAATTTGACAACTCGGGACGAGTCTGTAAAAAGGGGAGGGATTAGTGTTACGGCTCTGGAAATTCACAAACCACCATTCAGGGCCCGTAGGTGAGATATCTCTAAGTACATGTGTAGTTAGCCCCCAAACCCGTTGGAAAGAGGGAATTTATGTGATTCATCCGGGTTGCGATGCTTTGAGATAGCCGTTTTTCTGTTCTATCTTTATTTTGAACCAACCACGTCTCAACCGCCATCACACATCAACCACCTTAACCACCACGCGAGCCATCGTCACCAACTACAACCACGCTCCAACCCTCAGACAACAACAACAACAACAACAACAACAACAACAACAACAACACCAACAGCCATGACCTTTCCCTTCACAACTCAATCCCGCAAATATCGCATCACCATCATTCCCAAACGGCACCATAACCATCAAACCACCACCAAAAACCCTCCACCACCCTCACCTCTCTCCTTCTACGGCCATTTCCGCACCACCTGTGAACACTGAGCGTCAGCCTGTATTGGGCTCATTCAGCGATACTCACCGAGCCGTGAGCGCAAATAGCGGCCTTTCCGAGGAAAATTCGGATCACAAACGCAACATGCCCACTTCCCCTCCGTCCAATTAGCAAGCGCGGAGCGGCTTGGCCCCGCCTCCAGGCGCGTCTGTGTGAAATCGATATATGCAAATTCTAGGATCAGGGGAGGTTCACGCCCACTTTTTCTCCGTCCAATTAGCCAGCGTGGCTCCGCCCCCGAAGTAATCCTGATCCGGATATTTGCATATTGTTTTCTCCTGCAGGCCTATAAAACGGCGAGCGCAAGGCGAATCATGGGAGAGTGAGTCAGTTTTGGTTGGAGAGTGGAAGAAAGCCGGGGCAGAGGCGAGTCGAGTCGGGTGGAGAGTGAGTCGAATCATCGCTGTAGCAGAGTCGAGTCGGGTGGAGAGTGAGTCGAATCATCGCTGTAGCAGAGTCGAGTCGGGTGGAGAGTGAGTCAGTTTTGGTTGGAGAGTGGAAGAGAGCCGGGGCAGAGGCGAGTCGAGTCGGGTGGAGAGTGAGTCGAATCATCGCTGTAGCAGAGTCGAGTCGGGTGGCGAAGTCATCGGTGTGGCAAAGAGTTGGGTTCTGGAGTCGGCTGAGAAGAGCTGCGGGAAGAGGCAAAGGAGCTCGGGTCCGAGGCGAGAAGGATGGCGGTCGGCTATGAGGTCGCGGTGTGGGATCGCTCGTCGCGGGACCCAAGCCAGCCAGCCATTCTCCTCCCCCAGGGCATCAACAATTCACCCTTTCCCCCACGCTGAGATAGTGCAACAAGGGGGCCCCGTTCCCACCCCACTCCAAACGTCGTGCCAACGAAAACCGCCAAGGAGCACGGAGTCAGGGCACAGCCACGCGGCCACATCTGCGGCTCGTCCGCCAACGTGTCATGAGGACGCGGGTAGGACCCCCCCCCCCGGTCTCGCGGGCCTGGCCGCTCTTTCAGGTCGCGCGCGCATATTGGCCTACAGGCCCGTCTGCCCCCTTGTATATGAGGGTGGCTTCTTTCCTTTGCTTTTGAGTAAATGTGTGTTGGCGCCGTCTGTAAAGTAGAACTGTATAAGTGGTGCTGTCTGTGCACATAGTCGCTAGTAACTCTGCGTCGTTGTTGCTTTTGTTTTGATTGCGATATGTGCATTTTGACTGTTTGGCTGTATATGTGTGCTTTCCGTGTGCCGCGTAGTAAATGTGCTTTGTGTGAACTGTTTTCGCGTTTTGCTTCGTCTTTTCTTTATTGACTCTCCATACTGCTTCACGTAAAGGGTTCGTAGTGGGTTTAACACACCCGGTAATTAATCGGAACCGTCGAGGCCGACGATAACACCTCTCGGTTATCACTGCAGCACGGAAAGGACCGCTTAAGTGGATTTTTGTCTGGAGTCGACCTGCGGCGAGTTTGGATCACCCGTTTTACCATCCACGTGGGTACTTAGGAAGGTCCAGTTTGGCGAACAACACTATCCTACACGGGTGGCCGATTGTGGTGAGGTCGAAAGGCCCACCCGTGACTGGCTCCGGGCGATAGTTCCCGGAGGGTCACGACTGAATTGTCCGTCCGGTGGGCGACGCGGTCGCGGTTCGATTGACGCGGCCGTCCGCGAATCGCAAATATATATATATATATATATATATATATATATATATATATATATATATATATATATATATATATATATATATATATATATATATATATATATATATATATATATATATATATATATATATATATATATATATATATATTCTTCTTTCTGAGCCTGGTGTTGGCGCAGTGGTTAGGGCAGCGGCTTGGGATCCAAGTGGTCCTGAGTTCAAGCCCCGTTGGGCCTCTGAATTAATACACCAGGGGGTTGACTCAGCCTGTCATCCTCCCGAGGTCGGCGAAATGAGTACCAGTGTACTGGGCCGGTGTATACCCTGGTTAAAATAGGTGTACCAGGTCCCTGTGTCGTAAGAGGCGACCAGGGTTGCGTCAGGAAGGGCATCCGGCGTAAAACATGTGCCAAATCACTATGCGGATCAAGCGGATGATCCGCTGTGGCGACCCCTAACGGGAGCAGCCGAAAGAAGAAGAAGAAGAAGAAGATATATATTCTTCTTTCTGCTGCTCCTGTTTGGGGTCACCACAGTGGATCATCCATATGATCCACATCTTGATTTGGCACAGGTTTTACGCTGCATGCCCTTCTTGACGCAACCCTGGTTGCCTCTTATGACACAGGGATATGGAACACCTATTCTAACCAGGGCATACACCGGGCCCAGTACACTTGTACTCACTTCGCCAACCTCGGAAGGATGACAGGCTGAGTCAACCTCCTGGTGTGCATTAATTCAAGCAGCCAACACGGCTGGAACTCAGGACCTTTTGGATCCCAAGCCGCTACCGTAACCACTACGCCAACACCAGGCTATCGGCTTATAAACTTCTTCTTGAAATGAAATATAGAGATGCTATATGTGTGTGTGTGTGTGTCTGTGTGTGTGTGTGTGTGTGTGTGTGTGTGTGTGTGTGTGTGTGTGTGTGTGTGTGTGTGTGTGTGTGTGTGTGTGTGTGTGTGTGTGTGTGTGTGTGTGTGTGTGTGTGTGTGTGTGTGTATATATATATATATATATATGTTGTTCATCTTTCTGCTGCTCGGGTTAGGGGTCCCCACAGCGGATCATCCGTTATGATCCACATACAGATTTGGCACAGGTTTTACGCCAGATGCCCTTCCTGACGCAACCCCTGGTCGCCTCTTACGACACAGGGATAAGGATTGGGTTTCGCCATGATTCTGGGCTGCCCTACACCCTCTCATAGCGCGGCCAAGCGCAGAGCGCCCGTCCTCAAGCAATATATATATATATATATATGTATATATATATATATATATATATATATATATATATATATATATATATATATATATATATATATATATATATATATATATATATTGTTGTAAAATTCTCGCCCGTCAGGCGTGTGAACGACCGCGTTTCACCAATAGTCGCCGGTTCGCCCACCGAACGGACAATACAGTCGTGACTTTCTGCAATGGCGTCAGAAACCAGTCACGGATGGGTTTTCAATCCCACCACAACCTTGTCCGTACCCTAACCGCACGCTCCAGGGTCCGATCGCCAAATCTTCGATTTACCTAATTAATCGCGCAGGTCGGTTGCCAAGAGGTTGTACCTCAACGGGACCGCTTGGAAACGAGCCGCTTAAGCAGCTCGCTTCCTTTTGGGTAAACCGAGTGGGGTGATATCGCGCAGTCCCGTTGGACCCGATCACTTTACCGGCTATTTAAAAGCCAACTAATATTCTACAATACAAGATGGCATTTCAATGGGGGCATGGACGCAACGAACAGGTTTACATTTAAACCAGCACATTTATTTACTCTACGTATGCAGGAACAATCATGCAGTCATTCAAAAACACCAGAATGCACGTATACAGAACAAGCAATGAATGTGGCACGGCACGTGGGCAAGATAAAGCGCAACAACCGTCTATAAGTAATTATTAATGTACAGTCACTTACACAGTTTTACTTACGTGACTCGGCGTGACAACATTCATTCGAAAGAAAAGCAGGAAGAAGACCCCATCAAAGGCAATGGGGTCAGACTGGACCTCTTAGGTCTTTATGGCGTGGGACTTGGCAGACCGAACGAGTCCCACGAGACCGTTGCAGGTTACCTGCACCCTCGTGGTGTCTGGCTTGGGCGACCCGCGACGTCCCGTCCCCACAGTAGCTGGCGTAGCCGCGGTCGAGCTCGGGCCTTCCTTGTGGCAGGGAGCTCTCTCCGGCTCTCTCCACACGAACGCGCTTGGGCGACCCGCGATGCTCCTTCCCCACGGCAGCTGGCGGAGCCGCGGTCGAGCCTTCCGTGTGGCAGGCGAGCTCTCTCCGGCTCTCTCCACACGAAAGCGCTTGGGCGACCCGTGATGCTCCTTCCCCACGGCAGCGAGCGTAGCCGCATTCGAGCTCGGACCTTGTCAAGCGGCCGGGTGATTGGGGCCTCAGTCGGCAACTCGTTTGAGAGGAACGAACGCGTCTTTGTTCTCTTAGAGTTGATGCTCTGTAAGAACCCCTCCGTTCCTCAGTGATGCTCGAACTGCGCCGAAGCCCGATCACCTCAGACCGTCTGTCGCTGGCTGGCGAGCTCTCTCCGGCTCTCTCCACACGAACGCGCGGTTTGCGCGACACAGCAGTCAAGGCTGCGCGTCCAGCTCGCGTCTCCTTCGCGACGCCTGGACTCTCCACCGAATGCAAGCTCCAAGCTCCCGACTCCGACACGAGCACAGACTTCCATGCAGCTCCTTGGCTTCTGGCTTCCTCCCGACTCCCCGACCTCTCCAGACTGACTCAGGCCGACCGATCAACTCGACTCGACCCAACTCGAACGCGAGCTTGGCGCTCTGCTCGTCCTTTTATAGGGCTGGTGAGACGCGGTTTGGCCTACGATTCTCGACCTCTGACCCCTGCGCAGAGAGCGGACGTGCGCGAGATCACCAAGCTTGATCTGACGAGCAAACGTACCGCGTCGGCCTGCAGCGATGCCACTCGATGCGGACTCGCCGCGGCTGGCGCAAAAATGGCGTCGTTTCGGAGACAAAGGTGAGGTGATGTTTTTGGTGTGGAGATGTTGACGGTTGCTGGCGAAGTGGTGAGGATGGCGTGGTTTGGTGAGAGGCAGATGTGGTTGTGGTGGTGGAAGTCGGTTGGTCTGAAGCGGTTGTTGAGAGCGATGTTGGTCGTGGGGGTGGTTGTTGTGAAGCGGTTGTTGAGAAAGATGTTGGTGGTGGATGTGGTTGGTCCAAAATAACGATAGTAAAGAATAATGGCAAACTCAAAGATCACAGCCCAGTTAACATGAATAGTCCCCTTTAAACAACGGTGGGGAAATCTATCAGAACATGGACTTATTGGCCTAACTGATCTAGAGACCTTAATGGTGTTCTGTCAATTTCCACAGCCGTAACAATATATATATATATATATATATATATATATATATATATATATATATATATATATATATATATATATATATACATATATACATATATATATATATATACATATATATATATATATACATATATATATACATATATATATATATATATATATATATATATATATATATATATATATATATATATATATATATATATATATATGTTGTTCGTCTTTCGTCTGCTCCTGTTAGGGGTTGCCACAGCGGATCATCCGTTATGATCCGCATGCTGATTTGGCACAGGTTTTATGCCAGATGCCCTTCCTGATGCAACTCTGGTTGCCTCTTACGACACAGGGATAAGGATTGGGTTTCGCCATGATTCCGGGCAGTATATATATATATATATATATATATATATATATATATATATATATATATATATATATATATATATATATATATATATATATATATATATATATATATATATATATATATAGTGTTGTAGATTCTCGCCCGTTCGGCGTGCGTACGACCTTTCCAACTCAATCCAGGCCGCGCGTCCACCGAACGTGCAATCCAGTCGTAGCTTCCGGATCAATGCCGAAACCCAGCTATGGGTGTTGTTAACCACACCATAGATCAGCCAAGTCTTCTGTCCACGCGCTGCAGGGTGAATCGCCGAATTATCGAAGGACCTAATTATTCGCGCAGAGAGAAATGCCGGGGATCTACACCTCAACGGAGCCTGCACGAAAATGAGCCGCTTTAAGCAGCTCGTTCCATTTGCCATTGTTGAGCGGTTATATATCGCCAAGCCCCGTTGGACCAGATGTACGTTTTATCGGCTTTTCAACAGCCAGCTAACATTCCGAACACTCCATGGCAGTCAATGTGAGGAAGGGTTGCAACGAGCAGGTGACATTTAACAATGGGGAACATTTATTTGAACACAGGCAATGCAATGAATGGGGGATGGGGAAAAAGACACGAGCAAAAACCTACAGCCGAGTTCTATTTTTAAATGTAAAGCAAATACAACACAGGCACTTAACAGTTTCCTTCTTATTAGACGGGCCCAAAAACACATGTACGCACACACACCCCCAAGAAATGGTGGCTGATGCCATTAATAAGGACTTCAACTCAGAGGGACAGATGAGCTGAAACCCAGAACCTATCTCGAACCTCTCCACCTCGTGTGGTCTTCAAGCTGCTCAGATCCGGGCTCCAGCAAGAGCGAGCTGGATCCAATCGCCATGAGCCGCGATCCTTCCCGAGCTCCAGCGAATACTCTCGTGCTTCTGAACACGTGCTGGTGAGACGAGGCGCCGATCCTTCATGTCGATGCATTGCTTCCTCGAAGAACCACCTCCAAGATGAGGCCAAGGAGTCGCACCAAGCCGGGAGCCAAGCAGAGAATAAAGAGCTCCGAGCCGTGAAACCAGCTCAACTCTCTTCCGATGAACACAGCCTCTCACAACACGAACCAAGAACAAGAAGCAACCACCAGCAGCTCGAGCCGAACAACCAGCTCAACTCTCTTTCGATGAACAAAGCGGCCGACTCTCTTCGACGAACCAAGCCAGAGCCCAAAAAGCGAACCGAGCCAAGCAGAACCCAAAAGCCTGCTGAAAAGCCAAGCCGAAGCAAAAAGCTCTCAAAAAGCCTCAACCCTCACCAAGCAGAACCGGAAGGCCTGCTAAAAAGCCAAGCCGAAGCAAAAAGCCTTCAAAAAGCCTCAACCCTCATCAAGCAAAACCCGAAGGCCTGCTAAAAAGCCAAGCCGAAGCAAAAAGCCTTCAACCCTAACCCGAGAAAGCAGAACCGGAAGGCCTACTGAACCAGCCCGAACAAAGCAGAGGATACTCTTCCTTATCCCTATCGGCCCCCTCCCCCGCTCCCTGCATGACTCATGCTCTCGTGCTCCATCCCCCTCACAACCACGGGTGGGAGGTAGTTGGTATACGTCCCTTATTCCTCTTCACAGAAGAGGGGGAGGGGCGTCTTCCTTTGTGTTGTGATCGCTCCCTAACTATTCAATAAAATCACAGCGCATTTAATCGATTTCTTTCCATTAAACAATGGAAGGTGAGCTATCTCGGGAACATGCACTTATCGACATAACTGAGCTAAAGGAACCTGTATCTTGAGCGCGATCGAATTCCAAATTCGATATAAATATACATATATATATATATATGGAAGTTGTATTTTCTCTGTCTGTTCATCAATATAATGGGTCCCACCGGTAGTAACCCCATAATTTTGCATTACGTTGGAATCCTCTAGCCCATCTGCACACTTTGTGGGTACCTCTGCTGCTGTGAGATAATTCATTTCATCAGGACATAAAATGGTTGGAAGGCTACTTTCGCTTCTGGACCTTCTGGACCTTGTGGTACCAGTCTGTGTTCCCAATAACCTGTATCGTTATAATCCCACTCACTTGACAATGTCCAACATTTCAATGTAAAAAAAGGTTCAGGACAAGCTTTGACTCCAATTATTTGGTTTGATAGAAACATAGCACAATAATTCAAATGAACATGAACGTGGATGTTTTTATTCAAACAGTTGTGTTGCTTAGCTCTGCCTTGGAAGGATTGAGGTGGCAGAGCGCCTCTCCGGTGCATTCCAGCAGCACTACACCCCTGCATTTTATTAATCCTGTGTTTGTATTGGTCCTGCGAATGCCAACAAAGATCCAATTTGCCACATTTCCTCATGACGTCTTCACGTTACATTACAGCTGTTGCTTGCCGCTGTTAAATGCGAGTCGACACGAAAAATTTGGCATTGTGGGAACTGTCTTAAAATGAAAGACTGCCAGATGATTGAGGAGAGGTATCTGAAACTTTTCAGAAACTTTCTGAAATGGTGGAAAAATCTGAAACATTCTGAAAGAGGTATCTGCAGCACGTATAGTATCTGGGCTTTTTTAAACAGTACAGTACACACTGCATGTCTGAGTTACCAACTACATGGCAGCATCCTGCTGATTTACAATTACATGTATATGTGTCTAGTCAAAACCTCTGTGAGGCAGTAAAGTCCACACCAGATGCCATTAACACATGGTTATGGGCAGAGAATAGAAGAACAGGAATAATTTGGCAAAGGGGGGGGGGCGATGGGATTAGGATTAGCTCCAAGTGCTTGACGCTTGTCTTGGTCTTGACTGAAACCATTTCAACACTGCTTTAATGGTAAATCCCTGGGGAATCTTAAAGTTGGTGACAGTCTCTTGTGTTCTCTAAAAGTGTTATCTGTAAAAGACAGTCTCTTTTGTTCGTTCTGTCCAGGGCCTTGAAAAAATGTATATTTTCCAATTTTTCCAATTGGGGCTTTTCTTTACAAAAATGCATCATGAATGTACAATCTGACATCATGTCAGAAAACTATTCATTTGCACACGTAAAACAATTCAATCAAATGTTCTCCACTGCATGTATGGAATGCTGAAGTCCCTGGCACCGTGACAAGTCCAAAGCACCCCAACACTATCTCTTTGGCAGCTGGATGCTTCGCTTCTCCACTGGGTGCCACAGCTGTGAACTGAAGACATGTTCATGGTGGAGCATTTTCGATCCAGCTTTTAAAATATCTCACAGGCAACCTCATGTTATGCACTCTTGGCCATTTTTGATTCGATTTTATTTAATGAATGTGGGTGTTCGTTACATCAGATTATGAGTGTACTCCATTTATTTACTTCTCTGACCGTTTTCATGTCCATCTATCTTTCCTCCTGGGATTCTCATTTTTCTTTGGCCTGTGCCTTCAAATGATGAACTATTGCGGAAAAACACCTTTCATGTGATGACCCACCATTGCAGATTTTGAAAGTGAGAAAACATTTTGGCATGGCTTGAATTGCAAATCTCTGGGGGAAGTTATAATTGGTATTGTTCTCTTAAAGAGGCTGGCAGAATTGGCAATGCTAACCAGAAGCCTGGCAGATTATTGATATTTGTGCAATTTTCTCAATGTTTCCAGGTGTTTCAAGGACTTGGACAAGTTTTTTTAGGACTTTCTAGTACTGAAAAATGCGATTTCATTTTTCCAGGAATTTCAAGGATTTTCAAGCACTGTGTGAAGCCTGCAATCAAACAACGTTTGTGAACATGGATGTGGCTGTGACGACTGAAGAGGGTCAGGTAAAAAGACCACAAAGTGGAAATCGAAGATCCCTGCCACGTGAATCGTGGACAAACAATGTGGAATTCCTTTTGGCTACTATTGGCAGTGTCGTTGGACTTGGAAACATTTGGAGGTTCCCCTATCTCTGTTACCAAAATGGCGGAGGTAGGACTTCTTCATCCAAAATTATTTTTTATCATTGTTAGCTGACTGATCCTCATTATTTATAATGCGTATTTATTATGTTTGGAAAGAAAGAAAAATATAAACCCTGTCACCACCCCATATGCTCCATACATATCGTGCCCTAAACTAATTTAAAATCGATGTTGCTTTTCTCTTCAATCCTCTAACAATCCTTTCTCCTCATTTCTCTTTCTGAGCATTCCCCTTTCTCTTACGTTTCTCCACTTATCACCCTTGCATCTCCCAGCCCAGTGCATGGACAAGAAATATAAGGCCCCTCACTGGGTGTGTCCTCACCTCCTTGACAATTAGTCATATAATAACACCATTTTACCTTTCTTAGCAGTCCTGCCTGCAATCATATTGACTTTAATGATCCTGTGGTACAACAATCACAATACTATGTCCTTTCAAAAGTGCCACAGTGGCAAAATAGACACATTTTCAGTTACGCCTCACACCATCCATCAGGAGTTGCTTGACTTTTTAAATAAATGACATAAGGTTATCATACAAGTGAAAGGAATGCGAAGTTGCATGAGAAAATAAAGTGACTACTTTTTTTATGATTTGTTGGAATATTTCTGAACTTGTCCAAAAGGTGCATTCCTTGTTCCCTACGTGCTGATGCTCCTGCTCTGTGGCATTGCCTCGCTTTACATGGAGATGGCTGTGGGGCAATATTCACGCCGGGGACCGTACCACATGCTGTCTCAATTTTGCCCCTTGTTTAAAGGTATGCACCGAATGTCTGCATATTACATATGAATATTGTTCAAAAACATCCCAAATTTAACCTGTATTCCTAATTTGTGAACTGGTATGTCATCACAGTTATCAGTCAAGATCCTGGGCATCAAACAAAGTGTCAATTCCAGACATGACAACCCGAAATAGAAAAGATCAGGAGCTGCTCTGATACCTGAAAGATGATGTTCAACCCCAAACTATCAAAAATTTATCCTGCCATTTTAAAATACTCCTTTTGGGCTCGTTTCTTTCTTTCTTTCTTTCTTTTTGACCAAATTCTGGAGGAAAGGGTCTTGAGCTACTACCTCCACCTCACCATCAGATGTGACCCCTTTGGGCAGACCACATTTCAAACCTGTCCTCTAAGTCCAGACACTGACGAATCAATCACACACCACCTTGTCAGTTATTGCATTTTAGTACAGTTCAACTTCTCAGAGAGTACAAGTAGTTGATGGAAAATGCAGTGGAGAATTTTCTCTTTGTATGCAAAAGTTGACACTTCCTAACTTTCTACTTTTGGATGTTGAAAAAACTTAAAATGTGAGCATCATGAGCAGTACCAATCAGATTGTTGATGCAAATGGCTTGCACTTGTTCGCAACAAACTGGCAGAACCTTGGTTTTTCATCATATTTCAATTTTTATTTCCTTTTGTTTTATTATTTTGTAGACGTCGTTGAGGCAAGCACAAATAACATGAAAGAGCGAATAAAAAGAAGTAAAAAAGAGAGCAGGCAATGTGTTCTTTATTATTGAATGTGATGTGTGCATTCAAATTATCCAAATATGACAATGAAACAAATAAAAGATAAAGTATGAAAAAGGGATTACAAAATGAATATCCTGAAAGATATTATTATTTGTCCTTTTTTTGGTTGGTGTGGAGCCAAGTGTATGTTTTCACATCATTTCACACATCAAGCTACGTTATATGATATATTGTGAATAAATTTTTTGCACTGTTCCAGGTGTTTTGGACATTGTGAATTATATCTTTTGACTTTATTTGAGACTTCATTTGGCAGGTTTGGGCTTGGTAGTAATAACGGTGAGTTCCATCAGTAATGCTTACTACATCATCATCGTGGTGTGGTCGATGTTCTACCTCTTCAAGTCCTTTCACAGTCCATTTCCATGGCAAAACCAAGCCATTTCGAGCTACAATGAGAGCTTTTATGCAAATGAAAGCACATCTGCAGGCCAACTTTATTTCAAGTAGGTGTTCAATGACTCACGCATCTTGGTTTCAGCTATGTTTTTTCTCGGTTCTGCTAAATCGGCTTTTTAGTGCAGCATGCATGATATATGGGATGTTGCCCTGAATTTTTACTTTCAACCTACCGCAGCCAGGAGGTGCTACGCATATCCCAGGGAATATCACATCCTGGGGGAATCTGCTGGGATCTGTTTGGACTGCTACTGCTTGCTTGGATTGCTGTTTATTTCTGCATTTTCCGTGGAATTAAACTTGTTGGCAAGGTGACGTTAAATTTTTTAAATATTCGTGAAAAATTGATTTTAGTAAATAATCGTTGACACCACAGAGGCATATTAACATAATTTTGGAGAACGTAACACTGCATAAGGCAATACAAGTACAATCAAATCCATGTCATCTTTTCTTAAATACTTGTTATTGATAAACTATCCTTCAACCTCTAAATGCAAAGTTCTCTCACCCCTTTAAAAAAAATCCATTGAGGTTATTGCAGAATCAACTGAAAGGAAAAAGTTGAAAGAAGTTTTTTTTTTCCTCCATTATTTGAAGAATAGGAAAGGGAATATAATTAATGATTGGAGTGATTGATGTCAAGCTATGATTTGATGAATGGTGTAAGCAACAAAGTTAAATTGCATTCAGGAAGCAATGGGAATTGTTTCAAGGGCAGAAGAGAGCATTTACAGAATGAGGGCCAGAGGCAAAACAGCCATTGGGCAGAAAACTTTGTCGTAAAAATTGAGGGAAATATGGCTTTTATTTAGGTTAGAGAAGAGGTGGAGAGGCTACAAAGGAAGGAACTGCAACCAATAACATAATTCGTGAGTGCAGGCAGTAAAAAAAATAATTACAGGAGAGGAAAAGATGAAAAAAATACTCCTTACCAATGCCAGGAGATGGAATATTGATATGGAGGAGATGAAGCAAAAGTCGATAGTGAGGAATATGATATAGTTACAGTAAGTGAGACTGATTTAATGAGGAGAGAAATAGAGGATGGGACAAATTATTGGTGGGAGTCCACTCAATACTGATTTAGGTGAGTGAGTCAGAAAGCCATCCATCGATTTATTCCCATCCAAAAGAGTTGCCTGACATTGTCAAGAAAGGCTAAAACCAATATTGGCTGAATTATACTGGTAGCAGTGGAGCAAGTTGTACTTTTATTTAGCAGTGGGTGGTTCTGGGTCTTTATAGACTGAAACTAAAACCAGCAGTTGCATTTTAACTGAAACCAGCAGGGTAACCGTCTCGGACAGGTTCAAAGATGGCTCACCTCAAATGATAAATGTTTTGTAGTGTGTATCGGTATAAATGGGAATTCAACATAAAGTGATGATGTGGACCATGATCCGTGGCATATGTTTACCTTATAGACAATGGCGGTCCGCTCTGAAGAATTATTGTTCGTGATTAAAAATATGTCGTGCATTGTGATTAAAAATTCCTTCCCCAAAAGCCTGGCATTGTCATACTTGTGGATTCCATATTAACAATAGTTGCCATGGAAATAGCAATTTGGTAATTTCGAAAAGTTGACCTATTAAGTGTCTTAAATGATTGAATGTTGTGCGTAACAAATTTGGTTGATACTTTTTCTAATTGTGGCCTAATAGGTGTTTTACATGTTTTGGTTGGCATTGACAGTAACCTTTGACTCATTTTGACCAGAATTTATGCACATGTACTGCACATATACTCCTGGCTCTGGGGAGGGTAAGGGGGGGGGGGGGTGTTTGTGAACGTGACTCTTTTAGAGCGTTACCCTAATTTTTTTTGTTCTATATGCCATGACCTTCAAAAAAAGTTAGCGTAACACCTCCAGATCAAATATGTTTTCCCTGTAGGGTCCATCTTGGATTCCTAGTTGGCTACCAGCAAACCATAATTGAACCAAAATGCCCGTATTGGGTTTAGATGGAATAAATCATGATTGAGCACTAACAAATTATTAATTTTGATTTACTTCAATTACTTATGCATTGCTTAACACATTTTAGCATGATTTATTCTCTTAAAACTTGGTGCATAGTAGAAAATGACCATATTTTACGTAATTATAGTCAAAAAATGCTTTCAACTTGAAAGTAGCTCAAAGTTTGATGGTCTCTGAATGACTTAATATTGTAAGTAGAGCGATAAAGTTTGGCTTAAATATAATTAAATATAAATTAAAAAAAGAAAATGAAACAAAAGTTTCATGAGTAAGTTCTCTGAGCAATTCAATTTTCATATTCTCACAATGAGATGGGAATAAATCGATATTCGGCTCGTGGCCAAATGAGGTTTTGGGTGGCATACCCCTACCCAAGGTAGAACAAGTCACAACCTATTTTTTTTCTTGAAGAGGGATGTTTGGGGAAGAAGAAAATCATGGTTGTGAACCTGAGATCATTGCACAACATTTTGAAAATCACGTTTACATATGTACCACTGCAGACTACAAAAATGGATTTAATCGCCACAGATTTTGGCTGATATTAGTTCATATATTTGTTAATACTGGTGCTACAAACACAAATCTGGTCCCAAAATGTGAGGAATAATGACATATATATCTGTAAAAATCATTTGTGATGTGATAAAGGCTTTTGTGTGACCAAGCAAAAATAGTGGAATTTTACTCCACAAATCAGCTTGGGGTTTACCAATAAATATCAACTAAACAATTAATTTCTTCATAAGTATTTGAGTTGTATTACTACATATTACATCAAAATAACCCTCTATCATTCTGCTTTTTAGAAATATAACTCATAAGGATAAATCAGTTGAATTTATAGAGTTATTACCGAAACCATATGTCACCCCCCACGCCCCCTAAAAGTAACTGACATTGATTAATTTATAATACATGTATATGCATTAACCAAACAAGAATGATATTATATCCAGTTGCAGAAAATCAATTTTGAGCTTGATTGCCTTTTTCTAAAACTACTGATATATACTTATCTTTAATTATTTAATTTCAGATGCTTGTGCTGACAATTGATCTGCAATTATGGATCTGGAACCACCTGTTGTGAAGCGTAGTAAAATTGACACTGACCACTGCATCATATGCTTTAAACCCCTCAACCATACAAAGCAAGATGTTGTAAAGAACCCAACATCTAATGGTTCCAGTGCAATCTTCAAAGCAAATCAAATCAGAAAAGATGACGTTTACGAAAGTATCTGGCCTTTGCAACAAGACATATTGAGTCTTGTTTTGAAAGTATCATTCCACAAATCATGTCGGGCCAAGTATACCAGCAAGTCAAATATCTCCACATCCAACCCCCAGTGAGAGTGACCAGCAACCATGCACATCTGCGGCAACAGAACACACAAGAATCAACAGAAATTAAACAGCTGGGTTTGACATCAGGACTAACTGCTTCATTTGTGGTAAATCCAACACTTCCAGAAACAAGCTTACACCGGTATCTACAGGAACTGGACAGTCCACCAGAGAAAAAGTTCTGGCAGCAGCTGGCTAAAGACAAGACAATAAAATACACATGCGCATGCTTGCCTTTCCAGATTTGTTCGCCTATAATGCCAAGTACCACAGGTTATGCTATTCACACTATATTTCAGAAAGGAACATCACTGCTGCAATTTGTAAATCAGGAGAGGAAACAATGGGCACATTACATGATGAAGCTTTTGATGAACTGAAATGTTATCTGGAACAAACTGTGTTCTCCAAAACTAAGACGGTGACAACCCTCGTTCATCTGAAAGATGAATACTTTGGATATTTGGTTTCACTGGTACCACGAATGCAGAACAGTAGAAAACTTGGAAGTTGAAGGTGCGATTAACTAAATATTATGGTGACCAAATAGTCTGTGTAACATTTGATGGCCACACTGACATCATATGCTCTTCTTGTGTGACCTTATGTGATGCCCTGAGAAAAGCCACGATTCTGCAGAGCATGACTGATGAACCAGAATATGAAGACATCCCGTATGATGTACCATCAGCCACAGATAGTGAAATGCATACTTTGCATGCTGCAGCTGGTATCTGGAGGAAGCACATGGCTGATATCGAGCATGTTGGAAATATGTATGCACCTGTCGAGGAAACAGATATTCACCACTGTGCAGAATTTGTTCCTAATACACTCTACGACTTTATTCAGTGGCGCACCAATGAGAAATCACACACAAATGTAACCAGCTGTAGTGATTAAGGTGTTATGAAGAACAACCTGAGGACGATCGCCATTTGTCACAATATAATATCACAGAGCCGTCGAGTGTACTCCACAATAACGCTTGGTTTAGGCTTGTAGGTGCATCATGAATTGGGAAGCAAGCATCTCATTGACATGCTTCATGAATTAGGACATTGTGTGTCCTATGATGAGGTGAAATGTTTCCTCACGTCTGTGGCTGTTGATCAAACTGCCTCAGAGGATATTTACATCCCCAAAGTTCTTCAAAACCTACGCTGCACCGACGATGACTGAAGACAGAGCAGAACATGTAATTGTATCTCTGCAGGACTGACCTGCACTGAATTCTCCTCCTGTAGTGCAGACGATTGTCCAAATGTTGATTATTCTGTTGTCTTTGACGACAGCACTGATGAAGAGTGTGACTGAACTTTTAAATGTATTTCATGTATTACTTCATGTAATAGATGGACATAAGTTACAGTGCATGTTATGACTTCATTATCGTCATATGTGAAATATCTTATATGAACATGATGTCTATAATAGTCACTTTCACAATTGTGTCAGAATCTTAAGTCAATTCTTCACGTTGCATATCTGCTTCGGGATTTCTATCGGTTAGCATTAGCGGGGCAACATATGATTTCAGTTATAACTATATCATTTCAGTGATAATTATATCATTATATATATTTTTCAAAGGGTAAATAAACTTGGATTATTTTGATGTAACAAGTATGACTGCAACTCAAATACTTATGAAGAAATTAATTGTTTAGTTGATATTTATTGGTAAACCCGAAGCAGATTTGTTGAGTAAAATTCCACTATTTTTGACATGTAGGTCACACAAAAGTCTTTGTTACATCACAAATGGTTTTTACAGATATATATATATATATATATATATATATATATATATATATATATATATATATATATATATTATCATTCCTCACATTTTGATACCAAATATGAGTTTGTCGCACAAGTATTAACAAATAAATGAGCCAATATGAGCCCAAATCTGTGGCGATTAAATCCATTTTTGCAGTCTGCAGTGGTACATATATTAACGTGATTTTCAAAATGTTGTGCAATCATCTCAGGTTCACAACCATGATTTTCTAACTCCCCAAACGTCCCTCTTCAAGAACAAATAGGTTGTGACTTGTTCTACCGTGGGTAGGGGTTTCTCACAATTTTAGGCCCCTTTTTTAATTTGGCCACTAGCCTATATGTGATAACCACAGAGCTCATTGTAAACCAAAGTCACGCCTACCCCCAAATGGCCACTTTTGCGGTATTTCATCAAATGATGATATCTCCTTAATTAAATGACATGGACAGTTGATTTTTTTATACTAAATATAGGTTATTGACCCCAAGGAATTCATTGGTAATATTTTTGTATTTTTTTAGCTGATCTAATTAGCATAATCCCAAGATTTTCCTCAAAGTGACTGCCAAAATAATGAAAAGTAGACATGATTTAACATTGAAGCTTTAATTAATGGTCTAAAACAGTGATGTGCATATCCTTCAATCCCACAGAGACTATATTGAGGCACTCATCTTAATTAGATGCAGGGGAACTTGGGGCACAACCACATACCGGGGCAAGGTCAAGTTCCAAAATATTTCCATATTTTATTTCTCGTCATCACACCATGTTTAGAATGATATGGGCTTTTCCTCGATAAAGGTAATACTGTGATGACAATTCTGTTCGTGTCCATTTGACCTTGACCCCATTGTTCGAGGCCAACCACCATGTAACCAAAAGATTCCATATGTTATTTCCCATTTATTCATAACACATATATGTAACTGAGCCATCAGACCATTTTTTTTAGAAAGCTAAGGACATTATTTTTTTTTTTTTACAAAGGGAACACTGTTGAGGGTCTATTTGACCTTGAATCCTTCGCTCAAGCTCAAATATCAGGTGACCAAATTGTTCCCCATATGTGATTTCCTATTAGTGTATAATACATACCTAAGCCCTCAGACCATTTTTAAGTAAATTACAAGGATATGAAAGTCTATGATGTCATTTTTGGGGGGATACCGAAGTGAAGTAAACTATGATGTCACAGTGAGGTTAACTATGATGTCACTTCCTCTTGGCAACTGGATTTTCAAGAAAAAAAGAGAAAACAATGCTGCAAACAAAAGGTAAGATTTGGGAGATCACCAACCCTCTCTCAATCATTAATTCACAATGCTGAGCATTACTTGGTGAAGGTGCTGAAAAGTGGAAGTGATGTTACAAATTTCGATGATCTCCGAGCAGAGATGTTCCATTTCAACAAAAGTAGTTCTCTTCATGACCTGCCTCCAACCAGCCAGGGACTTCTATCTCATATCCAAAGTGGATTATTTAATGCTTACACTACCATGCATACCTTGGACAGCCATACTGATCCTGAAACTGTTGAGTCACTAGAGGATTGTGGCTATGAGCATGAGCAGGGTCAGCTAATACCGGCAACATTGTGGAAAATCCTTTCTGCCCATTGGTCTGTATTATGTACTTGTGATAAGTGTGCTCGGTCAACTTTCTCTTGCAGGATGGCTGGGGTCAGATGTTGCAGATTCTGTCGGTGGAAAAAACATCACCCTACTGCAAAAATCCAATTGCTTAATGTGATTCTCGGGAATTCGACAACTTTATGTGGAGATGACTGAGCTTTGCATTACATTCTTACAGTTGATTTATGTGTATTATGTAAGGTATGTAGCAATATTAGTTCTAGCAGTATGTAGCATAGGTAGTGTAGTACTTAGAACATGTTATAAATCTTGAATGTTGGATGAGTGATAATTCAAGAAAATGTATCAACAACACATTAGAACAATTTTACCTGGACTTTATGAGCTAGTTTGTAGTAATGTAAATGTATCTAGTATTGGAATGCAGTGTGTTTACTCTAATGTTCTAGAAAACTATCCAGGTACATGTAGGTATGCAGTAAATTATGTAGTTTGTGTAATAATATTAGTATTTAGAACAAGTTATCTTGCATGCTGGATGAGTGATAATTCAAGAAAATATATAAACAAGTCAGGAACATATTGGGCTATTTGGCAGCAATGTGTACATAACTAATAGTATTGATGTATGTGCACCACTTCATTAATGGTTGTGCATAAACCAGAACTTATTTCAATGTGTAAACATTAAAATTATTAAATTAACATTGCTTTTGACTTGTTTTAATAGATAGGCTAGAGGGAGTGGGAAGGACATAAAGTTAGAGTTTCATCTTGAATATTGTTCTGCATTCCGAATTTTCAATATTTTGGCAGCCATTTTGGAATTATTAATAAGTAGATCAACTCTAAAAACTCCAAAAATGTAACCAATGAATTTCTTGTGGTCAAAAACCTAAACTTTATAGTTTCCTTTTGCGCACTCAGGTCAAACGCATAGATTGTATGCAAACTTTTAAATGCTGTCATATCCAAAATAGGTTCTTTATTTCCATTACTTTCACACACCTTTTGGTAAGACTTGTATGCTTCAGCAAAATCATTTTTTTCCCATTTAATTTCCAATCTATCTCGTGGATAAAATGTTCCATCTAGAGAAACGCGAAGTTGTTTCACCTTAGCATTATCACTCAATGCATTATTCTTATCAGTCGCAGTATCACCATCTGGCTTTTTAAAAATGATCCACAGATATTGTGGCTTTCCTTCCAGAACACCCAAATTCCACGTGTAAGTAGTTTGATTGAGTTTAACGTGTTGACATCTTCTTTTGAGGTATGATACACTGAGTGGTTTCTTTGAGTTAAGTCTTCGATTCAACATCTCTTCTGTTTTAAGATTAGGAGTATATTCACTGATATACCAACTCATCTCCTCAATTACAAATTTATTCTGTTCACCAAAAGCACTAGCAACACCAAAAAGCAATCGATTATCATTATCATTCCTTTGTAGTTGAAATCTAATTTTAAGACCATACAGAACTTTATCATGATCACAAAATCCAAATATACCTTAAAGAGGAACTGCCACAGTAAAACTATTTTCTGTTTTTGTATCATCATTATACATTCCTTTCCTTTGTGTATATCCAGGGTCTGTGTTTGTTCCTGTTGACATATCAGGAATAAAACCTTCGACAGACCCCTTTCCCATTCTATCACTGAATGTATAGAGTGTAAATTTTATCATTTCAGATACAGCAGAGACATAATCAACCGCTTCAACTTCTTGTGTTCCAATATACAAACGCACACTATCAAACATTTTCCAGAAGAAATCATTTACAAGTGTAACATTTGTGTTATTCCCAGCTTTAGTGAATTTAAATTTACACAACAAGAAACTTTCGGAGAGATTCAAATAGGTTTGTTGATTATTTATTTCAAAACTTTTTGTACCATTCGTATTCCAGTCTGTTCCAGTTATTGCATTTACCTTGAAGTAATCTTCTTTTTTAGTGGAGTTTGAGATAATAATAGTATCATCCAAATCATAGATACTATCAATTGCTTCCATACTTGTATTTATTTAGGAAAAAAGATTTTAAAACTTTTGAAACCCTGATCCAAGCATTTGAATTATTTTCTGTCGTTCTTGGGGGGACAACTGAGTTTTGCCTTTCTTAATTTCTTTCATTGCTTGTAATTTATGAGATTCCTTCTGAGCATCTTTTATACTCTTTACAGCACCTGCTACATTTCCCACAGCAGAAGCAGTTGAACCAATTAGATCTTTATGTTTAAGAATAGTTGAACCAATACCCATGAGAGTATCAATTATCCCATCTCCTCTAAATTGATGTCCAACACCCCTTTGTCTCTTAGGTTTATAGTATCCTCTACCAAGATACATACCTTCACCCTTGTAGTATGGGGAAAGGAACATCCCATCCCCTGTAATTATTTTATATTTTCCCAACTCGTGTTTCCTCACAATAACCATCGTATTTATTTATTGGAAAACTTCACGTAGGTGAATTCTGATAGATATAACTTCTCCATTAAAAGAAATCACACGATTATCTTGGTCGGTTATCATAAAATTTACTCTGTGTATGGTTTTTCCTGACACAGGGAGATAAACCAAATTTTTGGGTTCCATATTGAATTTATAACCAATTGGGGTTGAGTATGCGCTGAATGAAAATGTTGTATTTGTTTTTTTTTCCATCATTATAAGCACCATCAATCAAATCACAGTGAATTAACACCGAATTTATTCCTGAGGATATTTGAATGACATTATCACTGTAAAACGTCACGGTAGTTTCAATCTTTTTTGAGGAGAAACCCAATAACTCTCTAAATCTAAATAAATATCAATTGTGAAATCAACCTTGTAGTTATTTTTAACTTTAATCGTTGATTTTGAAGTATGTTTTTGAATGTTTATAACAATATTTTTTGGTTCATCACCCTGTTCTTTCATAAGACGAGCAATTTCGGAAGATATTATTTCGGACTGTTATCGTTTTGTATCCACTTCCGGGATTACAACTAAACTTGTCATTTTTATCAGTTATATTAAATAAGGTATTATAAGTTTCCATGGACAATAAAGATGCCTCATATTCTTTTGTTGTGTCAAGTTGTAGTGGGTATGGGAATGAAGATGTCTGGTCGCTTGTTGTGAAATTGAAACTAAGGATTGTGCTTCTCATCTTATTTAATATGAGATAAAATGTCTTTATATTGATATTTATTAATTATTTTCATGTTCATCAACTGGTCTAAAATGGCTGATGCTTCATTAAAACAATTGTTATTTCCAGCCTTCTTACTGCCGAACAACAATAACAGTCTATTAACTAATTGTGATGGGTCATTTGCAAGAAAACTAACACCTGAACCAAGGATACTTAAAGCCTGAATGATGTGTTTCTCCTTCTCATTCTTCCTACTTTTACCAGAAAGAATAACCTTATAATTTAGAGTGTTCAGCAGATCAATATATACTCTATCATCATTATTTTCCATATCCAATGGTTTATCAATATACTTTGATTCATCCCTCACAGTTGAACCTTGTCTTCCATCTTTTGTGAGAAGAAACATTAATCTCGGAGTTAGTTTAACAGGGGGTTGAGCAGAACCCAAGAACCTTAATTCATCATTAAATATCAATACCTTTTCTTGAACAAGATGAAATATTGCTGGTTGTTCTGTTGGAATGAGTCCTGCTTTGGTTTTTGAATCCGCTGAATATTCATTGTTTTGAACAGCATTCACAATATAATCAGGGGGTTGATTAATCTCTTCCAGTTGTTGAAATAATTCTTCATCATGATATTCTAATTCTCCAATATGCTCTAATTCTTCCTCCGTCATTTGACTGAAATCTTTTAACATTTGAAGCTTTCTGGGAGTATATTCTACTGTGGGAACTGTGGAAACATCTTTCATTTTTTCTTGGGAAGTTTTTAAAAGTGGTTTAAAAAATTTCTCTTGTTTTCTTTCAAATGCTTCTTCTTCAAATGTTAGTTTCTGTCTGCGTTTCTTCTTTATGTCTTCCTGTTGTTTTACAACTTTTGAAACCAACTCTTGATGTTCCTTAAATCTTCTTGCTCTTTCTTTTGCATCCATTTATTTATTGTAAAATATCATTTAATGAATTGTAAAGATCAACAGGGAAATTTTCCTTTTCTTCATCATTCAAGTAGATGTGTTCAAATAAATCCTTTTCTTTAAATATTTCATCAAATTCTTTATTAACATTAATTCGAGTTGTAATTTCTTCTTCACTAATACTTGCATCTCTGCTTTTCATACGTTTGCGTTGAGTTTCTTCATCAACATCAAAACCGAATGATAAAATCTTCTCTCCACTCAGATGTTTAATAATTTGTCTCGTTCCTTCTGGATTAGTTTCTAATATCCCAACACCACCAGATTTTAGTTTCTTTAACTCACTCTTACAATGTGAATATTTTGTTGTACCAAGAGAAACCTCCTCAAACATTTGACCTTCATTCCTCAATCGCATATGTTCCTCCACTGAAATATAGTGATAATCTTCACCTTTTACTTCTCCAGGTCTTATTGCTCTAGTTGTTGTTGATACAATGCGTATCACGGGGTGTTCTTTAAGTAAATTTACAATATTCTCATTTGTACTACACAAGAACCTTGATTTATGAAAGTTTTTTTCCAGAAGCAGATTTACCCACAAGATTTATAATAATAGTTGTCATTTATATATGTAATTGTTTATAAAACAAATAATATATCCCTTAATATCTCATCTTGTTTCACAACAATATATTTATATTTTTCAGTCGTGTGCTTCATGTAATCCTCAAATTTCTTTTTACTACATAATGTAGAACAATTATCTCTCCAAAAATTATTGATATCTATTGAATGTAACTTGAATAAAATAAAAGTATTAGCATTGTTTCTGATGGAACGACGAGGAAGTTGAAAGTACGATTGACTAAGATAAATACAATTACAAGAAGAATGTCTCCCTCTTGTGTAGTAGCTGTCCATTACCGTTTGGTTTCTCTCATTAACACAATCATCAAAGATAACGAGGTTCTTTTTTGATTTATCCAAATCTTGGGGAGACGGTATATCATCCGTATTATCACTAAGAATACAAGTTATGGGATTTGATTTCTTTTTACATCTCTGTGTATCACAAAATAGTTGAATTATATCTTCAATGTTATAATCATTTAGGTTTTTTTGGCGTTTAAATATACCGATTATATCTTCTTTTTGAAGACCAGCATTAAAACCTTGTGAGAGTAGTTGATACTCTGGTTGAAAACTCGACTTTGTGAAAATTATTAAATTATCATAATCTAAAAAGTTGGGAGTGAGGAGCATTTTTAAAAGTAAGCAGGTTTTTCCACATCCACTTGAACCAACTATGAGACATGTTAATGAATTTGGGAGATTTTTATGGTTGTTAAATTTTATCTTATTTTCCCAAATAGGTAAAAAATCATTCATTTATATATTTGAAAAACAGGTTATTTAATTTATTATTGGCTTTTTTAGAAACTCTATATTTTATCCTAAGTTCAGGTTTAATTTCAAGATAATCCATTATTTCATTTATACAATATCTTGTGTTGATATTTCCCTGAAAATTACATCCATAAATAATATACAACAACAATCCTTTGAACATTTCTCTTATACGTTCAGTTTCTTCCCTTGTAAGGAAAGGTGTGTTATCACCCTCATACTTTACATTCATTTCTCTAATCAATCTTGTAAAGTAATTCATTTTTGGTGTAAATCTAAAAGAATTATTTTCCTTTTTATATTTTTTATTATCATTAATTAGAAGATAATCACAGAATATACATTGTTTATAGGCTTTTGACTCTGTGTTTAATCCCCGTCTTTCACACGCAGGACAATTCTCAAATTTGTCATATGGAGAATCAGGAAAGTCTAGCATATTTATAAAGTAAAACTTTACTTAAACTGAAATTCATCTGTACTTTCAGTTGTATATTACCATCGATATCGATATACTTTTTTTCATTATCAGATTCAACGACAACATTTTTTATATTAAAGGTAATTTTAAAATGATCGTTAATTACTATTGAACGAAATGTCATTTCACTTGATATATTAACATCCTTTATTTCATCAGGATTTACATCTTTAGGGTTGTTGAAAAAAATACAAATTTCTCCTTGCATATTACAGATGGTCTTATCTTTTCTTTCTAAAGCTTCATCCATAAGATTTTTGTTTTTTGATACTTTTTCTTGTTTCATTGCTTTTTCTAGTTTTGAATATATTAGTAGAAGGAGAGGAGAAACTTTTGTTAGAGATACTTTAATTGATGTTCTACCAGGCCCATCCACTGAAGGAAATGATTTACCATAATAGTTTTTATCCAATAGTTGTTATATTTATCTTTGTTCAATTTTACATCCTTGACATATTTCTCAGTATCTTTAACAAATGAAGAGATTGATTGAAACTTGTCTTTTGTGTCTTGAAACATTGTATTTATTAAGTGAAAAAGTTGGAGGATAAAATGGTTTTAAGCACAGATTCACCTGTAAAATAAACGAAATTTTCACCAAGAAAATTTTAGTTTAAGCAAAGATTTATTATATAAATATGGTGAATACAACATACTGCGATGTTTGTAATCACAAATATAAACATTATAGAAAACACCTCCGAACCAACAAACACACATTTAATCTGTTTCATAAAATATCTCCTCTTGAGTTGGAAAGAAAACATTGTGATATCTGTTCAAAGGATGTTTTGAAGAGTAGTTATAATAAACATCTTCAATCACAAAAACACAAGAAAAATGAGTTTAAAGTAAAGGGAGACTATTATATTGAAAACACTGATGGGGCATTTAAAGGGCATATAAAAATAAGGATTTTTCAATTTGGAGAACCCGGTCCATCATCAATAGCTGAATCAATTGTAATAGTGAAACCCGATGTTGAAAAATTTATTAAAAAGACATTAAAAGAAATGAAAACTTTAAAGTTTTATATGGGAGTGAAAATGAATATGAAAAGACAAGATGAAGAACAAACTCCTTATATGAGAACAGATCTTCATTTTATAACATCATTTCAAGATTTTTTGAATAGTGGGGTTTATGAAGAACTATCAAGACAAGAGGAGGATGTTGATAATACAGTGGTAGGAAGTGGATTCAATATTAAAAAAAATCATCTTTTTAGATATATACATTCTAAAATCAAACCCTCTTAAAGCTTCTTCTTATATTGAATTACCAAAAGAAATAAAACTAAAGAAGGCAGTTGTTAATATTAAGAACAATGATAATAAATGTTTTCTCTGGTCTGTTCTTGCTCACTTACATCCACCAAAATGTAATTCAGAAAGAGTAAAACAATATATGAAATATGAGAATACCTTGGACATTAAAGATTTTAAATTCCCAATGCTACTAACAGATATTCCTAAATTTGAGAAAAAGAATAATCTTTCTATTAATGTATATGGATTAACGGATACAAACAAAGTTCAAATATTAAAAATTTCAAACAACCATAAAAATCAAGAAACACACATTGATCTTTTATATTTTAGTGTTGGAAAGAATTCACATTATACATACATCAATAATTTATCAAGATTAATCTCTTCTCAGGTATTCAGAACAGCAAACAAAATATATCCTTGTAAGCGATGTCTTAATTCATTTCATTCAAAAGAACGATTAGAACAACATTCAAAATATTGTAGTAATCATAAATCAGCTGTAATTACAATGCCTAAACCTGGTGAAAAGATTTCTTTTGAAGATTATAATAAATCTATCATGCACCCATTTGTGATATACGCTGATTTTGAGTGTATCCTTAAAAAAGATTAATACTGCTTCTCCTAATCCAAAAGAATCATATACAAATAAATATCAAAAACATATTCCTTGTGGTTTCTGTTATTATTTCAAATCATCTGTTGGAGAAAAGTATAACAAACTTGAACATTATCGTGGAAAAAAAGCTTCACAAGAGTTTGTAAAACGATTAGAAAAGGATTGTATAAGACTCACTAAATTAATGAAAGAAACAAATGAACCGATGAAATTAACCAAAGAAGAAAAATTAGAATTTAGAAAGAACAATATCTGTCATATTTGTGAGGGGGAAATTAAGGAGTCTAAAGTTAGGGATCAATGTCATCTTACTGGTAAATATAGAGGTCCCGCTCATTCCTGTTGTAATCTTAATTATAAATTACCTTCTTTTATTCCAGTCTTTCTTCACAACAGCGCCAACTATGATACACATCTATTTATAAATGAACTTTCAAAAACACCAGGGAATATTTCTGCCATAACAAACACAAGTCAAAAGTATATTTCATTTCCAAAAATGATATTCACAAAACCTATAACTCGTATTCGGTTTCTTGATTCTTACAAGTTTATGGGAACACCACTAGCCTACCTCGCATCAAATCTAAGCTCCACGGACTCTTTTCCAAATCTTAATTCATTCTTTCCAAAAGAGGAAATTCTCACTAAAGAGGAAATTCAGATTAAAGAGAGAATTCAAAGTAAAGAGGAAACTCTAATTAATGAAGAAATTCTAACTGAAGATGAAATTCTAATTATAAAGAAAATTCGAACAATGAATGAAATTCTAACTAAAGAGGAAATTCTGATTAAAGATGAAATTCTGATTAAAGAAGGAATTCTTACGAGAGAGGAAATTCAAACAAGGAATGAAATTCAAAGTAAAGAGAAAATTCTTACAAGTAAGGAAATTTATCCTTATGATTATATGGATTCATTTATGAGATTTAAAGAAACACAACTTCCATCAAAAGAAAGTTTCTATAATAACCTTTATGAAGAAGAGATAAGTGATAAGGAATATAAACACGCACAAGAAATATGGAAATTATTTAAGATAAAGAACCTTGGAGAATATCATGATTTACATCTAAAAACAGATGTTTTATTGTTAGCTGATGTGTTTGAAGCTTTTAGATCACTCTGTCATAATAAAAATTGTTATGGATTAGACCCTGCCCACTATTTCACAGCTCCTGGTTTAGCTTGGAGTGCAATGTTGAAAATGACAAAACAAGATATAGATTTAATCAGTGATGTTGATATGCTTTTGATGATTGAGAAGTCCAAGAGAGGTGGAATATCACAAGTATGTTCAAAAAGATATGCTAAAGCAAATAATAAATATCTTCCAAATTATGATAGTGAAAAAGATAGTAATTATTTGATGTATTTTGATGCTAATAATTTGTATGGATGGGCAATGTCTCAATCTCTGCCTTATGGTAAATTAGAGTGGGTGGAAGAAAAGGATTATGAAAAGGCTTTGATGAATATTGTTATTTCTTCTCAAGAGGAATTGAATGACGAAGAAGAAGGTTATTATTTTGAAGTTGATTTGAGGTACCCGAGTGATCTTCATAATAAGCATAAAGATCTTCCTTTTGCATGTGAGAAAGAAACCCCAAAGAAAGAATGGTTAAGTGATTGTCATAAAAGTTTTAATATTAAAGGTAAATCAACAGAAAAGTTATTAACAACATTCTATGATAAAGAGGGATATGTTTTGCATCAGAGAAGCTTAAACAGTTTTTGAGAGAAGGATTGAGAGTATCTAAAATTCATAGAGTTTTAAAATTTAAACAAAGTCCTTGGGTGAAAAATTATATTCAATTCAATACAGATATGAGAGCAAATACAAAAGTAAAATTTGAAGGGGATTTTTATAAATTAATGAATAATGCTGTATTTGGAAAGACTATGGAAAATGTTAGAAACAGGCAAAACATTAGATTCGCAACATCTTGGAAAGAAGCTTCGAGATTGATAAATAAACCAAGTTTTGAGAGAAGAGGTTTTTTCAGAGAACTTTTCTGCAATTCATATGAAAAAGGAAAGTATTGTAATGGATAAACCAATTTATATTGGAACAGCAGTTCTTGATTTATCAAAGATATTGATGTATGATTATTTGTATAATGACTTAAAGAAAGAGTATGGTGAAAATGTTTCATTGTTGTGTATGGACACTGATAGTTTTATCCTAGATATAAAAACTGATGATGTTTATGAAGATATGAAGAAAAATATTGGAGTATATGATACAAGTAATTTCAGCAAGAAGAGTGAGTTATTTTCCAAAAAGAATGAAAAGGTTATTGGTAAGTTTAAGGATGAGTTGGGTGGAAAAGTAATGAGTGAGTTTTTTGGATTGAGAGCAAAGGCATATGCTTATAAGTATGGTGATCAGATTGATGAGGTTAAAGGGAATAAAGAAATATGTAATAAAGAAATCAATAACTTTTAGAAATTATTATAATTGTTTGATGAATAAGAAAGAAGAATATAGGAAAATGAATACAATAAGAAGTTATAAACATAACATACAGTGGGGAGAACAAGTATTTGATACACTGCCGATTTTGCAGGTTTTCCCACTTACAAAGCACGTAGAGGTCTGTAATTTTTATCATAGGTACACTTCAACTGTGAAAGACGGAATCTGAAACAAAAATCCTGAAAATCACATTGTATGATTTTTAAATAATTAATTTGCATTTTATTGCATGAAATAAGTATTTGATCACCTACCAACCAGTAATAATTCCGGCTCTCACAGACCTGTTAGTTTTGTCTTTAAGAAGCCCTCCCATTCTCCACTCATTACCTGTATTAACTGCACCTGTTTGAACTCGTTATCTGCATAAAAGACAGCTGTCCACACTCAATCAATCAGACTCCAACCTCTCCACAATGGGCAAGACCAGAGAGCTGTCTAAGGACATCAGGGACAAAATTGTAGACTTGCACAAGGCTGGGATGGGCCACAGGACAATAGGCAAGCAGCTTGGTGAGAAGGCAACAACTGTTGGCGCAATTATTAGAAAATGGAAGAAGTTCAAGATAACAGTCAATCTCCCTCGGTCTGGGGCTTCGTGCAAGATCTCACCTCGTGGAGCGTCAATGATCATGAGAAAGGTGAGGGATCAGCCCAGAACTACACGGCAGGACCTGGTCAATGACCTGAGGAAAGCTGGGACCACAGTATCAAAGAAAACCATAAGTAACACACTACGCCGTCATGGATTAAAATCCTGCAGCGCACGCAAGGTCCCTCTGCTCAAGCCAGCGCATGTCCAGGCCTGTCTGAAGTTTGCCAATGACCATCTGGATGATCCAGAGGAGGAATGGGAGAAGGTCCTGTGGTCTGATGAGACCAAAATAGAGCTTTTTGATTTAAACTCCACTCGCCGTGTTTGGAGGAAGAAGAAGGATGAGTACAACCCCAAGAACACCATCCCAACCGTGAAGCATGGAGGTGGAAACATCATTCTTTGGGGATGCTTTTCTGCAAAGGGGACAGGACAACTGCACCGTGTTGACGGGAGGATAGATGGGGCCATGTATCGCGAGATCTTGGCCAACAACCTCCTTCCCTCAACAAGAGCATTGAAGATGGGGCGTGGCTGGGTCTTCCAGCATGACAACGACCCGAAACACACAGCCAGGGCAACTAAGGAATGGCTCCGTAAGAAGCATCTCAAGGTCCTAGAGTGGCCTAGCCAGTCTCCAGACCTGAACCCAAGAGAAAATCTTTGGAGGGAGCTGAAAGTCTGTGTTGCCCAGCGACAGCCCTGAAACCTGAAGGATCTGGAGAAGATCTGTATGGAGGAGTGGGCCAAAATCTCTGCTCCAGTCTGTGCAAACCTGGTTAAGAACTTCAGGAAACGTCTGATCTCTGTAATTGCAAACAAAGGTTTCTGTACCAAACATTAAGTTCTGCTTTTCTGATGTATCAAATACTTATTTCATGCAATAAAATGCAAATTAATTATTTTAAAATCATACAATGTGATTTTCAGGATTTTTGTTTTAGATTCCGTCTTTCACAGTTGAAGTGTACCTATGATAAAAATTACAGACCTCTGCGTGCTTTGTTATTGGGAAAACCTGCAAAATCGGCAGTGTATCAAATACTTGTTCTCCCCACTGTATATAGTGAAGAAGTAAATAAAAATGCATTAGGAGCCTCTGATGATAAGAGATTTATTTTAGATAATGGAATAGATTGTGTTCCATATGGATATTGTATGATAGAGTGTATAAAATAGATTGCGTTTTAACGATGGGAAGATGGGTTTGGGTTTTTCAAGGGCTAACGCCGCATTTTTTCGCAATATATAAATGGTTAAACCAAGTATTAATCAAACTAAAGAGTGGAGAAAATCTCAGTCTTGGTATATAAATGGAAAACATAATGAATGTGAAAAATATCAAATAAGTCTTATTGAAAAAATAACTAAAACAAAGGTAAATAAAACAAATAAGCGAATCAATTTAAAAACTAGTAAGTTAGAGGATGTAAAGAAAAAAATGAATATCCTTGAATTGACTGAAAACTTTGATGGTTATCAATTGAACAATGAAAAAACAATTTACTATCATCTCAAAATGATATGTGGCTCAGGAGGTGGTCAAACAAGAGCATTAAGAGAAGTTTATCATTTCGTAATGGCACAAAAGGGGTATCTTAAAAAATATAAAGATTCAAATGTTTTGTTTTTCAATATTTTAGATGGGGATTATTGTGCAAAGAAAATTAAACTATTGAAGGAATTTGAGAATGAACAAATCTTTATAGGTTCAATGAGTGAGCTGTTCAACCCCCAGGTGTTCAATTCAATGAGGTTCAACCTCCAGGTTAAAAGGGCAGACAAATAAATATACCTTGGGATAGCCTGGTTATATATATATATATATATATATATATATATATATATATATATATATATATATATATATATATATATATATATATATATATATATATATATATATATATATATATATATATATATATATATATATATATATATATATATATATATATATATATATATATATACAAAGCCTGGTGTTGGCTTAGTGGTTAGAGTGGCGGCTTGGGATCCCAGTGTCCCGAGTTCGAATCCCGCTCAGCTGCTGAATTAACACCAGGGGGTTGACTCAGCCTGTCATCCTTCCGAGGTTGGCGAAATGAGTACCAGTATACTGGTCCCGGTGTATGCCCCGGTTAGAATAGGTGTACCATATCCCTGTGTTGTAAGAGGCGTCCAGGAAGGGCATCCGACCATAAAACATTGCCTCACAAAAAGCCAAACCCCTGCACAGCAGGGAAAAACGGATAAAAAGGGGGTTTATTTTTAGGGAAAAAAAAAGGGAATCGCTGAAAATCCCCCATTCATTTACATGGGCAAAAGTGAGCTTGAACCAGTATATTCACCCTACTCACAGTTCATCAACTCTATTGATGGGTTTACTCCATGATTTACGATTGTCTGCCTCATCTAATCTTTTATCCAAGTTTGTGCCTGGACCACAGAAAGAATACCCTGGTAGATGTAATTCCCCTGGTATTCCAGTAGTTGTAAATTTACTTCCTGATAAAAACTTTTGCATATCTCCTCCGAGTTTGTGTTTGGAGATAAACTGATTTTTTTTTGAACCACACACCGAACATATACCTTTTTGTATATCCCTGCTATTTTTACTTTTCATATTTGAAATATTTTTAGAATTAGTTTTCTTTTTACACTTGAGGCAATAACTCATTTACTTATGAGAAAAATTCCTGCAGAGTGCAAAAATATTTTTAGTTTCCAACATGCACATTTGAATCTTAATTTTTAAAACATAAAGAATACTGAGAAATGACTTCACTCTCTCCTACATTTATTCAAGAAAAAAATGAAAACTTGAATTGAAATGAATATCTTGTCGATGTCAATAGTCTTGTCGAAAATATTGCAAATAGACTTGTCAATTCTTTGTTTTCCTCCTCGGTGGGTTGAGTTATTTTCTGTAATACCCCCAAACCTTTTTTTATCTCATCGGTTTCCATATTTTCATAGTTATTCATTGTCGCTCTTTCCTACCTCTCCTCTCTTTCCTCCTTCTCTCTCTTCTCTCTCTTCTCCCTCTCCTCCTTCTTTTTCTTCTCTCTTTCCTCCTTCTCTCTCTTCTCCTTTTCTTCCTCTTCCCTCTCTTCAACTCCTTCCTCGTCCCTTACTATCCTTGAATCACTAACACCACATAGAATATCATACATATATTCATCAGGATTTCTTGTTATTCCTGTATCCAAAATAATTTTTTTACAACAGGAAACCAACAAAATTTCTTTTGAATTTCTAAAAGAGCCTTACCTTTTCTTAAATTTATTTTTTTTTTCATTATTTAACATTCTAATTAAATCTAAAGTTGTTGGTTAATCAACATCAACATAATGCCAATCTTTTTTGAAAACACTGTACCTCATTCTTATGTTGTAGAACATATTTTTTAAAATACCGAATCGCCTTTTCTTGAAGGTATGCTTGGACACAGAAATGATAATTTTCTTGAAGCATTCTTGCTGTCATTTATGTATTAGAAATATATATATTAAAATAATATTATGGCAAGAAACACCTCCCCAACTTCCCAGAGTAATATAATTTTGTATTTCCTTACTTATTATATATAATCCTGTTTTTTTTTTCTGTTTTCATGACATAAACTAGGGCAAAACCATTATTATATTTACCCTTATTAAATTCTTTTATTTGTTGTTTATGAATCGTGGCTCCACAAAACTCATTCTCTGTACCAAGTGGATAATATTCTTCCTTACGAGACTGATTTAATTGTTCCATGTCTTCTTGCTCAATTTTAAATGACCAATTATACCGTAAATCATTCATATTATACCCCCATTGTTCTATTTTCAGAGAAACGATACGCCCTTCTTCATAAAAAAATTATTTTAATTCGAACTGTGAATTCTGTATGACCTGGAGATAAAATCAACACTTCTGTATCTTTGGAATACACGGCCATTTTATTTAAAGATATATGTTGTGATAAATCGCATAATCTCACCAAGTCATTCGCGTCAGTCGGGCTTGGATAATTTTTTAATTTTTAAGCATTTTTCATGTTAATATTTTGGTTATATTATATTTATGTCGTTCAGCTTGTGCCTTTGTGTAATAATTTGATAAATCAATATCCAGTTCTTGGGATACACCAAAGACAGAACCATCTTCACCAACATGTCATTTATATTAGATTAAAAATAATGTCGTAAAAAATTTTTTATTTTTGTTGAGTTGAAATAACACATATAGACGTAATTGACCACAACACTTGGAATTTAATTCTTGGACTTGAAATGTTTGATAAACACCATTCTGTAAGAATTTTATGACTTCAACAGGTGGTGGAAGACCAAAACTATCAAAATAATATTTGTCTTGACTATTAAAAATACAAACCCAATGAGAACAGTTCCCATTATTATCTTCTAAGTTCATAATAATATTCTTTGTATGTTTCGGCACATTTGTTAATTCATCTCTCATACAAATAACCACATTATGAATTTTTAATTTCTTGCAATATTTGACAAGTTGTAAATTTGATGTTGTGTTCTTTCCAAATTCTTTAAACCACTCATCAATGCTCATTTATTTATTGTAAAGATGTCATCCATTACCTCTTTTACTTAATTTTACACCTGCTTGTGCGATAGAAGAAAGCATATCTCCAACTAACAATCTCGCTTTATCAGGCAGACCTTCAAGTTTTTCAGCAAAATCTACAATTACACCACTTCGACTAATTTGTTTCTCCAACTCTTTGTTATGTCTTTACAATTCTTTTTGAGCCTGGAGTTGAGCCTTCCTTTCATTGGCAGTTTTCACCGCTGTTGAAATACCACCCGTCAATCCTCCAACCGCACTTAAACCAGCAAATAAAGGAATTAGAAATGGGAGAAATCTTCCACTTGTCTCTCTTATTGAATATTTTTTCAACATTCGTTTTGTCATTTTAATTTTAAGTGAGCCAGTATCATTCAAGATTTTAACCTGTTCTCTTGTGAGTAAAACATGAATTCTCACTGCTCCTTTTCTCTGAATTGTAGTAACGTTCATCGTACAAGGCTTTTGATTTTGAACACAAGATGATAGTTTATGAAGATTGATTTGATTAACATATACCCCAGTTGGTACTTTGCCACTTATTTATTTAACAAAAAATTATGTGAGACTAATCATAACACCATTATCTGTTTTAATCTGCAATTCTGTTTCTTCCAAAAGCAAACAATATGTATCAACTTCTTCACTCTCTCCTCTTTCAATGTAGAGGGAAGTATCCACTCGATTAGACTTTGTAGTTTCCTTTTGAGCGCTCCGGTCAAACGCATGGATTGTATACAAACTTTCAAATGCTGTCATATCCAAAATAGGTTCTTTATTTCCATTACTTTCACACACCTTTTGGTGAAACTTGTATGCTTCAGCAAAACCATTTTTTTCCCAATTATTTCCAATCTATCTCGTGGATAAAATGTTCCATCTCGAGAAACGCATAGTTGTTTCACCTTAGCATTATCACTAAAATGCATTGTTCTTATCAGTCGCAGTATCACCATCTAGCTTTTTAAAAATGATCCACAGATATCGTGGCTATCCTTCCAGAACACCCAAATTCCACGTGTAAGTGGTTTGGTTGAGTTTAATGTGTTGACATCTTCTTTTGAGGTATGATACACTGAGTGGTTTCTTTGAGTTATGTCTTCGATTCAACATCTCTTCTGTTTTAACATTAGGAATATATTCACGAATATACCAACTCATTTCATCAATTACAAATTTATTCTGCTCACCAAAAGCACGACCAACACCAAAAAGCAATCTTTTTTCATTATCATTCCTTTGGAGTTGAAATCTAATTTTAAGACCATACAGAACTTTATCATGATCACAAAATCCAAATATACCTTTTAGAGGAACTGCCACAGTAAAACTATTAACTGCTTTTGCATCATCCTTTTTCGTTCATTTCCTTTGAATATATCCAGGGTCTGTGGTTGTTCCCGTTGACATATCAGGAATAAAACCTTCAACAGACCCCTTTCACATTCTATTAATGAATGAATTTCATGTAAATTTCATCATTTCAGATACAGCAGAGACATAATCAACCACTTCAACTTCTTGTGTTCCAATGCACAAACAAACATTCTCAAACATTTTCCAGAAGAAATCATTTACGACTAGCGTTTCTGTTATTCCCAGCCTTAGTGAATGTAAATTTACACAACAAGAAACTTTCGGATAGATTCAAATAAGTTTGTTGATTATTTATTTCAAACCTTTTTGTACCACTTGCATTCCCATCTGTTCCAGTTATTTCATTTACCTTGAAGTAATCTTCTATTTTAATGGAGTTTGAGATGATAATAGTATCATCCAAATCATCGATACCATCAATTGCTTCCATACTTGTATTTATTGAGGAAAAAAGATGTTAAAACTTTTGAAACCCTGATCCAAGTATTCGAATTATTTTCTGTCGTTCTTGGGGAGACAACTGAGTTTTGCCTTTTTTAATTTGTTTATTGCTTGTAATTTATGAGATTCCTTTTGGGCATCTTTTATACTCTTTATAGCACCTGCTACATTTCCCACAGCAGAAGCAGTTGAACCAATTAGGTCTTTATGTTGAAGAAAAGTTGAACCGATACCCATTAGAGTATCAATTATCCCATTTCCTCTAAATTCATGTCCAACACCCTTTGTCTCTTGAGTTTATAGTATCCTCTACCAAGATACATACCTTCACCCTTGTAGTATGGGGAAAGGAACATCCCTTCCCCTGTAATTATTTTAAATTTTCCCAACTCGTGTTTCCTCACAATAACCATTGTATTTATTTATTGGAAAACTTCACGTTGGTGAATTCTGATGGATATAACTTCCCCATTAAAATAAATCATACGATTATCTTGGTCGGTTATCCTAAAATTTACTCTGCGTATGTTTTTTCCTGACACACGGAGATAAACCAAATTTTTGGATTCCATATTGAATTTATAACGAATTGGGCTTGAGTATGCACTGAATGAAAATGTTGTATTTTTTTTTATTCCATCTTTATAAGCACCATCAATCAAATCACAGTGAATTAATACCGAGTTTATTCCTGAGGATATATGAATGAAATTATCACTGTAAAACGTCCCATTAGTTTCAATCTTTTTTGAGGAGAAACCCAATAACTCTCTAAATGAATTATCAATTGTGAAATCAACATTGTAGTTATTTTTAAGTTTAATCGTCGATTTTGAAGTATTTTTTTGAATGTCACTCGCAATATTTTTTGGTTCATCACCCTGTTCTTTCATAAGATGAGCAATTTCGGAAGATATTTGAGAAATCTCATATGCTTCGGGTGAGACTGTTATCATTTTTTATCCACTTCCGGGATTATCACTAAACTTGTCATTTTTATCAGTTATATTAAAAAAGGTATTATCAGTTTCCATGGACAAAAAAGATGCCTCATATTCTTTTGTTGGGTCAAGTTGTAGTGGGTATGGGAATGAAGATGTGTGGTCGCTTGTTGTGAAATTAAACTCAGGATTGTGCTTCTCATCTTATTTAATATAAGATAAAATGTCTTTTGTTGAGATTTATTAATTATTTTCATGTTCATCAACTGGTCTAAAATGGCTGATGCTTCATTAAAACAATTGTTATTTCCAGCCTTATTACTACCGAACAACAATAACAGTCTATTAACTGATTGTGATGGGTCTTTTGGAAGAAAACTAAAACCTGAACCAAGGATACTTCAAGCCTGAATATTGTGTTTCTCCTCATTTTTCCTACTTTTACCAGAAATACTAACCCTCTAATTTAGAGTGTTCAGCAGATCAATATATACTCTATCATCATTATTTTTCATATCCAATGGTTTATCAATATACTTTGATTCATCCCTCACAGTTGAACCTTGTCTTCCATCTTTTGTGAGAAGAAACATTAATCTTGGAGTTAGTTTAACAGGGGGTTGAGCAAAACCCAAGAACTTTAATTCATCATTAAATATCAATACCTTTTCTTGAACAAGATGAAATATTGCTGGTTGTTCTGTTGGAATGAGTCCTGCTTTGGTTTTTGAATCCGCTGAATATTCATTGTTTTGAAGAGCATTCACAATATTGTTACGGATTCGCGCCCGCCGGCGTGCTGACGGCCACGTAACTCGAATCGCGGCACGTCGCCCACCGGACGGACAATCCAGTCATGACCCTCTCGGACTAACGCCGGGAACCAGTCACGGGTGGACCTTTCGGTCTCACCGCGATCGAGCCAATCAGCCCCCGCGTGGGATAGGGTTCGAATCAGCCAAATTCGACCTACCTAAGTACCCACACGGAGGGTAGACCGGGCGATCGCACCTCGCCGCAGGTCGACTTCGGACACGGGCCACTTAAGCGACCCGTTCCGTACTATCGGGATAACCGAGCGGTGTTATCGTCGGCCTCGACGGTTCGATTAATTATCGGGCGTATTCAGCCCACTACCAACCCTTTACGTGAAGTAAGATGGGGATTCAATAGAGGAAAAGACGAAGCGAAGCAGGAGAATAGTTCAATAATAAAGCACATTTATTCGTGATGAACGGAAGGCACACATATACAATTCCACCAAAAGCACATAGAAACGAAGAGAAACACAATGCAATTCCACCAAAAGCACATAGAAGGAAAAGAAACACAATGCAGAGCTAATACCGACTACGCGAGCACATGGCAACACTTATACAATTTTACTTCACAGACGGCGCCGACAACACACACACTCAAAGCAAAGAAAAAGAACACCCTCAAGGATGAGGCGGGCCTGAGGCCGAGACCGGGTCGAGCCTACCCGTCTGATGATGAGACGCGGAGCGGCGATGGTGCCTCAACTCCGCGGGCCTCGCGGACAGTGTCTGGTAGGGGGTGGGAAAGGGGCCCCCTTGGTCGCACTATCTCAGCGCGGGGGGGAAACAGGAGGGGGTTGCTGATGCTCGGGGGAAAGGAGGATTTCTACTCTGCCTCGAGTCCCGCGACGAGCGTCTCCACCTCGGCCAGGTCGCGCCGTCGGCCTCCCTGGTGTGCAGCTCCCGGCACGACGCGAGCACCCCCTCGTCTGCCCTCGCCGCCTCTCCACAGCTCCGTCCCCTTTGCTCCGACTCCAACGCACACGACGACGACCAACTCCTTCTTGCTTCTTCTTCCCAACTCCACCGACTGCGAAGTCTTAACTCTGCCCGACTACTCTCTGACTGACGAACGCGGCCGCTTATATAAGCCCCGTGGCTTCGCTCTCTCATCTTTGACCCCCTGCCTTTGACCTTCCACCTCGCTCCCCATTGGCCCGAGAAAAAGTGGGCGTGAATGCTTTTTGATCCATAAATTTGCATATAGCGATCGCCCTCCAACGCCCTGGAGGCGGGGCCAAATCGCCCCTCGCTCACCGATTGGACGGAACAAAAGTGGGCGTGTGTCATGGATCCGTTTTTGAAGTGGAAAATCCGTGGTTTTGTACACGCTGTTCGGCGCGCGCCCTGCACGAGTCCAACACCGGTACCCACAAGCGGCGCAAGAACGGTGGCGATGCGACGGTTGCGAGGTGTGACGTGAAGCGGCGCCGCGGTGGGTGGTTGATGTTGTGGTTGGTGGTGGTAACAATGGCGGTTGGTCCAAAATAAAGATAGTAAAAGAAAAACGGCTATCCTGAAGAGTCGCAGCACGCATAAATGACATGTATTCCCACTAGACAACGGGTTTGGGCCTAACTACACATATACTTACCGAGATACCTCACCTAAGGGACCTGAATGGTGGTTTGCGAATTTGGTAACCACAACAATATTATCAGGGGGTTGATTAATCTCTTCCAGTTGTTGAAATAAACCTTCATCATTATATTCTAATTCTGCTAAATGCTCTAATTCTTCCTCCATCATTTGATCAAAATCTTTTAACATTTGAAGTTTTTTAGGAGTATATTCTACTGTGGGAACTGTGGAAACATCTTTCATTTTTTTCTTGGGAAGTTTTTAAGTGGTTTAAAAAATTTCTCTTGTTTTCTTTCAAATGCTTCTTCGCCCATTAGTTTCTGTCTGCGTTTCTTCTTTATGTCTTCCTGTTGTTTTACAACTTTTGAAACCAACTTTTGATGTTCCTTAAATCTTCTTGCTCTTTCTTTCGCATCCATTTATTCATTGTAAAATATCATTTAATGTATTGTAACGATCAACAGGGAAATTTTCCTTTTCTTCATCATCCAAGTAGATGTCTTCAAATAAATCCTTTTCTTTAAATATTCCATCAAATTCTTTATTAACATTAATACGAGTTGTAATTTCTTCTTCACAAATACTTGCATCTCTGCTTTTCATATGTTTGCATTGAATTTCTTCATCAACATCAAAACCGAATGATAAAATCTTCACTCCGCTCAGATGTTTAATAATTTGTCTCGTTCCTTCTTGATTAGTTTCCAATATCCCAAGACCACCAGATTTTAGTTTCCTTAACTCACTCTTACAATGTGAATATTTTGTTGTACCAAGAGAAACCTCCTCAAATATTTGACCTTCATTCCTCAATCGCATATGTTCCTCCACTGAAATATTGTGATAATCTTCACCTTTTACTTTTTCAGGTCTTATTGCTCTCGTAGTTGTTGATACAATGCATATCACGGGGTGTTTTTTTAAGTAAATTTACAATATTCTCATTTGTACGAAACAAGAACCTTGATTTATGAAATTTTTTTCAGGAAGCAGATTTACCCACAAGATTTATAATAATAGTTGTCATTTGTATATGTAATTGTTTATAAAACAAAAAATATATCCCTGAATATCTCATCTTGTTTCACAACAATGTATTTGCATTTTTCAATCATGTGCTTCATGAAATCCCCAAATTCCTTTTTACAACATCATGTAGAACAATTACCTCTCCAAAAATTATTTATATCTATTGAATTTAGCTTGAATAAAATAAAAGTAAGAGCATTGTTTCTGATGGAACGACGAGGAAGTTGAAAGTACGATTGACTAAGATAAATACAATTACAAGAAGAATGTCTCCCTCTTGCGTAGTAGCTGTCCATTACCGTTTGGTTTCTCTCATTAACACAATCATCAAAGATAACGAGGTTCTTTTTTGATTTATCCAAATCTTGGGGAGACGATGTATCATCCATATTATCAGTAAGAATACAAGTTATCGGTTTTGATTTCTTTTTCCATCTCTGTTTCTCACAAAATAGTTGAATTTTATCTTCAATGTTGTAATCATTTCGGTTTTTATGAATTTTAAATAAACCGATTATATCTTCTTTTTGAAGACCAGCATTAAAACCTTGTGAGAGCAGTTGATACTCTGGTTGAAAACTCGACTTTGTGAAAATTATTAAAATATCATAATCTTAAAAGTTGGGAGTAAGGAGCATCTTCAAAAGTAACCAGGTTTTTCCACATCCGCTTAAACCAACTATGAGACATCTTCATGAATTTGGAAGATTTTTGTCATTGTTAAATTTCATCTTATTTTCGCCAAATGGGTAAAAAACCATTCATTTATACATTTGGAAAACAGGTTATTTAATTTATTATTGGCTTTTTTAGAAACTCAATATTTTATCCTAAGTTCAGGTTTAATTTCAAGATAATCCATGATTTTATTTATGCAATATCTTGTGTTGATATTTCCCTGAAAATCACATCCATGAATAATATAAACAACAATCCTTTGAACATTTCTCTGAAACTTTCAGTTTCTTCCCTTGTAAGGAAAGGTGTGTTATCACCCTCATACTTTTCATTCATTTCTCCAATCAATCTTGTAAAGTAATTCATTTTTGGTGTAATTCTTAAAGAATTATTTACCATTTTAAATTTTTTATTATCATTAATTAGAAGATAATCACAGAAAATACATTGTTTATAGGCTTTTGACTCTGTGTTTAATCCCCGTCTTTCACACGCAGTACAATTCTCAAATTTGTCATATGGAGACTCAGGGAAGTCTCGCATATTTACAAAGTAAAACTTTACTTAAACTGAAATTCATCTATACTTTCAGCTGCATATTGACTCACATTTAATAATATTACCATCGATATCTATATACTTTTTTCATTACCAGATTCAACCACAACATTTTTTATATTAAAGGTAATTTTAAAATGATCCTTAACTACGAATAAACGAATTGTCATTTCACCTGATATATTAACATCCTTTATTTCATCAGGATTTACATCTTTCGGATTGTTGAAAAAATTGCAAATTTCTCCTTGCATATTACAGATGGTCTCATCTTTTCTTTCTAAAGCTTCATCCATAAGGTTTTTGTTTTTGATACTTTTTCTTGTTTCATTGCTTTTTCTAATTTTGAATATATTACCAGAAGGAGAGGAGAAACTTTTGTTAGAGATACTTTAATTGATGTTCTTCCAGGTATCCTAAAAGCCCATCCACTGAAGGAAATTGAAGAACTCATCTTATCCACCATAATTGTTTTTATCAAATAGTTATATTTATCTTTGTTCAATTTTACATCCATGATATATTTCTCAGTATCTTTTACAAATGAAGAGATTGATTGAAACTTGTCTTTTGTGTCTTGAAACATTGTATTGATTAAGTGAAAAAAGTTGGAGGATAAAATGGTTTTAAGCACAGATTCACCAATAAATTAAACGAAATTTTCATCAAGAAAATTTTAGTTTCAGGAAAGTTTTATTATATAAATATGGTGAATACAACGTACTGCGATGTTTGTAAACACGAATATAAATATTATAACAAACACCTTCAAACCAACAAACAAACATTTAATATATTTCATCAAATATCTCCTCTTGAGTTAGAAAGAAAACATTGTGATATCTGCTCAAAGGATGTTTTGAAGAGTAGTTCTAATTGACATCTTCAATCACAAAAACACAAGAAAAATGAGTTTAAGGTAAAGGGAGACTATTGTATTGAAAACACTGATGGGGCATTTAAATGGCATATAAAAATAAGGATTTTTCAATTTGGAGAACCCGGTCCATCAACAATAGCTGAATCAATTGAAATTGTGAAACCAGATGTTGAAAAAGTTATTAGAAAGAAATTAAAAGAAATTAAAACTTTAAAGTTTTTTATTGGAGTGAAAATGAAAGAGAAAAGACAAGATGAAGAACAAACTCCTTATATGAGAACAGATCTTCATTTTATAACATAATTTCAAGATTTTTTGAAGAGTGGGTTTTGTGAAGAACTATCATGGCAAGAGGAGGATGTTGATAATACAGTGGTAGGAAGTTGATTTCATATTAAAAAAAAATCATCTTTTTAGTTATACACATGCTAAAATCAAACCCTCTTATATTATATCAACCCTCTTTAAGCTTCTTCTTATATTGAATTACTAAAAAAAAATAAAACTAAAGAAGGCAGTTGTTCATATGAAGAACAGTGAGAATAAATGTTTTCTCTGGTCTGTTCTTGCCCACTTACATCCACCAAATTGTAATTCAGAAGGAGTAAAACAATACAAGAAGTATGAGAATACGTTGGACATTAAAGATTTTAAATTCCCAATGCCAATAACAGATATTCCTAAATTTGAGAAAAAGAATAATCTTTCTATTAATGTGTGTGGATTAACGGATACAAACAAAGTTCAAATATTAAAAATTTCAAACAACTCTAAAAATGAAGAAACACACATTGATCTTTTATATTTTACTGTTGGAAAGAATTCACATTATACATACATCAATAATTTATCAAGATTAATCTCTTCTCTGTATTCGGAACAGCAAACAAAATATATCCTTGGATGCGATGTCTTAATTTATTTCATACAAAAGAACGATAAGAACAACATTCAAAATATTGTAGTAATCTTATATCAGCTGTAATTACAATGCCTAAACCTGGTAAAAACATTTATTTTGAAGATTATAATAAATCTAGCATGCAACCATTTGTGATACATGCTGATTTTGAATGTATCCTAAAAAAGATAAATCCTACTTCTCCTTATCCAAAAGAATCATATACAAATAAATATCAAAAACATATTCCTTGTGGTTTCTGTAATTATATCAAATCATCTGTTGGAGAAAAGTATAATAAACTTGAACATTATTGTGGAAAAAAGCTTCACAAGAGTTTGTAAAACGATTAGAAAAGGATTGTATAAGACAAACTAAATTAATGAAAGAAACAAATGAACTGATGAAATTAACGGAAGAAGAAAAATTAGAATTTAGAAAGAACATTATCTGTCATATTTGTGAGGAGGAAATTGAGGAGTCTAAAGTTAGGGATCATTGTCAACTTACTGGTAAATATAGAGGTCCTGCTCATTCCTCTTGTAATCTTAATTATAAATTTCCTTCTTTTATTCCAGTCTTTCTTCACAACAGCATCTATTTATAAACATCTATTTATAAATGAACTTTTAAAAACACCAGGGAATATTTCTGCCATAACAAACACAAGTCAAAAGTATATTTCATTTTCAAAAATGATATTCACAAAACCTTTAATTCGTATTCGGTTTCTCGATTCTTATAAGTTTATGGGAACACCACGAGCCTACCTCGCATCAAATCTCAGCTCCATGGGTCTTTTCCAAATCTTAATTCATTCTTTCCAAAAGAGGAAATTCGAACTAAAGAGGAAATTCAGATTAAAGAGAGAATTCAAGGTAAAGAAGAAATTCTAATTTATGAACAAATTAATGAAGAAATTCTAACTGAAGATCAAATTCGAATTATAAAGAAAATTCAAACAATGAATGAAATTCTAACTAAAGAGGAACTTCTGATTAAAGAGGGAATTCTAACTCGAGAGGAAATTCAAACAAGGAATGAAATTCAAAGTAAAGAGAAACTCCAAATTCAAAGTAAAAAGAAAATTCACAGCTCCTGGTTTAGCTTGGAGTGCAATGTTGAAAATGACAAAACAAGATATAGATTTAATCAGTGATGTAGAGATTCTTTTGATGATTGAGAAGTCTAAGAGAGGTGGAATATCACAAGTATGTTCAAAAAGATATGCTAAAGCAAATAATAAATATCTTCCAAATTATGATAGTGAAAAAGATAGAAATTATTTGATGTATTTTGATGCTAATAATTTATATGGATGGGCAATGTCTCAATCTCTGCCTTATGATAAATTAGAGTGGGTGGAAGAAAAGGATTCTGAAAAGGCTTTGATGAATATTGTTATTTCTTCTCAAGAGGAATTGAATGAGGAAGAAGAAGGTTGTTATTTTGAAGTTGATTTGACGTACCCGAGTGATAAAGTGATTTGACGTACCCGTACCCGAGTGACGTACCCCGTACATAAAGACCTTCCTTTTGCATGTGAGAAAGAAACCCCAAAGAAAGAATGGTTATGTGATTATCATAAAAGTTTTAATATTAAAGACAAATCAACAGAAAAGGTATTAACAATATTCTATGATAAAGAGGGATATATTTTGCATCAGAGAAGCTTGAAACAGTTTTTGAGAGAAGGATTGAGAGTAGCTAAAATTCATAGAGTTTTAAAATTGAAACAAAGTCCTTGGATGAAAAAGTATATTAAATTCAATACAGATATGAGAACAAATATAAAGGTAAAATTTGAAGGGGAATTCTATAAATTGATGAATAATGCTGTCTTTGGAAAGACAATGGAGAATGATAGAAACAGTCAAAACATTAGATTTGCAACATCTTGGAAAGAAGCTTTGAGATTGAGAAATAAACCAAGTTTTAAGAGAGAAGAGGTTTTTTCAGAGAACTTTTCTGCTATTCATATGGAAAAGGAAAGTATTGTAATGATAAACCAATTTATATTGGAACAGCAGTTCTTGATTTATCAAAGATATTGATGTATGATTATTTGTATAATCGCTTAAAGAAAGAGTATGGTGAAAATGTTTCATGGTTGTATATGGACACTGATAGTTTTGTCCTAGATATAAAAACTGATGATGTTTATGGAGATATGAAGAAAAATATTGGAGTATATGATACAAGTAATTTTTGTAATAAGAGTGAGTTATTTTCCAAAAAGAATGAAAAGGTTATTGGTAAGTTTAAGATTGAGTTGGGTGGAAAAGTAATTAGTGAGTTTATTGGATTGAGAGCAAAGGCATATGCTTATAAGTCTGATGATCAGATTGATAAGAGGTTAAAGGGAAGAAAGAAATCAGTCATAAAGAAATCAATAACTTCTAGAAATTATTATAATTGTTTGATGAATAAGAAAGAAGAATAGAGGAAAATGAATACAATAAGAAGTTATAAACATAACATATATTGTGAAGAATAAATAAAAAGGCATTAGGAGCCTTTGATGAGAAGATATTTATTTTATATAATGGAATAGATTGTGTTCCATTAGGATATTGTATGATAGAGTGTATAGAATAGATTGTGTTTTAATGATGGGAAGATGGGTTAGAGTTTTTAAGGGCGACCGCCACGTTTTTTCACAATATGTAAATGGTCAAACCAAGCATTAATCAAACTAAAGAGTGGAGAAAAATCTCAGTCTTGGTAAAGAAATGGAAAGCATAATGAATGTGAAAAATATCTAATAAGTCTTATTGAAAAAATAACTAAAACAAAGGTAAATAAAACAAATAAGCGAATCTATTTAAAAAGTAGTAAGTTAGAGGATGTAAAGAAAAAAATGAATGTCATTGAATGGACTGAAAACTTTGATGGTTATCAATTGAACAATGAAAAAACAATTTACTATAATCTCAAATTGATATGTGGCTCAGGAGGTGGTCAAACAAGAGCATTAAGAGAAGTTTATCATTTCATCATGGCACAAAAGGGGTATCTTAAAAAATATAAAGATTCAAATGTTTTGTTTTTAAATATTTTAGATGGGGATTATTGTGCAAAGAAAATTAAACTATTGAAGGAATTTGAGAATGAACAAATCTTTATAAGTTCAATGAGTGAGCTAAAGAATATGCATTGGTTATTTGAAAAAGAGTGTCCCAAGGCTTACATGTATAAGATAATTCTTTAGAAACACCTTTAACAAATCACATTACTACTTTACTACTTGAACAAATCTTTATCTTATTGCATTGGTTATTTGAAAAAAAAGTGTCCCTCGGTTAAAAGGGGAGACAAATAAATATACCTTGGGATAAAAAGGGGGGTTACTTTTTAGGGGAAAAAAATGAATTGCTAAAAATCCCCCATTCATTTACATGGAGAAAAGTGAGCCCGAAGCAGTGTATTCACCCTACTCCCGTAAATAAAAATATAAATAAATGAAAAAAAATGAATGCAGGTGAGCAACCTGAGACAATGGGGAAAGCACTGTCCATTATTGCTTCCAATATGTAAGCAAACCCACTATACTTTCTACTCATATTTTGCTCACATTCTTTATTAGCATACTGCACTCACATATGAATTGTGCATCTATCTAATATACAGGGTGGCCTGAAAGTCAATTTACCCCTTTCCAGCGAAGCATTGTTCTTGAACAATTTTCATATACAGGTTTTATTGTGCAGTACTTACAATAATTAATTTGTCATTGTTTCTGTATATGCTCCATCATTCTTCTAAGTCAATGTTTCCGCATACCATAGCGGGCGAGGGGCGAGGGCAGAGGGGAAGGGATGGAGGGAAGTGAAAGAAATGTATCAGGGGTAAAGTAACTTTCGGGCTTCCCTGTATTAAGCTCTTTATGACCAAAGACTGACTGACTGATATTAATGTTTGATACATTCTGGGTGACAGATAATGCTGAAGTTTTGTGAGCCGAGGGGCACCGAAGCTGAAGCACCAGAAAAAAAATCAGAGAACCCTCAGAGAGAGAATGTGAATGAAAATATTTTAAAAAAATGCAGGTGAGCGACCTGAAACAATGGGAAGCACGGTAATTTTGTGTGCCGACAAACATCGAAGTGGATACACCCGGAAAAAGCACAGAACCATTCAAAGCATCTATAAATGAAAATAAATAAACGAATAAAATAAATACAGGTATGCTACCCGAGACAATGGGGAAGCACAGTAATTTTGAGTGTCGGCGGATATCGAAGCAAATATTCCAGGAAAAAATCACAGAAGCAATGGAAAGCATACATTTATGAAAATATACATAAATGAAAAAAAGAATAATATTAAATGCTGTTGAGCAACCCGAATCAATGGAGAAGCACGGTAATTTCACGTGCGGATGAACATCAAAGTCGATACACCGGGAAAAATCACAGAACTGTCGTAAAGAAAATATTTGTAGCAGGAAGGGACATCACGATGAACAGGGGGACAAATGAGAGGATGGGGAGTGGGACATGAGGAAAGGGATGGGTGTGTGGAGGGGTTAAAGCACTCGATGCAAGGGTAAATTTGGCTAACAGGATGACGAATTAGTCTGTCAGTGAAGGGACAGGGAGGCTCTGCTACTATTTTATGAAGCAATATTCACTGCCCTTTCCTGAACTACTTCCTCAGTTTTGAAGCTAGCACCACCAAATATACGTGTGCTAAGGGTGGACAAGGGGGCCTGTGTGGACAAGGAGGACAAGGAGGAGGGGTTGGAGAATCACATGTGGTCAAGTGATTCTCGTCGTGCTTGCAGGGGAATTATCGCATTGCATTCCTCCAAGCCTGTCCCTCGATGTACTGCAGTTATAGCAGAGGGTGATGGGCGCTTGACAGAGGAGTCTGAAGTGAAGGCTCACTGGGCCGGTTACTTTGAGTGGCTGTACAGGTTGATCCACCATCTTTCGAGTTGGATGTCAAGGGTGTTACTATCCCTATTACTGACCCTCCAATAAACTGGAATCTGTGTTATTTTGTGGAAAAACAGACTGCAGTGAACCGATTTAAATGGTGTAAATCTCCTGGGATCTGTGGCATCCATGCTGAACTTATCAAGGCTGGTGGAAGTGTTGCACTCGTGTCGTTTCATGCAGTTCTGTGTTCTGCCTGGAACACAGGCATCATCCCAATTGACTGGAAGAGGGGCCTTGTTGTCCCTCTCTGGAAAGGGAAGCGTGATCACCAGGATATATACATTCAGATATATATATATATATATATATATATATATATATATATATATATATATATATATATATATATGTATACATATATGTATATGTATATGTATACATATATGTATATGTATACATATATGTATATGTATGTATGTATATATATATATATATATATATATATATATATATATATATATATATATATATATATATATATGTATCTTCTTCTTTCGGCTGTCACATTAGGGGTCGCAACAGCGGATCATATGTCTCTGTTTCGGTCTATCCTCCACATCTTCCATTGACACTCCAATCACCCGCATGTCCACCCTCACTGTATCCATGAACCTCTTCTTTGGCCTTCCCCTTATTATCCTGCCTGGCAGCTCCATCCTCAGTATCCTTCTCCCGATATACTCCGCTTCCCTCCTGTGCAAATGTCCAAACCATCTTAATCTTGCCTCTCTCACTTTGTCTCCAAACCGTCCTACTTGCGCTGTCCCTCTAATATACTCATTCCTTATCCTGTCCATCCTCGTCACTCCCAACGAGAATCGCAGCATCTTTAACTCTGCCACCTCCAGCTCTGCTTCCTGTCTTTTTGTCAGCGCCACCAACTCCAAACCATACAACATAGCTGGTCTCACTACCGTCTTATATACTTTCCCCTTGACTCTTGCAGCTACCCTTCAGTCACAAATCACTCCTGCAACTCTTCTCCATCCACTCCATCCTGCCTGCACTCTCTTTTTCACTTCTCTACCACACTCTCCGTTACTTTGGACAGTTAATCCCAAGTATTTAAACCCATCCACTTCCTCACCTCAACTTCTTGCAACGCACCATACCACCACCCTCTCTCTCATTTACACAAATGTACTCCGTCTTACTCCTACTGACTATCATTCCCCTTCTCTCCAGTGGATACCTCCACCTCTTTAGGCTCACCTCAGCCTGCTCCCTACTCTCCCTACAGATCATTATGTCATCCGCGAACATCATAGTCCATGGAGACTCCAGTCTGATCTCGTCCGTCAACTTGTCCATCACCATTGCAAACAGGAAAGGGCTCAGAGTCGATCCTTGGTGCAATCCCACTTTTACCTCAAACCGGTCCGTCATTCCGACCGCACACCTCACCGCTGTCATACTGTCCTCATACATATCCTGCACCATCCTCACATACTTCTCTACCACTCCCAACCTCCTCATACAATACCACAACTCCTCTCTTGGCACCCTATCATAATCTTTCTCTAAATCCAGAAACACACGATGTAACTCCTTCTGGCATCCCTCTACTTCTCCATCAACATTCTCAAAGCAAACATCGCATCAGTGGTGCTCTTTCCTGGCATAAACCCATATTGCTGCTCACAAATCATCACCTCTCCTCTCAACCTTGCTTCCACTACTCTTTCCCACAACTTCATGGTGTGGCTTCACAACTTTATCCTTCTGTAATTACCACAGCTCTGCACATCACCCTTGTTCTTGAAAATCGGAACCAGTACACTTCATCTCCACTCCTCAGGCATCCACTCACTTTCCAAGATTTTATTAAATAATCTGGTCAAAAACCCCACTGCCATCTCTCCGAAGCACTTCCATGCCTCCACTGGAATGTCATTTGGGCCAACCGCCTTTCCACTCTTCATCCTATTCATAGCAGTCCTCACTTCATCCTTACTGATCCACCCCACTTCCTGATTCACTATCTCCACCTCTTCCAACCTTCTCTCTCTCATTTTCTTCATTCATCAGCTCCTCAAAGTACTCCATCCACCTTCTCAACACACTCTCCTCGCTCATCAGCACATTCCCATTTGTGTCCTTTATCACCCTAACCTGCAACACATCCTTCCCATCTCGATCCCAGTGTCTTGCCAATCAGTACAAATCCTTTTCCCCTTCTTTTGTATGCAACTTCTCATACAGCTCGCCACCTCCCTTTTCCTGAGCCTTTGCCACCTCTATCTTCGCCTTGCACCGCCACTCCTTGTACTCCTGCCTACTTTCTTCATCTCTCTGGCTATCCTACTTCTTTTTCGCCAACCCCTTCTTACTTATACTTTCCTGTACTTCCTCGTTCCAGCACCAAGTGTCCTTATCTTCCTTCCGGTGTCCAGATGTCACACCAAGTACCTTCCTAGCTATCTCCCTCACCACTTCTGCTGTAGTTGCCCAATCATTCCACCTCTCTTTACCACCATCCAACACCTGTCTCACCTCATCCCAAAATTCCACGCAACAGTCTTACTCCTTCAGCTTCCACCATCTGGTCCTTGGTTCAGCCCAAACTCTCTTCCTCAACCTTACCTCCAAAATCATCCTACAGACCACCAATGGATGCTGTCGAGCTACACTCTCCCCTGCGACCACCTTACAGTCTAATCTCTTTCAGGTTGCATCTCCTGCTTAAAATGTAATCCACCTGTGTGCACTTTCTTCCATTCTTGAACATCACCCTGTATTCATCATTCTTCTTGAAATACATATTTACCACTGCCATTTCCATTCTTTTTGCAAAATCTACCACCATTTGCCCTTCCACATTTCCTCTCGTTGAGATCTTACCTTCCCATCACCTCCTCATCCTCTTTATTCCCTTCCCCAACATGCCCATTTAAATCTGCTCCAATCACCGCTCTTTCGTCCTTGGATACATTCCCCACCACTTCATCTAACTCACTCCAGAAATTTTCTTTATACTCCATCTCACAACCCATATATATATATATATATATATATATATATATATATATATATATATATATATATATATATATATATATATATATATATACACATATATACTTATCTATATATTTATGTATATATATATATATATATATATATATATATATATATATATATATATATATATATATATATATATATATATATATATATATATATATACACATATATACTTATCTATATATTTATGTATATATATATATATATATATATATATATATATATATATATATATATATATATATATATATATATATATATATATATATATACATAAATATACATACATATACATATATATATATATATATATATATATACATAAATATACATACATATACATATATATATATATATACATATATATATATATATATATATACATATACATATATATATATATATATATATATATATATATATATATATATATATATACACATTATTTTTTTTTTTTTTTTTTTTTTTTTTTTTTTATACCTTGGTCGAGGCTCGTATGAGAGCTAACACACAACTCACAGCAAGGAGGCATGAGACAAGAGGGGCGGGAGTGGAAGGGACAAAACATTGGGGAACAGACACAGGTGAACTGTGGAAGGGAGAGGGATGGGGATGGGACGGGGAACATGGCGAGGGGAAGATGGACATTAAAGGGACTTTCAGGAAGGAAAGCAGGAGAATTGAAGGAAGTGGGCTTGGGTGGATTATCGGGGGTAGAAAAGATCGAGGATTTGGATGGGGGAAGATAAGAGGTGGTGGTGAACAGCTGTTTTGAAAGCCTGAAGGGAAGAATGGGAAAGAATAGAGTGAGGAAGTTTATTCCAAAGGCGGGAAAAAGAGGAATGAAAGAGTGAAGATGAGCAGTGATTCGTGATTTTGGTAGTTTTACCAGAAGGGGGTTGTTGGCGGACCTTGAGCGCCCTGTGGAAATGTGGTTGGGACAAATCGCAGAGAGAGCAGGGGGGGGCAAGGCTGGAGAGGAGTCGGTAGAAGACAGAAAGACCACCGACCAACCTGCGGTGATTGAGTGAGAGGCCCAAAGACTCAGCTTCATTGCGGGAGATGCCAATGATCTTAAAAGCCCTGGTTTCGACAGCGTGAAGTCGAGAAAGGTGGGAGGCAGGAGCACCAGCCCAGAGGGGAGAGCAGTACTCCATCAGGCTACGGACAAAAGCTTTGTAAGTGGTCAGGAGCTCAAGAGGGCCGAGGAAGGACTTTGCACGACGGAGGATTCCCAGTCGGCGACTGGCTTTTGAGGCAAGGTTGGAAATGTGACTTTCCCAAGGAAAGGTCATGGCAGATAGTGAGACCCAGAAGCTTGAAAGAAAAGACTTCTTCCAGAGGATTGTTGAGAAAGTGGATGGGGGGGTTTTGTAAACGGTCCTTTCGAAGAGACATAGTGAGAGTGTGAGATTTGTCTGGATTGAAAGACATGTTCCACGTGTTGGACCAGTTTGTGATTTTATCCAGATCTGCAGTGAGCGAAGAAGCTGCTGCTTGCCGGTCTGAGGGATGACAGATGGCAATACGGCAGAGAGTTGAGTCATCGGCAAAGAGAAATAGAGGATTTTCCAGAGAGTCCGAGAGATCATTGATGAAAACCAGAAAAAGAACAGGGCCCAGAATGCTACCTTGAGGAACTCCAGCCTGCACAGGAAGAGGGGATGAAAGAACTCCATTTAGGGCCACACGTTGACTGCGACAGGAGAGGAAGTCTGCGAGCCATGAGTGGAGATGGGCTTGAATACCATGGGCAGAGAGTTTGGTGAGTAGGGCAGGGTGCCAGACTGTGTCAAAGCACGTGATATGTCCAGGGATACGGCTCGGATTTCCTGTCTGGCATTGAGGACCTCCATCCATTGATGGGAGAGCAGTAGCAGCATATCTAGGTTAGAGTGACCTGGTCTGAAACCAAATTGATGATTGGAAATCAAGCCATTGGAGAAGAGGAAGGATTTCATGTCTGAAGCGATGATGGATTCCATAACCTTGCTGATGATTGGGAGAAGGCTGATTGGTCTATAGTTACAGGGATCTGTTTTTGCACCTTTTTTATGCAGGGCAGTGATGTTAGCAGATTTCCAAGCAGATGGCAGATGACCTTGGGAAAATAGAGGGTGAATAGAACAGAGAGAGGGTGAGCAAGAGCAGAAGAGCAGGCTTTGAGGACACGTGGGCTGATGCCGTCTGGACCGGTTGCAGAATCTGACTCGAGGTTTGAAAGCAAGCTCTCCACCTTGTCAGGAGAAAAGGATACAGAGTCCAGGGACAGTTGGGTGCGACTGGGTAAAGTGGGTAGAGATAGTGATGGGTTTGGGACACAAGATTTAGCTGCAAACACCGAGTTTAGACATTCAGCTTTATCACGTGTGGAATCAGCAGTGCGGCCATTTGAGGTAAGGGAGGGGATGGAGGGGAACATACACCAGAAACAGATTTGATTACACGCCACCAGGATTTTGAGGAGGGAGAGAGGGTTGAGAGTTCAGACTTGAGATGAGAAAGATGTTGTTTTCTGGCTCTCCTGAGGGTAGCTACACACTTGTTCCGAGCTTTGTGGAAAGAACTGAGATTGCCCTCAGTTGGGTTTGCTTTCCATGAGGCAAAGGCAAGTTGTTTCAGGACAACTGCCTCGCCACAAGCTTCAGTAAACCAAGGGCGGGAGGAAGGGTAAGACAACTGAACACGAGAGGGGATAAATCTGTGCATGAGGGAGAGCAAGTTTCTTTGAAAGAATTCCCAGGATGAGTTGATGTTTGAGAAAGTAGTGATAGGAGACTAGTCTGTAAGTTTGATGGCTGCTCGGAGACCCTGCCAGTCGGCTTGAGTGAAATGCCAGACTCGACGGCGGTGAGGTGGTTCTCTGATAACAGCCAGAGAGATGTCCACTTTAATAACGACGTGGTCAGAAGAACCAATTGGAGCGAAGGAAGAGCAGCAGATATTGTCAGGGAAATTTGTCAAAATCAGATCCAGAAGAGATGGAGTACCATTGGTTGAGATCCGGGTCGGGAAGTTGACCGATTGAGTCAGTCCCAATGAGTCACAGAAAGCTTTTGCTGATGTCCCATGGCAGGTGAGAGAGGTACCCACACCTAGCCAACTGGCGTGATGACAATTGAAGTCGCCACATAAGAGGAAGAGAGAGTTTGGATGAGAAGATAGAAGATGGTCCATGTTTTCGGAGAGTGAGGTGTAGATGGAGTCATCACTGTTCGGTGGACGGTACAGTACACATATAAACATGAGGTGGGAGGGAGGGGAAGCCGAAGCCAGAGGTATTCCTGGGGTGTGGGGGAGTGAGAGCAGTGCAGGGAGAGTGAGGAATAGAGTCTTTGATGAAGAGAGCAACACCTCCACCAGGACGAGGCTCAGGTCTGTCATACCGTAAGAGGGAGTAACCAGGGAGAGATACTTGGGAGTCAGACACGTCTTGGGAGAGGAAAGTTTCTGTTAGGCAGATAATGTCTGGTTTGTCAGTGGCAACCTGCATGGAAAAGATCTGAAAGGTTTGAGCGAAGGCCCCTGATATTTGAGGTCCACAGTTTTAATGAAGAGGTAGGGGAGGAGGCTTTTGGTGCAGGAGGTGGAGGGGGGGGGGGAGGGTCGAACGAGGGACGAGGGGGGGAGGTAAGGAGGGTTGCTGAAGGAGTGTGGGGTATTGCAGAATAGCGAGGGGAGGGGGCCGAATGAGGAGGAGAAAAGGCTCTGTGGTGCTGTGAGAGAGGGGGACAAGAGACAAGGAAGATGGCAGTTGAGGATTTGGGGAGGTGGAGTGAAGAGATGGAGGTGAGAGGGGCAGTGGAGGGAGGCAGGTTGGTGGATGAGAGGGGGGCAACTAGAGAAGGAAGAGTGAGGGGATGAAAGGTGGGAGAAAGGTGAGGGGGAATTTTTGAAAGAGGTGAGAGGGAGGCTTGGAGGGAGAAGAGGATGGTTGCTTTGAGAGTGAGAGTGAGGGGTGAGGGGGGTGAGTTGGCACTGAAGTTGGAAAAAAAGAATGGTTGATGGAAAACGAGCATCAATGGCAAAATGAGATTTTTAAAAGTATATATATATTTATGTATATATTTATGTATATATTTATGTATATATATATATACATAAATATACATACATATACATATATACATATATATACATATATATATAAATATATATATATATATATATATATATATATATATATATATATATATATACAAACAGGGATACCCGTGCTCCGCACACGAATCCCGTGGATGACGGCGGGTCTGAAGGAGTATATGTCACAGTTAATTGTAAAATTGTAGAGGCTACCAGCATTATTTTTTTTTTTCATCACCACTATAATATAAATAATTTCCCTGCCATGTTTTATATGCAGAAGACTCGAGTTCAAAAATGCAAAGATTTATTGTCGTATCAGATAAAAAACCATAATGCCTCAATAATGTGAGGCTGGTTTCATGTCATCATTTGCGACTTAATCAATTCTTATTCTCTAGCAAATTCCGTTGGTCCCATGTCAATCGGCTGAACTTGAAAAATTAACGTTACGCAATCAGGTGATGACGTCATAATTCGGAAAGCGGGAAGTCGGAAGTCATTGTCTTCAACTGACTGTAGCATTATTTTTTCATTCTATTGCAAATGGTGTTGGCCCCATGTCAATCGGCTGAACTTGAAAAATTAACGTGACGAAATCAGGTGATGACGTCATAATTCGGAAAGCGGAAGTCGGAAGTACAATTCTTTAACATCGGGACACTCCCGGGTACATGCTCTGTCAGCATGCGAAGTTTGGTGAGGATCAGTCCAGTACTTTTTGCGTGCATAGGTCACAGAGAAACACACACACAGACAAACAGACAGACACACTTTCAACTATATAATATAGCCTGGTGTTGGCGCACTGGTTAGGGCAGCGGCTTGGGATCCAAGAGGTCCTGAGTTTCAAGCCCCGTTGAGCCACTGAATTAATACACCAGGGGGTTGACTCAGCCTGTCATCCTTCCGAGGTCGGCGAAATGAGTACCAGTATACTGGGCCGGTGTATACCCCGGTTAAAATAGGTGTACCATATCCCTGTGTCATAAGAGGCGACCAGGGTTGCGTCAGGAAGGGCATCCGGCATAAAACATGTGCCAAATCACTATGCGGATCATAAATGGATGATCCGCTGTGGCGACCCCTAACGGGAGCAGCCGAAAGAAGAAGAAGAAGATATATATATATATATATATATATATATATATATATATATATATATATATATATATATATATATGTGTGTGTGAACATAAATACATATATACATACATACATGCATCACCCTGCTGATATCCCTCTGCCTTCTCCACCTTCCTTGTCCCCTCTTATGAAATTATGCAAATCAATGACGTCTTGTGAACACATTATGGGCCAAATGGCCGCCTCCTGAATCAATGTTCCTTGGTTATGCTTTTATCAAGTGTTTTGCTGCAGTTTTACTTCATGGCATATCGACTTTGTGCATCCTAGGTGGTATATTTCACTGCACTCTTCCCAAACTGCCTTCTACTTGTCCTCCTCATCAACAAGTGCCTCCTGCCAGGAGCCTGGGAAGGAATCTCTTACTTTATTGTACCGCGATGGTTGAAACTCTTGAATGTGGAGGTGATTCTTACATTTTTTACAGAAATGAGAGAATAAGGTTTTTTGTAAAACAAGAATGTTTTTAGTTGTTTGGGGAAAGTCCAAGGGCAATGTTTTTTCACAAAAGGTGTGTGTCGACACAGGACGCAATTCAGTTTTTGGGTCCTGCTTCATGGAGAGCAGTAGTTGAATATGGGAAAACATGGAGCTCAAGGCTTGTCACAGCCAGATAAAAAACAACTTTGAATGACTGGTGATAGGTCATCTTTTCAAAATATAGAAATCGATTTTGCACTCAAGGTATGATGTCATTATTCATATATGTCAAATATTATACAAGTGACAAATGCGATCTTTCTTCAAGTGAGTCAAACACAAATTGATGAAACATTCACATTATTTATGAAAACACCTTTGGAGAAGGTTCCGACAAAAACGAGCTCTTCAAAATTAAGTCGGTTTGTCGCTGTAGGGCATGGGGGGAGTTACCTCAGCTTCAGTGTTCTCCAAGATGCTTCTGTGTGGTATGATGCAATATAACCTGTTTTTCCACCTCTTTCCTGAAAGATATGTGCAAGTGACTACATTTATTGATATATTTGGGAGGGAGTGTGTGAGCGGGAGCTTTGCTCAAGCCAGGAACCTGATTGCAGGAAGTTTACAAAGGCAAATTCTGATGTCAGATGTGCACTACACGATGCAAATAGTACCTGGATTCATGCCAAATCTAACAAGCAGTAGATTGTGAACATGCAGCATAAACAGAAGGCATTAACTCAACTGGAAGTGTGCCATCATGGATAAAAATCGAAATCTGTCCATAGCTATCCATGACCAGTAAGAGAGGCAAACTTCACAAAGTTGTTGAAAGGACGTTGTTTCACCAAACAAAATAGATGAGGTCTGAATAACATCGAAGAACCAAGCTGGAAAAATGACATCCAAGGAACAGGTGCAAGAGAATTGGAACTTTAAAAACTGTCATAACTAGTGATGCCTTGCTTTTCTTGATGTTGTGGGAAAGGTCTTTGGCAATCTCTTTCAATAATTTTGTGAATTTTACATTCCACAGAATCCAGGATAGACAGATATAGCTCTGGAGCACCAGCCCATAGAGGAGAGCATAAATCCATTTAACTATGAACAAAGGTCTTGTATATTATGAGTAGTTCTGATTTTCCAAGGAAAGACGAAGACCTTTTGAGAATACCCAGTTTGCCTTTGACTTATGAGGCGAGCTTTGCCATGTGGTTGGCCCAGCAGAGGTCATTAATAATGGTATGGTCAAGAAGTTCAATCTCTTCCAGTGGCTGATCAAAGAAATAATAAATAGGAGTGTTCGTTTGACAATTCTTCCAGAGGGACAGAGTGACAGTGAGATTTTCCACGATTGAAGGACATGTTTAATTTATCAGACCAGCATCTAATCAATTCCAGATGAGCAGAGAGTGACTTCGTTACAGTCTGCTGAGCAGAAACTCTCCAGAAATCCATTGTCAGATTGTTTCTCACTTTGTCTCTTCAAGAGTAATGGCGTTTGTCTATAACCATTCAATATGTATAGTTTACAACTTCAGATTGCTTGTTTGGCTTTAATCATGGTTTTATTTATCATTGTGCAGGTTTGGATAGAGGCAGCAGTTCAAATTTTATCCTCTCTTGGAATTGGTGCTGGTGTGATTATATCATTTTCCAGTTACAACGACTTTAACGAGTTCCTTTTCAGGTAAACTATATATTTTTCACAAACTTTCTTAAGTTGTCTAATATAATATCATGCACATCACAGACATGTCTGACTTGAAATAAGGTAGAAATTGAACAGAAATGCTTCAGTTTGGTAAAATACATCATGCTTGAACAATCATTATTAATTATTCTGCAGGAATGTGCTGATTGTTGTTTTGGTTAACACCATCACGAGCATTTTCTCAGGATTTGTCATCTTCTCCGGCCTGGGTTACTTGTCTCATGTATACAATAAACCAGTGGAAAACATTGCAGTCGATGGTAAGTCTGTATGTGATATATTATTTATGAAGACACTGTATCTAAATGTCTTAAGACACCTTATTACAATTGTGAATTGCCCACATGTGAATCAATCAAACATAACAATGCATATGCTTGTTTCATTAAGATGGGGTTTGTACAACAGTGGGATGTCTCAATTCCATTTTGGATTATATTATGCGTTTTCATTGTCTCTGGGTTGAGGAAGCTGTGGGCTCATTACACCATGCTTTAATGGTCAATGGGACGAGGCAGGCTTGCTATTAATTTTCATTTACACCAAGTCTAAATTCTCGTGAGTGGGTAGTTGAGCGGAGAGATTTGGCCAGATTGGGTGTTACGGAGCCGTGGGTCCATGCCATCACAGTAGTCGTCCCCTACAGTTCTGATTGCCCAGTCTGGTTTGCCGTTAATGTAGTGGTGTAAACTTGCCTCAAGCATCAGCTTTCACAACATGACAGCTGCATGAATGAGGCTTCCTGCTCTGATGCATTCAACTTGACTTGTAATCTGCACAATACTGCAGCAAATGTCATTTGAATTACAGAAAATCATGCTGCTGTAATCATAATTTTAGGATTACAGCAGCATGATTTCCAAAAGTGAAAACTGAACTTTCGATTCGGCTCTGGCTACTGCATTATGACTATGTTTGTAATTGTACTGTTGTAATTTCTTCACGAGATAGTTCAGGGAACATGATGCAGTGTTAAGTACATCCTGTACTTCAATTTTAATAAAATTGTGATTTCACAGATCGTTTAAAAAAACTTTAGAAATTTTGCAACACTGAAGCTGTCTTATACTTCATTCATGTTCACTGTAACAAGATGACATTGAGTCACAATTTAAGAGATGGAGGATTTATTGATCAGCATAGAACACAGCGTCAATCCGCATCATACAGTTGCATATCGGCAGTCTCTTCTTCACACTGATATTGCACACTCTCACGTGCCATGCCCTCTTATCACCATCATCATGATCAATATTGTTATTTGTAAGGCCATTGGCCTGATGACGATCATTTTAATGGATGGATTTCACAAAGTACATTTATTCTTACCGAGTTTATTTTATAGGTGCTAATCACAATCTCAAAAACAAGCAGATAATACAAAATGTAAATTTCGACACAACAAAAATTGTTTTTGGCAGCAGCAATGCAGTGCCTATCTTGGCTCAAGGTCATGTCATACCTTGACGATTTAGCCTTCATATGCCTGACGTATGAAAAATTTGGCTAAAACGCTGGCACACGTCGAATACTTTATGGGAAAGTTTGTGTACATTAAGAGCACACTGGCATACGTCGTAGTACGCTGGCATACGTCGAAGTATGCTGGCATACATCGTATTACGCAGGCATTCATCGAAGTACACTGAGCTGTTAGACAAATTTTCCATGCTTGAATTTTTCGACATATGCCAGCATATGACTCAAACGTTCCGCATAATGCTGGCCATAGGTTGTAGGCACGTTGTGCGATCGTTGGCACACGTCGACACACATTACTTGTAAGTTACTCATAAGTCGAAACACGTCGAGGTAATGTTTAGCATACCCAAAACTTATTTCTAACCTATGAGTAACGTGTTGTAGGCACGTTACGAGATCGTTGACACACGTCCACACACGTTACTTGTAAGTTACTCATAAGTCGAAACACGTCAAGGTAATGGTTTGCGTCAGTGTTCCAGACTCCCTGGTTTTTGTTTCTTTTTTTCTTTATTTCTTCGGTATAACAGTGAGGTTGACACTTCGATTTTTGTGCAGTTCTAATATAATATAATTAATAGGCTGGCGCTCAACGATTTAAATCATAACCGCACTAGAAATCGAAGTGTCAACATCACCATCATACCAAAGAAAAAAATAAAAACCAGGGAGTCTGGAACACTGACGCCAACCATTACCTCTACGTGTTTCGACTTATGAGTAACGTACAAGTCACGTGTGTCGACGTGTGTCAATGATCACGTAACGTGCCTACAACTTATGGCCAGTATATGCGGAACGTGTGTCATACGCCGAGTACGTCGAGAAATTTTCAACATGCTTGAAATTTCTCGACGTACTCGGCATATCAGGACGTCTGCCAGCGTACTACGACGTATGATAGCGTGCTCTTAACGTATACAAAACTTACCCATAACATTTTCGACGTGTGCCAGCTTGGTTAGGCAAATGTTCATACGTTGGCATACACTGGCTAAAACGTCAAGGTGTGACAGCGGCTTCACACTTCGATGTCTAGTGCGGTTATGATTTGAATCATCGAGCCGCAGCCTATGAATAGCCTACGCCACGTGATCGTCGGGGATACGGTGCCGCGCTATGCTTAAGTTAGACTATCGTTGGGCATAGGTTGTGAACGCCGACAACACGCTTAGCATTCCTTGGCATAAGTTATCTATATGTTATTGAAACGTTCTGTGTACATTACTAATTCGTTATGCATACGTCCAACACGATATTATACGCCCAAAACTTAAAAAAAAACATCAATAGTTCAGCATATGCCAGCGTTTTACATACATTTTGAGACCTTGCCATACGCTGTCTAAAACGTCAAGGTGTGACAGCCCCTTAAGGAACTGTGCAGGTGCCCTGTCAGCCTCATCACTGACCAAGACACCCAATAAATTATTGAGAAAAATGTCACGGGCATGGAAAAGGCCCCTTTATATTGTATGTGCCATGTGGCAAACTTTAGAAAAGAAGGGACAGTCATAGGACTCTGTGGTTGTGGTGCACCTCAAAAATGTAGATGTCAGTGAATTCGGGAAAAGAGAAAAACCTGACACCAAAATTCTCCCAATTTCCCTTGCTTTACCTTCTTTAGACCCCACTTTCGAGATTGTTCTTCCACAAAGTCCCTCAAGATTTTTCTCCTCCTTTTCAGGGGTTCTGAAACACTTACAAAAATTTACATGACTGACACCAAAACTCATCATAGCTCCAACAAATATTTGTTCATTATTACTCATCACCGTCAATTATTCCAGTAAAAAATAAGGTGGCAGTAGCGCATTATCCCCCCCCCCTCCAACACCAATTTTATACTTCCACTTCATATATATCCATGGGAAGCTGTAAATCCCATTTTCTAAAATTAACCTCTTTTCATCAAAAGCCCCCAATGATTTCTTATTTACCTCCTCTGTACAAAAATGATGTTTATTACTTGTGATTGTATTCATTTTTCTATACTCTTCTTTCTTAATAGCTGAAGAGTTGTAATAATCTTCTAAATTTATTGTTTCTTTCATCACATTTTTCTTCACCCCCTTTAACTTTTTATCAGGCTTTTCAGTTTTATTATCAATCTCTTTATAGGCATAAGCCTTTGCTCTCAATCCCACAAACTCACTCATTATCTTTCCACCCAACTCATTTTAAACTGAACAATAACCTTTTCATTCTTCTTAGAGAATAGTTTGTTATCTGATTTATAATTGCTTGAATCATAAATACCTACATCGTGAGACATCCATATAAATATCTTCCACATTGATTTTCTAAATAAAACTGTCTGTATCCATATATAGTAGATTTATCCCATCCATATATATATATATATATATATATATATATATATATATATATATATATATATATATATATATATATATATATATTCATTAGGTTGTTGTAGAAGTAGTCAAACATAAACAACTTTGACAAGGCAACAATTGATGTTCCGATATTGATAGGTTTATCCATTCTAAAACATTATTTGTTCAAATGAATAGCATAAAAGTTCTCTGAAAGCAACTCTGCTCTTTGAAAGCTTGGTTTATTAATTAATTTGGATGCTCGTTTCCAAGATGAAGCAAGTCTTATGTTTTGTCTATTCCTCACATTTTCCATAGTCTTTCCAAATACAGCATTATTCATTAACTTATATAAGTTCTTCTCAAAATCATTAGTCGCAAGTGTTCTCTTTTCTGTGTTAAAATCAATTTGGTTTTTTATCCAATGACTTGAAATTTCAAAATCCTATGAATTTTCTTTCCTCATAACCCAGCAGATAAATATTGTCTTAAATTTCTCGGATGTAAAACATAATTTCCTTTGTCCTACAATGTGGTAAGCAGTTTCTCTGTTGGTTTGCCTTTTGTAAGAAATTATTGTTGACAACCGCTAAGCCATTCCTTCTTCGGACTTTCATTATCAGGCACATATGGAAGGTCTTTATGTTTCTTATGGAGTTCATCAGGATATTTTAAATCAACCTCAAAATAATATCCTACTTCAGCTTCATCTAATTATTTTTGAGAGGAGATCACAATTTTCTGTAAAACCTTTTCATAATTTTTCTCCTTAACCCATCTAAAATTTCCATATGGTAAAGATTGAGACATTGCCCATCCACGCAAATTGTTTGCATCATAATACATCAAGTAAGAACTATCTTTTTTAACATTACAGTTGGGAAGTTATTTTATGTTGGCTTTAGCATATCTCTTTGAACAGACTTGTGTTATTCCACCTCTTTCAGCTTTCTCTATCATCAAAAGCATATCTATATCACCGATTAATTCCGATTGGTTGTTTTGCAATTTTTGACATGGCACTCCAAGCCATTCCTGGGGCTGTGTTATAGTGAGCGGGGTCTAATCCATCGGAATTTTTATTTTCACATACTGTTCTGAATGTCTCAAATACATCAGCCAATAAAGAACATCAGTTTTAAGATACAAATCGTGATATTCCCCAAGATTCTTTTTATTAAGCTTCTTCCAAACATTTTCTGAATGTGCGAAATCTTCATCAGTTATTTTATTTTTATTTAATTCATTGTAGAAACTATCTTTGAGGGAAGTTGTGTTTCTTTAAACCTCTCAAATGAGTTCATATAATCATAAGGATATATTCCCCTTTGTGAAAGGAGATCAATCTCTTCTTGATTTGAGAAATGTGATTGGAAAATTGGAAAGTTTTTAATATTTGATACCAAGACAGATAATGGACTACAAAAACTTGAATGTGTCAAGAAATCCGATATGAGATATGGGAGATGAAGGGATTGTTTTTGTGAATGAGATGTAATTCTGGTTTGTGTTCTGAATGGCTGAAATGTCTCCACTGGTTTTACTAAATTCATTTATAAAAAGATGTGTGTCACAGTGAGTGTTGTTGTGAAGAAATACTGGAATGAAAGAGGGAAGTTTAAAATTGAGATTATAACTCCTCTGATAAGCTGGACCTCTATATTTACCAGTGAGATGACAATGGTTTCTAATCTTCAAACCTTCACTAATTTTCTCCTCATAAATATGACAGACAGCCTATGGTTGCCTAAATTTCCTTCTTTGTTCCTTTTTTCGTTTTTCCTACTGTTGTTTTTTCTCTTCTTTTGATAAGGACATTGGTTTATAGGTTTTTTGCATGACCTGAGATAATTGAATACAGTCTCTTTTCCAGTGGTTTCACAAACTCCTCCGAGGCATCTTCTCCTCTGTAAAATTCTAACTTTTTGTATTCATCACCAACATATGATTTTATATAATAACAGAAACCACAAGGAGTATGTTTTTGATATTTATTTGTGAATGATTCATTTCGATTTGGAGAAACAGTGTCTATCTTCTCAAGGATACTTTCAAAATCAGTGTAAATCACAAACGGATGTTTTATAGATTTGTGAAAATCTTTGTATGATATGTTTCGACCTGCATTTGGTAAATTGATTATGGTTGATTTATTATTACTACAATATTTCAAATGTTGATTTAATCGTTCTTTTGCATGAAAGGAGTTGAGACATCTTTTACAAGGATATGTTTTACATTTTCTATTGTGTTGTTGTGATTTGGTTTACCTTGATAAATATTTGATGAAATCATTTTGTGATTTTTCCTTTGAAGTAAAGTGGAGAAGTTCAATGTGTGTTTCAACATTTTTATAGTTGTTTGAAATTTCTAACATCTGAACTTTGTTTGTATCCATTAATGCAGAAACATTAACAGATAGATTATTCATTTTCTCAAATTTAGGAAAATCTCACAATGACATTGGAAACTTTAAATCTTTAACATTTAATGTATTTTCATATTTTGTATAATGAGTGACTCTTTCAGAATTCCTTTTTGGAAGATGTAGCTGAGCAAGATCAGACCACAGAAAGTATTTATTATCATTGTTTTGAATATTAACAACTGCCTTCTTAAGTTTTATCTTTTTTGGTAAATCAATGTATGAGGAACCCTTGAGAAGATCTGATTTTCAGATGTGTACATTCAAAAAGATTATTTTTTCATTATAGAAAAAAATTCCTTTCAACGTTATAATAAACATTTTGTTCATATCTCAGAAGTTCATCATTTACATCACAATCGAAGAAATCTTGGAATGATGCAATAAAGCAGTTAATGAATATGAAAATAATTTTAAAATGTCAATACAAAGATATATTATCCCATGTTAAATGAGTTTACTTCAATATCATGATGAAAAGGAAAAAAAAACCTCCATTGTTGATGTGAATGAGAATTATTTTTTCTTTGTCAGCGATTTGAATACTAAAGACGTCAGTGTTCATGTCTCCCTCCCTTTAGTCTCCCTCCCTCTGTCCTCTATCTCTCACTG
>NC_140976.1:51571393-51611393 GCF_056783735.1 Eptatretus burgeri
ATAAAAATTGATATTACGTCATAGTGATGTATCATATGGGCTGTTATTCATCTCTGCTAATGCCCTGTTCGATTCCCGCAAACAGAATTCAAAAAGCTTGCCTAGTTTCGGAGATAATTTTTTAGGCGATTTCCATTAGCGGAGATATTTTGACGTCATAACTTTTTTTTTTCTTGGAGGAATTTTCAAAATCGGAGACCGTTACTGTCTGCACAGGGTATTATATATATATATATATATATATATATATATATATATATATATATATATATATATATATATATATATATATATATATATATATATATATATATATATATACCAAGTTTCAGGAAGTTTCGATGAAAACTGAAGGCTGTGAAACAAAAAAGTCCACAAGAACAACAACGTGAGTAAGACAGAGATCTTCCATGAGGATCTAAAAATAGTGACGATCACTGATAGAAACCAAGCTGTGTCCATGAACCAAAGAGGATGATTCTAAAAGTTTTTTTCTCTTACCATGAAGTGAATGAAGGAAGGGTGTGTATTAATGTTGCATTGATGGGTTGTTGACTAACATTGCCCCCCCCACCCCGCACCCCACCACGTGATTGAAGCAGCTTTGATATAAATTGGAAAAACGTTACGCTTCAGAAGGTTTGATAATATTTCTCATTTGTAAATCCAGTATTGGCCTTCTGTGCATGGTACGATGTAAATTTCATTTTATTTTTTTATCAAAAGAGCCATCAAATGTGTACAAGTTTCTCCCCTTGATATTTTCTATTCTTGCTAATGTTGTGCGCATCACACCTCCTTGTTATTGTGCATACCATTGCTGATATTGTTTCTAATGATAAATTATGCCTACTTTTAGGCCCTGGCCTGGTGTTTATGATTTACCCTGAGGTGCTATCAACAATGCCACTTGCATCTGTCTGGGCCGTTTCTTTCTTCTTCATGCTCTTCTGCCTGGGCATTGACTCCCTGGTAACCTGTGCAACAACAATCATTTGGACAAAGGGGCAAATGAATAATCACATCCCCACTCCAACACTCCTACATTATGAAAGTCAGAGTTCCATGTTTTTAAAAAAGGGAAGGCAAGAAAAACTAGTTATCTATGATCACAAATTGATGCCAAAGGTTAGCCTTCCCCGGTTCCCACGATCCAATTTTGATAACATTATGCTGGATCCACCATATCACCTCGACGTTCAACATTTAGGGATAGATTGTAAATTAAGAAAATCTGTCCCATATACTATACAGCATGTCGATCAAATTCAACATCATGAAACTCGGAGGAAAATCGTTCAAGTTTTGATCAAAGAGGTGTTTTTTTGTTAACTCGGTGACAATCTGAAAAAAGTGAGTCAAGGATGCACATCAAATATCAGGTACTCAACTTCCCTGCATGTCCAGTATTACAATGCAAGAGGATCTTGGAAGGCCAAGCCGTCTTTCAGATTACGCATTGCCAAATTGAGCGATGACAAAAAAAATTTTTTTGTCACACTGCCATTTGAAATTGACCTTGAAGTCAGAGGGGTATGATGTAAATTAAGCGTAAATGAGGATTGGTCTCAGCTATATAGAGAGGGCAATTTCTTTCTGGTCAAACAAAACCTTCGTCGAGTGATGGTGAAACATGTTCAAATGTCTAAAATTAGGTCATGACTTTAAAAATAGGTCAAAGTCAAACATATCAACCCCGCATAATTTTTATTCCGATTATTGCTGCAAAATTTCATTCTGAAAGTCACAGCTGGATCTAAGCTACAGCTCAGGCATTGGAAAAAACAGGGAGAAAAACCTAAATGGTATTTCAGTCGTCCTTGGGGTGTAAGACCTTGACGTTTCACATTGAGGGGTATGATGTGAAGTAAACGTAAATGCAACTTACTCCAGCCTATCACGAGAGGGAAATTTTGATTTTATCGGACAAATCTTCATTGAGTTAGGGTGAAAAATGTTAAAAGTCCAGAATTCGCTCATAACCTTGAAAATTAGGTCAAAGTCAAAAAACGTCAATCCTCCATTACTGATGCAAAATTTTATTCAGAAAGTCACAGTTGGCTATCAATTAAAAAATAAATAAATAAAAAAACTAGAAGGGCACTCAGTATAATGAATACCTCTGCCCTGTAATGCCTGATCTATGAGAACATATCTGACCCAATACATTTTTGAAATATCATGCTTAATATCGTTTTTGAGCCCGATCTCTCAATGCTGATGAATCACTTTAAATATTAAATAACTCTCTTATCCAGATCCAGATTCGGATCTTCACCAAAATTGAATCAATTTGTCATGGTCACACCCCCAAATTGTCCACCAAGTTTCAACTAAATCCGTACACAACTTTTTGAGATCGGTTTCGCCCTATCTCTCAATGGCGAAGAATCACTTAAAAAATTATCAGATCCACATCAATTGCAAAATCTAAACAATTCGTCCTTGTCACACACGGACCAGTCCACAAAATTTCATACGGATCCATCCAAAACTTTTTGAGAAATCCTGTACAAAAACAAACAGACAAACAAACAAGAAGAAGATGTCGTGCAGAGCACGACACAAGCAAAGTCCATAAAACAAATTTAACCTCAAAAATAATTGGTGGTTGAATTCAATGAACTGATATGGAAATCCTCTTCAAATTTGTAGTCAATGAGATGAAAATTGAGCATTTTAGAAATACCTCCTTAGTTGTTGACTTTCGGTCTAGGTTGACCTTTTGGTCTGTGTTGACCTAAAAAATAGTTGGCTGGTTGAATTCTCTACCAGAAATATATATATCCTCCTCAAATTTCAAGTCAATCGGAAGAAAATGGAGGATTTTGGCAATACCAACTTAGTTGTTGACATTGGGCCTATTTTAACCTTTAGGTTAATGCTGACCTCCAAAATGATTGGCTGGTTGAATTCAGTGACCTGAAATATAAATCCTCTTCAAATTTCAAGTCTTTCAGATGAAAATTGACAATTTAAGAAATTCGTCCTATGTTGACCTTTTGGTCCATGTTGACCTCCAAAATAATTGGCGGGTTGAAATCAGTGACCTGAAATCTAGATCATCTTCAAATTTCAAGTAATTCAGATGAAAATTGAGGATTTTAGAAAACTCACCAAAGTTGTTGACCTTTGGCCGATGTTGAGCTTTTGACCTTTTGACCTCAAAAACATTAAGCTTCTTTTTATGAAAAACTCTACCATGTGGTGAAGTTTCGTGAAGATCGGTTTGAAATTGCGACCTGTCGGCAACAAACAGACAAACCAACAGACAGAATAACAAAATCGAATGACCAATATACTTGAAAAATATTCGATTTTGCAAGTAACAAACAAACATACAGAAAGGCGTGAAAACATAAACTCCTTCACCATCGGTGGCAAAGATTCTTAAAAAAACCATTAATGGTGATTTTGTCCTCCTTGGCAATGAAGAAACTCTGAGGTAGCATTAAAATTACTGGCACTAATTGAAGAAAAACACCTCACAGCAGCGATAAGCCCAGCCCGATCCTGCAGGCATAGTGGCAGCCTTAATTAGGATGCAACATGAAGTACATAGTAAGGCAGCGTCAAGGTACATAGAAGTAAGGTACATCAAGGTACATCAAGGTACATAGAAGAAGTACATAGAAGTAAGCAGGCAGCATAGCATTTGCTTGAACATGTGTGTCTCCATCATCCAATTGTGATTTACTTCCATTTCTAAATCGGTCTCACAATTCAGACTTTCATTTGAGACATACATCACCAAACTCTACAACTACACTTTTGTAAATTTCACCTGGTTTGACATTCTTGTTCCCAGAAATGTTGTTCTGCAACACTACTCCACAGCTCAGGGCATACTGATGGACAACATCTTAGAAATTCCCACAATTATTTTTGGAGATATGTTGTGACTTCACACAACAGTTGCAGGACATTACCCTTATGGCTCCACACATCTTGTGATTCATCGCTATGCTGAATCTGCGCATATTGAAGAATATTATTACAGTTGTGGGGGTAGATGGAAGAAATTAATCGGAAAGTTACGATTGAATACAGTTGTTTGGTCCGTGGACGTGCTGGAGACATCTTGATGTAAATTAAAGAGGGAAACTGAGCGTAAGTGGTACTTGTCACCACACTGGGGGAGAGGGTGGGTGTGGTGTTAATTAGAAAGGGACTAAGGACAAGCTCCCCAGTATGTGATTGCCCCGCTCCCCCCTGTGCCTTTCCCCGATGTATTTTGTATTACAAACCCGCAATGGACTATTACAACCGAGCTGAATGACCAAGTAGGCGAAGCTCCACCTCCAATCTTGATGGCAGGTGAAGTCACGCGCCGACACTGCTGATTGATGGGCGTGACATCAGAAGCGAGGCACGTGTGCGGAACAGGCGAGAAGGCCCACCTTTCCGGGTTTCGTGCAAGAAAGCCACGCCCCAGAGGTGGAACGATTGTGCAGTGTGACGTCAAGAGAGATCGCGGGAGGAACGCACGAGTACGGAGTGAGGGACGCATGCTGTCGAGAGAGACCGTAGCTAGGAGATGACCTGTAATACCAGGACTGGATGGCTGGCTTTGCCTCGATGCATGAAGAAGACGGCATGATTGTCCTATTCCTGAAACCCGTGACAATAGCACCCACAATAATTGAGGGTTTATTGTATTTATAGATTTATAATTCTATGCAGGGTTAATTGCAAAAATGATATGCAAAGCAGCAAGGGCTTGAGAGATATCTCTTTATTTTGACATGTTGAAATTTGTAGCAATAGCACACAAATCATTTGAGACAAAACATTTCCCATGATTCTCTGTTTTTTTGGTTTTTTTAACTTATTGATCACAGGTGACCGCCAAAAAATGATTTTGTTAAATCTGCATGAAACAATTATGTCCATTTTAAAAATTGACTGCATCACCTCATTTAAAATTGTCGATTGAAGTATGATTGCTTTGTTAAACAAATATAACATCATCCTTTATGTTGTTTTCATTTACGGTATTGTGAAGTGATCAATCTCTACTTTGTGTTTCTCACTCAATGTTCCAGTTTGCAAATGTGGAGACGATTTCTACGTTCGTGATGGACAGCTGTGGCCCGTACCTGCTCCAAAAGCTTCACAGAAAAGAGTTTGTGGTTCTGCTTATCTGTTTCATTCAAATGATAATGGGAATTCCTTACACCACCCAGGTATGCAGTGCAAACAGGAACTGACCATATGATTGGGAGAAAAACCTAAATGGTGGTTCAGTCGTTGTTGGGGTGTAAGACCTTGACGTTTAACTTTGAGGGGAATGATGTAAGTACATTGAGGGGTGTATTTTAAACATAGGTTTAAAAGCACATATTTGTGAATACACCACAAACACAAGAGTTTTAATGTGAACCAAGAACATCATACTATACGATTAGACTCAAAAAGCTGAAAGTGACAAGCAAGCTGAAGCAGAACGTATCCAGAAAGTATAGCGTTACGTTGGAGAGGGTATACATTGAGAATGTTGAAGTAGAATGGTGCATGTGTTTGTGTAGGTTCGAGCCTTCTTTTGAACCAGGCACCCGTTGGATGAGGTTGTGATGTTGTCCATGCCATGTGAGGTGGCAAAGAGTAGAGAGTAGCTTGTACATGTTGCTGTGTTTGAGCCTGGGGAGTAACTGCTGAAATCTACCTGTTTGGGTTCTTCCTGACATCTTTATTCTTGGTTCTTTCACACTTCTTCATAATTTTTTTCACAATTCTCATTATCTATCTATAATTCCAATAATGTGTGTGTGTGTGTGTGTGTCTGTCTGCCTGTCTGCGACCGCCGTTTCTCGACAACCGCCGGTCCGATCTGATTGAAACTTGCCAGGAATATTGCTGGGGACCCGCAGATGTGCCTTTTCAAGGTTTGATATCAATCGGACGAGCGGTTCCCAAGTTACGGCCATTTATCTGTCGACCAATGACAGGACACGGTGCTATGACATCACGAACGACGTCACAATTCATCCTTATTTATTTATTTATTTTTGCACGATTGATGTCATAACTCTTCTTCTTCTTCGTTTAGTATGACGTCACAATCGACGCTGGGGACCTGAGTATGTGCCTTTTCAAGGTTTGATATTAATCGGATGAGCGGTTCCCAAGTTACGGCCATTTATTAGCCGACCAATGACAGGTCACGGTGCTATGACGTCACTGTGACCTCACAATTAATGGGTTTTTTGCACGATTGATGTCACAATTCTTCTTCTTCTTCGTTTGGTATGACGTCACAATCACAATTGCCCTGTGATCTTTTGTGATCACAATCGCAATTGCACAACTGCACAGGGGGCTTCACAATTCAGGAGGGGGTGAGAGAGGGGCATGGGAGAGGGGGGTGAGAGTGGAGGGAAGAGAGAGGGGTGAGAGAGAGGGCGAGAGAGTAGGGGAAAAGGGGAGGGGCGAGACTAGGGGGGAGAGAGGGGAGCGAGAGAGGGGAGGCGAGAGAGAGAGGGGGCGTCACAATTCTTTTTCTTCTTCTTCTTCGTTTGATATGACGTCACAGTTGAGGCTGGGGACCTGAGTATGTTTCCAAGGTGTTTCCCAAGTTATGACCATTTATGATACGGTTGGTCCGATCTAATTGAAACAATGCCCCAATCCAGTCGTCATTTACGAGAGCGAAGGAACGAAGCTGCACATACTGGCACGCACCTTCGCCCGAGTTCATTCTAATTCTTGCTTTTTCTTCTATTTCATCTCTTTCACTCTCTATTTCTCCCTTTCATTATCTATCTTTCTAAGGAGAAGTGAATTCTTGCAGAAAGTTTTCTGTGAGGTTCACTTGGCTGTGTCTGGATGGGTTTGAGGGGAGAGGAGTAGCAGCTGAAACCCGAATCCTATCCAGGTTCCTCCTGCAGACTCCATATTTGCTTTTTACTTCTCTGGATTCCTTCTTGGTCTTCTGTTTGAGAGGAAAGTGTAACTTGCATATGTCTTCTCTGTAAAACCAGACAAGGCACCCAACAGGGAAAGGAGGGGTGCATTTTTATGTTTTGGTACTTCGTGTGTGGGCTGATAAACTCCCTTTGTGGCTAAATTAACAGATCAATTTATTAATTATTATTTATTTTCTTACTCATCTGGGCAATATCTCAGACACCTTTTGAGGTCGAAAGCTGATATTTCGATGTGAAAAGTGACCAAGTGATTTGGCGACAAACAACATTTTTGATTAATTAATTAATTATTTATTTTCCTTATTATTTCTTTGGGCGATATTCCAGCCATCCTTTGAGGTAGGAAGCTGACATTTGGAGACAAAAGTGAAGATGTGCTCTGACAAAATCGTTATGTTTTTTTTATTTTTTGATTAATCAATGAATTAATTAATTACTGAATTATTATAGATTTATAAATGACATTTATTTTATTTCTTGTCCTGGCAATATCTCAGGCACATTTTCAGTGAGGAAGCTGATATTTGGACAGGACAGTGTCCAAGTGATTTGGCTATAAAGGTTTTTTTTTAACTTATATATTACTTATTTAATTTTTCGATTCATCACTCAATTTTTAAAAAGTCACAGATTCGGATAAAACACAAGTGGTTCAGGTTTTCTATAAGCCAATTGATTAAGAAATTACTTATTTTACGATTATTATTTATTTATTTTAATTATGTAATTAATCAAGGAATTAATGGACACCACTCTCTCCCAGTTCCGTATCCATGTGTTGTGCGCTAGGTATTTGTTATTTACATATTTGGCATGGGGGCGGTGTACTTTGAATGTTCCGCTACTTGTACACAGCTCCTTCCCAATTCCATATCCAGGTGATGCATGACTTCATCGCCGGATGCCAAAGGAAGGGAGTATTCATTTTTTTCTCTGTTTTCTTTCTTGTTTGTTGCTTGTTACTTGCAAAATCGAAGATTTTTCAGGTATATTGGTCAGTTAATTTTTTTAGTCTTTCTTTCAGTCGGTTTGTCTGTTTGTCTGACTGTCAGTTAAAAATTGTGACCTGTAGGTGACAAACAAATCTTAACGAAACTTAACCAAAAGGTGGAGTTTGTCATGAGGAGGAAGTCTATTTTGAAGTCAAAACGTCAAAAGGTTAACGTAGGCCAAATGTCAACAACCAAGGCGAGATTTCTAAAATCCTCAATTTTCATCCGATTGACTTGCAATTTGAGGAGGATTTATATTTCATGTCACTGAATTCAACCAGCCAATTATTTTTGAGGTCAAAATTGACTAAAACGTTAACATCAGCTGAAGGTCAACAACTAAGGTGGTATTTCTAAAATCCTCAATTTTCATCCGATTGACTTGAAATTTGAAGAGGCATTGCATATTTGGTCAATGAGTTCAACCACCAATTGTATGTTTTAGGTCAAATTTGTTTTATTGATTTTGTGAGTATCCTGATCTGCTCGACATCATCTTCTGTTGTTTTTCTGTCTGTCTGTCATTCGCCTACAGGTCACAATATAAAACCAATCTTCACAAAACTTCACCAAGCTGTGGAGGTGGTCTCAGCTGAGAAGCCTATTGATTTTGAGGTCAAAGGCCCAAGGTTAACATCTCGGGTGGTGTTTCTAAAATCCTCAATTTTCATCCGATTGACTTGAAATTTGAAGAGGATTTATAGTTCAGGTCACTGATTTCAACCAGCCAATTATTTTTGAGGTCAACAAAGACCAAAAGGTTAACATAGGCCAGAGGTCAACAACTTCGGTGAGATTTCTAGTCGTCATTTTTCATCCGATTGACTTGAAAATTAAACAGCAATTGCATAGTGCATCACCAAATTGGGAAACCCACTATTTTTTTGAGATCAAAAGCTCGAAGGACAACTCAAGGTCAAACTTCTAAAATCATCAATTTTCAACTGAAAAATCATCAATTTACGTCCTATTAACTTGTGAGTTGAACAAGATTTGCACTGTCCATCACTGAATTGGGAAAGCAATAATTTTTGAGGTCTAAACGTCAAAGACCAACTTAAGGTAAACTTCTAAAATCATCAAATTTAAAATCACCAAAGACGCCCCGCGATGTTGCGTGCTGAAAGATTTATTTTCTATTTGTCATGGGGATGGTGTATGTTGAATGTATCTGTACTTGTTTTCTTTCCAATATGTCCTGATGATATCTCAGCTATCGTTTGAGCTGGGAAGCTGAAACTTTTGGAGAAAAGTGAAGATATGCTTTGGCAAAAACAGTACTTTTCTTTTTTGATTAATTGATTAATTGATTAAGTACTCAATTATTAACGATTTATTAATTACTTATTTATTTTATTTCTCATTTGGGCAATATCTCAGGCACCTTTTGAGCAAGGAAGCTGATATTTGGACACGACTGTGAACAAGAGATTTTGGTATAAAGTGTGTTTTTGATTTATTGATGAATCAATTAATTATTCCATTTTCCCATTAATTACTCAATTTTCCAAAAGTAAGAGATTTGGATAAAAGTGGTGGTTTAGGTACGTTATTAACCAATTTATTAAGAAATTAATTATTTTACGATTATTATTTATACATTTTAATTATGCAATTAATCAATCAAATATTGTACACCGCTCCCTCCCAATTCCATCTCCATGTGATGTACAGCCAGTAAGTATCATTTGTACACATTAACTTTTGAAGTACACATATGCTGCCGATAGAAAGTGTACACCCCCTTTCCAAACTTTCACCTTTGGTTGCCTTGTAGCCTTGAAATGAATTGCATTAAATCAGGCTTTTCCCACATTTATTCACACACCGTAACCCACAACTTCCAAGTGAAAAACAAATTATTCAGATTTCAGAAAATTAATTTGTTTTAAAAACGAGTTAATACTTGATAGAAGCATCTTTGACAGCAATTTCAGCTGCGAGTCTGTGTCAATGGGTCTCTACCAACTTTGCACACCTTGATTGGGCAATATTTGCCCATTCTTCTCTAAAAAAAATTCTTAAGCTCAGTCAAGTTGCATGGGGAGCATTGATGGACAGCAAAATTCAAGTCATGCCACAGATTTTCGATTGGATTTGGTCGATTCGATTGGTCGAGGCTCTGACTGGGCCACTCACGGACATTTCTCTCTTTGTTCCTTAGCCACTCAAATGTAGCTTTGGTTGTGTGCTTCGTGTCATTGTCATGCTGAAAGGTGAACTTCTGTCCCAATTTCAGCTTTCATGCAGAGGGCAGGAGGTTTTCCTCCAGGATTTTTCTGTATTTTGTTTTGTCTGGTTTTTTCTGGATGGCCTTTGCTTTTTGGATGCCTTCTACTTTGATTTTGCATGAAAGATTTCAGTCTCCAAGGCAGTATCAGTATTTGCCTGTGTTATCAGTCTCACAGGATCCAAGGTGTGGTCTATATATATATGGAATGTGCAGCATAAGTAAATTTTCCAAATATCCTTTGTTGATGGCTCGGTCACGTTCTTTGCAATTGGTCTTAATCGGCAGCATGTTGTCACTGCCAAGTAACCTCAGTATTGATTGTACACAACAGTGATTGTAACAATGTTGTACACATTTTATTTTCATCCAGTTATGATGTCATCCAGTATATTATGGACAATTCAACCACGATAAATCCTGCCCCTCTTCCTGCAGAGTGGAATGTATTTGTTCCAGTCGATGCAAAGTTATGTTATTTTTTTCATCGCTCCATTTACTACATTGAGCGAGATGGTTGTGATCTGCTGGATATATGGTGAGCATCTTAATCAAATTATAGATTGTGATGAAAATATTTATATCATTGAAGATAAAATAATCTTTAATATTTGAGAAACATTGCTGTGTGATTTTTTTAAAAGTCCAAGCTCATGGTGGAGCTAGAACATAGAATGGATCAGGACAGAACAGAACAAAAGGAATGTCAGCAGGGTTGAAGTACAAAATAGAGGGAGGCTTGGAGAAATATTGGATGTAGGGAAAGAATGCGGGCTCGAAGACAACACACATGGTGAACAAGTTGAATACAGAATCCAAACTCTCAGGAAGGAAAAAGTGGAAACTTGGAAAAAGGCAGGCTTCTGGAGGCTTAATTGGGAGTAGAAATGATCATGGTTTTGAATGGGGGATGATCTGAGATGGTGGGGAACAGCTCTTTTGAAGATCTGGAGGGAAGAATGAGATTGAAGAGAATGTGGAAGTGTGTTGTTGATATTGCTCAGACATGTATTGGCCCACGTTGAGGTGGAGTGGTTCTGTGGATTGGGCTGAATTTTATCTTTGTGTGTGGAATTGACTCGGCCCGTGGTGAGGTGGAGTGGCTCAGCAATTGGGCTGCATTTCACCCTTGGGCCTGAAACTTAGGTTGACGTGGTGAGATGGAGTGGCTCCACGATGCAGGCCACATTTCGCCCTTAGGCCAGTGGCCTCAGCTTGATTTCCTTTGCATGTTGGCCCTGCAGTGCAGGCCACTGCCAGACCAAGAGTGGCAGACATACTGAACAGAGAAAATTGCATATGGGAGATGAGGATTGCGCGAGTAAGACGAGGATCAAACTGAGTGGCAGAAATTGAGTGTGAAAATAATTTACTCTGTTTACTTTGAAAATTTTTCACTTTTTCTTTTTTACTTTGGTGTGGGAAAAGTGAGAGGAGTCAAGTGTTGAGTGAAAATGAGAACAATGTGAGGAGATTTGGGATGGACGAAAGAGGTGTGTGTGTGTGTGTGTGTGTGTGTGTGTGTGTGTGTGTGTGTGTGTGTGTGTGTGTGTGTGTGTGTGTGTGTGTGTGTGTGTGTGTGTGTGTTTTCATACACAGAATGGGGGCAGCAGGCGAGAGCAGTTGGGACAGCAGGTCCCTTAATGATGGCCTGAACGTCCCTAATTATTCAAAATGGTACTACCCCGGGCAGCGATGTCCGGCTTGGTCGTTTGAATGTGGAATCAATTGGGGGTGGAGAGAAGTGTCACAGTGGTTTTTTTTTTTTTTGTATACCTTGGTCGAGGCTCGTATGAGAGCTAACACACAACTCACAGCAAGGAGGCATGAGACAAGAGGGGCGGGAGTGGAAGGGACAAAACAGTGGGGAACAGACACATTAGGTGAACTGTGGAAGGGAGAGGGATGAGGATGGGACGGGGAACATGGCGAAGAGAAGATGGACATTTCAGGGACTTTCAGGAAGGAAAGCAGGAGAAATGAAGGAAGTGGGCTTGGGTGGATTATCGGGGGTAGAAAAGATCGAGGATTTGGATGGGGGAAGATAAGAGGTGGTGGTGAACAGCTGTTTTGAAAGCCTGGAGGGAAGAATGGGAAAGAATAGAGTGAGGAAGTTTATTCCAAAGGCGGGAAAAAAGAGGAATGAAAGAGTGAAGATGAGCAGTGATTCGTGATTTTGGTAGTTTTACCAGAAGGGGGTTGTTGGTGGACCTTGAGCGCCCTGTGGAAATGTGATGGGGACAAATCGCAGAGAGAGCAGGGGGGGCAAGGCTGGAGAGGAGTCGGTAGAAGACAGAAAGACCACCGACCAACCTGCGGTGATTGAGTGAGAGGCCCAAAGACTCAGCTTCATTGCGGGAGATGCCGATGATCTAAAATGCCCTGGTTTTGACAGCGTGAAGCCGAGAAAGGTGGGAGGCAGGAGCACCAGCCCAGAGGGGAGAGCAGTACTCCATCAGGCTACGGACAAAAGCTTTGTAAGTGGTCAGGAGCTCAAGAGGGCCGAGGAAGGACTTAGCACGACGGAGGATTCCCAGTCGGCGACTGGCTTTTGAGGCGAGGTTGGAAATGTGACTTTCCCAGGAAAGGTCATGGCAGATAGTGAGACCTAGAAGCTTGAAAGAAAAGACTTCTTCCAGAGGATTGTTGAGAAAGTGGATGGGGGGTTTTGTAAACGGTCCTTTCAAAGAGACATAGTGAGAGTGTGAGATTTGTCTGGATTGAAAGACATGTTCCACGTGTTGGACCAGTTTGTGATTTTATCCAGATCTGCAGTGAGCGAAGAAGCTGCTGCTTGCCGGTCTGAGGGATGACAGATGGTACGGCAGAGGGTGGAGTCGTCGGCAAAGAGAAATAGAGGATTTTCCAGAGAGTCCGAGAGATCATTGATGAAAACCAGAAAAAGAACAGGGCCCAAAACGCTACCTTGAGGAACTCCAGCCTGCACAGGAAGAGGGGATGAAAGAACTCCATTTAGGGCCACACGTTGACTGCGACAGGAGAGGAAGTCTGCGAGCCATGAGTGGAGATGGCCTTGAATACCATGGGAAGAGAGTATGGTGAGTAGGGCAGGGTGCCAGACTGTGTCAAAAGCACGTGATATGTCCAGGGATACGGCTCGGATTTCCTGTCTGGCATTGAGGACCTCCATCCATTGATGGGAGAGCAGAAGTAGCATATCCAGGGTAGAGTGACCTGGTCTGAAACCAAATTGATGATTGGAAATCAAGCCATTGGAGAAGAGGAAGGATTTCATGTCTGAAGCGATGATGGATTCCATCACCTTGCTGATGATTGGGAGAAGGCTGATTGGTCTGGAGTTACAGGGATCTGTTTTTGCACCTTTTTTATGCAGGGCAGTGATGTTAGCAGATTTCCAAGCAGATGGCAGATGACCTTGGGCAAATGAGAGGGTGAATAGAACAGAGAGAGGGTGAGCAAGAGCAGAAGAGCAGGCTTTGAGGACACGTGGGCTGATGCCGGCTGGCATCAGAATGCATGATGCAGAATCTGACTCGCGGTTTGAAAGCAAGCTCTCCACCTTGTCAGGAGAAAAGGATACAGAGTCCAGGAAGAGTTGGCTGCGACTGGGTAAAGTGGGTAGAGATAGTGATGGGTTTAGGACACAAGATTTAGCTGCAAACACCGAGTTTAGACATTCATCTTTATCACGTGTGGAATCAGCAGTGCGGCCATTTGAGGTAAGGGAGGGGATGGAGGGGGAACATACACCAGAAACAGATTTGATTAAACGCCACCAGGATTTTGAGGAGGGAGAGAGGTTTGAGAGTTCAGACTTGAGATGAGAAAGATGTTGTTTTCTGGCTCTCCTGAGGGTAGATACACACTTGTTCCGAGCTTTGTGGAAAGAACTGAGATTGCCCTCAGTTGGGTTTGCTTTCCATGAGGCAAAGGCAAGTTGTTTCAGGACAACTGCCTCGCCACATGCTTCAGTAAACCAAGGGCGGGAGGAAGGGTAAGACAACTGAACACGAGAGGGGATAAATCTGTGCATGAGGGAGAGCAAGTTTCTTTGAAAGAATTCCCAGGATGAGTTGATGTTTGAGAAAGTAGTGATAGGAGACTAGTCTGTAAGTTTGATGGCTGCTCGGAGACCCTGCCAGTCGGCTTGAGTGAAATGCCAGACTCGACGGCGGTGAGGTGGTTCTCTGATAACAGCCAGAGAGATGTCCACTTTAACAAGGATGTCGTCAGAAGAACCAATTGGAGCGAAGGAAGAGCAGCAGATATTGTCAGGGAAATTTGTCAAAATCAGATCCAGAAGAGATGGAGTACCATTGGTTGAGATCCGGGTCGGGAAGTTGACCGATTGAGTCAGTCCCAATGAGTCGCAGAAAGCTTTTGCTGAGGTGCCATGGCAGGTGAGAGAGGTACCCACACCTAGCCAACTGGCGTGATGACAATTGAAGTCACCACATAAGAGGAAGAGAGAGTTTGAATGAGAAGATAGAAGATGGTCCATGTTTTCGGATAGTGAGGTGTAGATGGAGTCATCACTGTTCGGTGGACGGTACAGTACACATATAAACATGAGGTGGAGGTGGAGGGGAAGCCGAAGCCAGAGGTATTCCTTGGGGTGTGGGGGAGTGAGAGCAGTGCATGGAGAGTGAGGAATAGAGTCTTTGATGAAGAGAGCAACACCTCCACCAGGACGAGGCTCAGGTCTGTCATACCGTAAGAGGGAGTAACCAGGGAGAGATACTTGGGAGTCAGACAAGTCTTGGGAGAGGAAAGTTTCTGTTCGGCAGATAATGTCTGGTTTGTCAGTGGCAACCGGTATGGAAAGATCTGAAAGGTTTGAGCGAAGGCCCCGGATATTTGAGGTCCACACTTTTAATGAAGAGGAAGGGGAGGAGGCTTTGGGTGCAGGAGGTGGAGGGGGAGGGGGAGGGTAGGACAAGGGACGAGGGGGGCAGGTAAGGAGGGTTGCTGAAGGAGTGTGGGGTATTGCAGAATAGCGAGGGGAGGGGCCGAATGAGGAGGAGAAAAGGCTCTGTGGTGCTGGGGGAGAGGGGGATAAGAGACAAGGAAGAAGGCAGTTGAGGATTTGAGGAGATGGAGTGAAGAGATGGAGGTGAGAGGGCAGTGGATGGAGGCAGGTTGGTGGATGAGAGGGGGGCAACTTTGAGAAGGAAGAGTGAGGGGGATGAAAGGTGGGAGAAAGGTGAGGGGGAATTTTTGAGAGAGGTGAGAGGGAGGCTTGGAGGGAGAAGAGTGGGATGGTTGCTTTGAGAGTGAGAGTGAGGGGTGAGGGGGTGAGTTGGCACTGAAGTTGGAAAAAAAGAATGGTTGATGGAAAGCGAGCATCCATGGCAAACTGTGGTTTTTAAAAGTTTTAGGTCAGAGATGCGATTTAACACAATTCTTGATGGATGCAATGAAGGCGAATTCAGAGCATGGAGAGAAGAAGCGCTGTAATAGATGGAGATGGATTTGTGGAGATGATGCAGGGAATGAGGTGGGAAGTGTTGCGTGTGGAGGTGACAGGGCAAGGAGGATGGTCGGAGGATACAAGCTATTGCACATGGGTGGGGGTGGAAGAAGTAATGTTGTGGGACTAATAGTATGAGAAGAGATCAGTGATGTGGATTTTTCACCCAACCTCGTCGTGATCATTGTAGGATTCTTCCTGGTTGATTGTGGAATCCAATTTAACTTCTTTCAGGTTTAAACGTTGAGCCGATTCGGTTTTATAATCCTGCATAAAATCACAGACACCGAAAACCAATGTCCACAGACAAGTTTTTTTTTTGAGAACAATTTATTTCTAATTCTATCCACCGTACACTTCACACAATGAACTTGAGAAACCCCCATTTGTTGCAATATTATTTGGTTCTATTTTATTTATTCTTACTTTGAGTTAACCGTTAACCCAACCCGATTTAATTCACTTCCACAACGTGAAAGTACATTACATCAGAGAGTTTTATTATTACATGGTAGTTGGTCAGTCCCAAGGAGAACAACGCACTGAGATGCTATTCATCCACAATGATTGCACGAAAAAAGATTACATTTCAAGGCATTTATACTTTCATGGGAGAGTGGTGGGGGTTGTTAACTCTAACTGCATACGTGTCTTCTGGGTGAGAAGCACATGACATAATTACGGCAAAAGTTTGCTGTTATCAGCCCAGGTCACCCCGCTCCACAACAAGTCATTTTATCAACATTTAGGGAAAAAGACTCTTGGCCAAAGGGAAGGGGGGCACTGACAGCCAATTCGACTTACAGCATAAAACTTAAATTTATAAAACACCAGCACAATTACAATTTTGAATACATTAATATAACTATTTCCTCCACATCAGCATGCATGAGGTCAGAGTGTCAGAGTGGAAGGACAGGAGAGATGGATCGTAATGGCAAGGGTGGTGATACAGAGGCAAATGGTGTGTGATGTCGGTACATGGGCCACAAACAGGAAGGACGGGGGTGGAGAAGCAAGAATTCAGGAACACACTGGAGAAGATGCTGTGGATTCCGGGGGCTTTTATGTGAATGTGAGTTGCCAAGCCGGCTGAAGAGGAATGTGTTGGTAAATCTGATTGGTGAATGAGGAATAGAGAGGGTTGAGAGGTGTTGGAGTTAGTGGCAAGGAATGGGGTGGCCTAGGCTGTTTCATTCTTTCAAAAGCAAGAAAGGCACAATATTCTCTGTAGGACTGGACAGCATATAACAGAATTGGATATAGTGGTGGTGAGTTAGCAACAGTTGTGAAGGGTTAAGCATTATAAGGCAGTGTCGGGAGAGCAAGTTACCAGCCAGCACAAGCCTATGGTGTTTGTGGGCTGGATGAAAAAAGAAGGAGGTTAAGAGGAGGTGGGATGTTCATGTTGAGAAAGCTGGTAGAAAATAGGTTGGAGGTGCAAGGTGAGATGACGTTGGGATATGTGGACGTGGAGAAGGCCTGCGACACTGTCCCAAGAGAGATGGTGATGGTGACACTGAGATGTATGAGAGTGCCGAAAGCAGAAGTCAGGTGGATGGTGATGGTGACACTGAGATGTATGAGAGTGCCGGAAGCAGAGGTCAGGTTGGTGGAAGGGATGCACAAGAGAAAGAAAGGAAGAGTTTCAGTTGGTTCTGAGATATCTGAAGAATTCAGCATGACCATGAGTTTGAGGCAGGGAAGCTCTCTCAGCCCACTCATGTTTGTCATGGTGCTTGAGCTGGTAAGCCGGAAGGTGAGCTTGAAAGGTTGCATGGGGAGGATGTTTCACGCAGATGATCTGGTTGTTGTGGTGGAGAGTGGGTGGGAAATGCAGTAAGTACTGGGGGAATGGAAGGAAGCATTTTACAAGCATGGGCTGAATATTAGTATGGAGAAGACTGAGGTGATATGGGTCAGACAGCAAAGAAAAGAAATGAATATCAGGTTAGAGGGGAAGATCAGGCAGGGAATTATGTTTCAGTGTCTGTGAGTAACAGTGACCGGGGATGGTAAGTCCGAGGCGGAGGTGCCGACAAAGATTCAGGAAGGTGCAAACATGTGGAGGAGAGTGGAGGGAGTAAACCAGACAGAAAGATTTCAAGAAAATTGAAAGGGAACATTCTGATTTTGTGTGTAATGCCGGCCTAAGGTTTTGGTATGAATACAGTGGCAATAAGAGAGAGAACAACAGAGGCTGCATGTTTTCAAGAATTACTGGATCAGGAGGATTGCAGGAATGAAGAGGGTGGACAGTGGGAGGCTAGATTAGCTGAGGGAGGGGATTGGTGTGCAGATGAGTTTGACGGGGAGATTGGTGAAATGCCGGCTGAGATGAGCTGGACCCTTGGTGCAGATGGGGGAATAGATTATGTAAAAGAGAGGGGATAGTTTGAGGGAGCAAGGTAGGAGGAAACAAGGTAGATCACAATTGAGAGGGGAGGATTGTGTGAGGAGGGACATCCATAAGTTAGGGGTGGTTGGAGAGTGGAGAGAGTTCTCTGAGGATAGGAGGGAGGTGGAGGAGTATCTTGGTCAAGGCAGGGCAGAAGCTTGATGCCGTCAGACCTCACCCCTTATAAAGTGAAGAGGAGGAGAAGAATAAAAAGACGATTGGCCAAATGGTCTCCTCCTGTGCCAGAGTTAATTGTGTATCCTCATGTAACAGTATGGAACATTATTGATTCACGTACACCTTCTATTCACAATTTTGTAACTAATATCAATATCCATATCAATCCTCATCAAGAATTTTTTTTTGTAACTGTCAAACTGAGAACATCAGTTAAAATTACAAGTGGCATTGCATCCAAATCGTTTCAGTGACCTCCATCAATTTTGTTACATTTTGTGTACGGTTATTTGATGATTCCTTGTACCATCGCTCTCTGCCTCCCCCCCCCCCCTTCAAAAAGTAAACTTTGGAAATGTTCATTATTTCTAAAATTACATTAAATGATTATAATTACATTCTTGTATTAAATTTGAAAATTGCTGGTGTTGGGGCCCGATCCCCGATCCCCAAAATACGATGCTGTAATGAGAAGAGACACAATACTCAACAAATATAATGACTTATCACAATGATAATAAGGTACCTTCACACACTCACACAACAAAAGATGTCAAAGACAACTTCAAAATTTCTCTTTAATCATCAATCAACTTGTGCAGAAGCCAAACAGAATGCTACCACAAGTATACCACATTCTTGAGCGAAGAACATCTCATGGTTAAGCTGATAAGGTTGTGGGTCCAGAGAAGTACCATATATGGGAGTCTTTCTCTGGTTTAAGCAATCAGCAGGGTACCTGTTATGGAACTTTTACAAGTCATCAGTATTTCAAACACAGTATATTCACTTTATCTCTTCAAGCACCAGAGAAAGGGAAGTTCACCCTCCCTCCTTGGGGTCCGTAAAATTGGGAAGTGCCTTGAAGAGCAAAATCGTGCCGTGGAAATGAGGAAGTAATCTCTATGCGCTATGTTTTAAGAAAATTCAAGATTATATTTCGAATCACTCAGAAGCATCAGAACAATAATGAAACAAAGTTTAAGTAAATGCAAGCAATAAACAATCTTTAATCAAAGAAGATATTGAAAGTTTTCTTGAAACAAAAAGAAAAATCTGAAATCTCGATCTCAACCCGAACACTGGTACCCTGAACAAATTACACCTTTTGTTTAACATCAGGCCTGGACAGCTGGTTCATGAAATCATTTGGACAAAGTCTTTCTCGAGCCAACAGCCCAAGAAGGTGGTAATAATTGGGGCCTTTGACAAAGTAGAAGTGAGTAGGGTAAGAATACTGATTCTGGCTCACTTTGCCCCATGTAAATGAATGGGGGATTTTCAGCGATTTATATTTTTTTTCCCTAAAAATAAACCCCCCTTTTTATCCCAAGGTATATTTATTTGTCTCCCCTTTTAACTTGGAGGTTGAACCTCATTGAATTGAACAGCTCACTCATTGAACCTATAAAGATTTGTTCATTCTCAAATTCCTTCAATAGTTTAATTTTCTTTGCACAATAATCCCCATCTAAAATATTGACAAACAAAACATTTGAATCTTTATATTTTTTAAGATACCCCTTTTGTGCCATTACGAAATGATAAACTTCTCTTAATGCTCTTGTTTGACCACCTCCTGAGCCACAGGTTATTTTTTGTTAAGCCCCGCCCACTTTTCTTTAAGCCCCGCCCACTTTTGTTAAGCCCCGCCCACTTTCCACAAGGTATTCAATAAGCCCCGCCCACTTTTCTTTAAGCCCCGCCCACTTTTGCTAAGCCCCGCCCACTTTTGCTAAGCTCCGCCCACTTTTCATAAGGTATTTTTTCTAAGCCACGCCCACTTTTGCTAAGCTCCGCCCACTTTTCATAAGGTATTTTTGCTAAGCTCCGCCCACTTTTCCTAAGCTCCGCCCACTTTTGCTAAGCTCCGCCCACTTTTCATAAGGTATTTTTCTAAGCCACGCCCACTTTTCCTAAGCCCCGCCCACTTTTGCTAAGCTCCGCCCACTTTTCATAAGGTATTTTTTCTAAGCCACGCCCACTTTTCCTAAGCTCCGCCTACTTTTGCTAAGCCCCGCCCACTCTTACATCATTTCCAGTTCATCTCTGACTCACAAAGAAATCACTAGAAAATTACAGGATGTTATGGTTTTGAAAAATTTCCCAATGAAGGCTTGCCTAGGCTTGCCCAGGGAATTTCCAAAGGAAACCACACCCACCAGTCTTTCTCTATAAAAGCTTCAAACCCAGGCTCCATTTTAAACATTTGTTCTTGCTGGCAATGGTGTTCTGTGTGCTTGTCTCGAACTGTCTGTCTTCTATGGAACTAAACCTTCAAGTTGATGAACTGGATTCAAACCTCTTATCTATTGAGGTAAGATTTTTTATTTTCCTATTTTCAAACTTTGATTGAAGCATACTCATTTAATAATTAAATAACTTAATTAATACATTATTATTTTCTCTCACAGGAAATTGTGTCTGAAATACGAAATGAAAATACTGCTTTTGCTACAACTTGGGGGGAAATTGTTGGCTTGGTTGAAGACCTTGAGTGGGATGACTTTGGTGTTCCTTGGAACTCTCTGTCTTCTATGGAACTAAACCTTCAAGTTGATGAACTGGATTCAAACCTCTTATCTATTGAGGTAAGATTTTTTATTTTCCTATTTTCAAACTTTGATTGAAGCATACTCATTTAATAATTAAATAACTTAATTAATACATTATTATTTTCTCTCACAGGAAATTGTGTCTGAAATACGAAATGAAAATACTGCTTTTGCTACAACTTGGGGCGAAATTGTTGGCTTGGTTGAAGACCTTATGAGCGACCAAGACCCACAGAACGAGTTCGTCCTTGATGACCCAACCAAAGAGTTATACCTTGGAGACCAGCAAAATCCTGAAAAAGAGTTTTACAGCAATAGTACTCATTGTGAGTTATCAAGACAATACCCACTGAACAAGTTATACCTTGATGAGCCAGAATACAAGTTTTACCTTGGAGACTCACAAATTTTGAAAAATCAGTAAATGAGTTCTGCCTTGATGGTTTAAATAACTACCTTGGAGACTCAGGAAAAGGGTTCTGCCAAGATGGTTCTAAATATGGGGCCTACCTTGGAGACTCACAAATTTTGAAAAAATCAGTAAATGAGTTCTGCCTTGATGGTTTAAATAACTACCTTGGAGACTCAGGAAAAGGGTTCTGCCAAGATGGTTCTAAATATGGGGCCTACCTTGGAGACTCACAAATTTTGAAAAAATCAGTAAATGAGTTCTGCCTTGATGGTTTAAATAACTACCTTGGAGACTCAGGAAAAGGGTTCTGCCAAGATGGTTCTAAATATGGGGCCTACCTTGGAGACTCACAAATTTTGAAAAATCAGTAAATGAGTTCTGCCTTGATGGTTTAAATAACTACCTTGGAGACTCAGGAAAAGGGTTCTGCCAAGATGGTTCTAAATATGGGTCCTACCTTGGAGACTCACAAATTTTGAAAAAATCAGTAAATGAGTTATCCTTAAGAGACTTTGTAAGTTGGTTTTACTTTGAATACTTGAAATGTGGGTTCTGGATTGATAACTCACAATGTGATACATATCTTGGAAACTCAACGGGAATGTGGTTATACCTTGAAGACTTGGAAAGTTGGGTTTATGTTGGACACTTGAAACTTTTTTGGGGGCTTTTATTTATTTATTTATTTATTTATTATTATTATTATTTTATTTATTTATATTTTGGAGACTTTTGGAGTTGCTATCACTCTTTGGGATCTAAACCTATCGATGTAGTTCTTTGTCGGATGGTGCTTGATGGGAGCAAGATCAAGAAAGTTCTGGGAAGAAAGTGCAGGCTTACTCCCCCTTTCTACGTCATCAAACCTGAAAGCCTTAAAAGACAGAATTGGAAGAAGAAAAAAAACGTAAAAATATATATATATAGGTGGAAATCTCATTTTGAAAAAGACATTGTGTTGGGCGAGGATTGAGTTGGGGTTGAGATTTTGAATGTGAGGGTTGGTGTTGAGATTTTGAATGTGAGGGTTGGGACACACACACATACACATCAACAAACAAAAGTTAAGCCTTGACTATTCAGTTGAGGATTCTGTGTTTGGGGTTCACAGATCTAAGAACGTCCCCCTTGACACACATTATATACTGTTATACACCTCGGACTTGTCCCTCTAGTGTCCACAAAGGTGTATTATCTGCTTAGTTTTGTCTTTTGTAATTCCTGTGAATAAAATGAACCTAAAATCTCTTCCCCTTCCCAATCATATATTTTATAAGTCCAAGGAACTGTATCTATTACATCAACAATTTTAAAAAGTTCTTTCGTCCATCGTTCAGTAAAACCCTTTTCAAAATGAGATTTCCACCTATATATTCTTACGATATCACCAACTTTGAACTTAGGTTTTCTGACATTAATCTCTTTTTCATATTTTAATTTTGTAAATGTTTCTGATGGCTTCATATTCGTTGACGTGTGAATCGTGTCATTATACTTATCCACAATATCCTGAATAAAAGATAACCATTGTTGTGAACCGAGTTGTGTGAATTTTTTATATAGTCTCTCTTTTAAGGTACGATTAAAACGTTCAACAACAACTGCCTTCCCTTCATTAAAGGTACTGTATAATGTAATACTGTTATTTTTTAAAAAATTCATAAATGTCTTGTTATAAAACTCTCTACCCTCATCAGTCCACAATTTCTTAGGTTTTCTCTTACTTTTATTAAATATCTGTTGAAAAGCTAACATAAGAGTATTACCTGTTTTGTTTTTTAAAGGGACAACCCACGCATATCTACTCCTCAAATCAATAACGGTTAAAGCATACTTGTACCCCTTATCATTATTGAGTTCAATCAAATCAGCAGACCAGATATAATCAACTTCCTTGGAATAAACTTTCCTTCTCTGAAACTTTGTGAATATTGGTTTATGTAATTCATCAGCTAATTGCTCTTCAGTCTTAATGGCATCATTAGAGCCTATAAGTTTTTTGAATTTCCAAGTCCAAGTTTCAATTTAGCACTAATCATCTTCTTCACGATGAACCTATCAACTTTTTCTCTCAAGGTTGGATTTTGTATCAGAGACAAATTATACAACATTTCTCTATCGGCTTCATGCTTTTCTTCCAACGTTGTGGTATTCCCATAATCAATATCGTGTCTCATGCACACTTCATCAACTCTATTGATTGGTTTACTCCAGGATTTAGGATTGTCTGCCTCATCTAATCTTTTATCCAAGTTTGTGCCTGGACCACAGAAAGAATAACCTGGAAGATGTAATTCCCCTGGTATTCCAGTAGTTGTAAATTTACTTCCTGATAAAAACTTTTGTATATCTCCTCCGAGTTTGTGTTTGGAGATAAATTGATTTTTTTTGAACCACACACCGAACATATACCTTTTTGTATAACCCTGTTATTTTTACTTTTAATATATGAAATATTTTTAGTATTAGTTTTCTTTTTACATTTGAGACAATAACTCATTTATTTATGAGAAAAATTTCTGCAGAGTGCAAAAACCTTTTTAGTTTCCAACATGCACATTTGAATCTTAATTTTTAAAACATAAAGAATCCTTAGAAATGCCTTCACTCTCTCCTCCATTTATTTAAGAAAAAACTTGAATTAAAATGAATAGCTTGACGATGCTAATAGTTTTGTTGAAAGTATTGCAAATAGACTTGTTAATTCTTTGTATTCCTTCCTGGTGGGTTGAGTTATTTTCTGTAATACCTCTATTCTTTTTTGAATCTCACTGGTTTCCATACTATAATATTTATTTATTCTCTCTCTTTCCTCCCTCTCCCTCTCCTCCTTCTCCTTTTCCTCCTCTTCCCTCTCTTCTTCAACTCCTTCCTCATCCCTTACTATACTTGAATCGTTTACACCCCATAGAATATTATACATATATTCATCAGGATTTCTTGTTATTCCTGTATCCAAAATAATTTTTTTTACAACAGGAAACCAATAAAATTTCTTTTGAATTTCTAAAAGAGCCTTACCTTTTCTTAACCTTATAATTTTTTCATTATTTAACATTCTAATTAAATCTAAAGTTGTCGGTTTATCAACATCAGCATAATGCCAATCTTTTATTGAAAATACCTCATTCTTATGTTGTAGAACATATTTATTAAAATACCGAATACCCTTTTCTTGAAGGTATGCTTGAACACAGAAATGATAATTTTCTTGAAGCCTTCTTGCTGTCATTTATGTATTAGAAATATATGTTAGAATAATATTATGGCACGAAACACCTCCCCATCTTCCCATTGTTAAATCATTTTGTATTTCCTTACTTATTATATATAATCCTGTTTTTTCTGTTTTCATGAGATAAACAAGGGCAAAACCATTATTATATTTACCCTTATTAAATTCTTTTATTTGTTGTTTACTAATCGTGGCTCCACAAAACTCATTCTCGATACCAAGTGGATAATATTCTTCCTTACGAGACTGATTTAATTGTTCCAGGTCTTCGAGGTTAATTTTAAATGACCAATTATACCCTAAATCATTCATATCATACCCCCATTGTTCTATTCTCATACAAACGATACGCCCTTCTTTATAAAAATTTATTTTAATTCGAACTGTGAATTCTGTATGACCTGGAGATAATATCAACACTTCTGTATCTTTAGAATACACAGCTGTTTTATTTAAGTATATATATTGTGATAAATCGCTTAATCTCACCAAGTCATTCGCGTCAGTCGGGCTTGGATAATTTTTTAATTTATAAACATTTTTCATGTTAATATTTTTGTTTATATTATATTTATGTCGTTCAGCCTGTGCCTTTGTGTAATAATTTGATAAATCAATATCCAGTTCTTGAGATACACCAAAGATAGAACCATCTTTACCAACATGTCATTTATATTAGATTAAAAATAATATCATAAAATTTTTTATTTTTGTTGAGTTGAAATAACACATATAGACATAATTGACCACAACACTTGGAATTTAATTCTTGGACTTGAAATGTTTGATAAACACCATTCTGTAAGAATTTTATGACTTCAACAGGTGGTGGAAGACCAAAACTATCAAAATAATATTTGTCTTGACTATTAAAAATACAAACCCAATGAGAACCGTTCCCATCATTATCTTCTAAGTTCATAATAATATTCTTTGTATGTTTCGACACATTTGTTAATTCATCTCTCATACAAATAACCACATTATGAATTTTTAATTTCTTACAATATTTGGCAAGTTGTAAATTTGATGTTGTATTCTTTCCAAATTCTTTCAACCACTCATCAATGCTCATTTATTTATTAGAAAGATATAATCCATTACCTCTTTTCGTTAATTTTACACCTGCTTGTGCTATAGAAGAAAGCATATCTCCAACTAACAATCTCGCTTTATCAGGCAGACCTTCAAGTTTTTCAGCAAAATCTACAATTACACCACTTCCACTAATTTGTTTCTCCAACTCTTTGTTATGTCTTTCCAATTCTTTTTGAGCCTGGAGTTGAGCCTTCCTTTCGTTGGCAGTTTTGACCGCTGTTGAAATACCACCCGTCAATGCTCCAACCGCACTTAAACCAGCAAATAAAGGAATTAGAAATGGGAGAAATCCTCCACTCGTCTCTCTTATTGAATATTTTTTCAACATTGGTTTTGTCATTTTAATTTTAAGTGAGTCAGTGTCATTCAAGATTTTAACCTGTTCTCTTGTGAGCAAAACATCAATTCTTACTGCTCCTTTTCTCTGAATTGTATTAACGTTAATCGTACAAGGCTTTTGATTTTGAACACAAGATGATAGTTTATGAAGATTGATTTGATTAACATATACCCCAGTTGGTACTTTGTCACTCATTTATTTAACAAAAAAATTATGTGAGACTAATCATCACACCATTATCTGTATTAATCTGCAATTCTGTTTCTTCCAAAAGCAAACAATATGTATCAACTTCTTCACTCTCTCCTCTTTCAATGTATAGGGAAGTATCCACTCGATTAGACTTTATAGTTTCTTTTTGAGCGCTCAGGTCAAACGTATAGATTGTATACAAACTTTTAAATGCTGTCATATCCAAAATAGGTTCTTTATTTCCATTACTTTCACACACCTTTTGGTAAGACTTGTATGCTTCAGCAAAATCATTTTTTTCCCAATTAATTTCCAATCTATCTCGTGGATAAAATGTTCCATCTAGAGAAACGCGAAGTTGTTTCACCTTAGCATTATCACTCAATGCATTATTCTTATCAGTCGCAGTATCACCATCTGGCTTTTTAAAAATCATCCACAGATATCGTGGCTTTCCTTCCAGAACACCCAAATTCCACGTGTAAGTAGTTTGATTGAGTTTAACGTGTTGACATCTTCTTTTGAGGTATGATACACTGAGTGGTCTCTTTGAGTTAAGTCTTCGATTCAACATCTCTTCTGTTTTAAGATTAGGAGTATATTAACTGATATACCAACTCATCTCCTCAATTACAAATTTATTCTGATCACCAAAAGCATTACCAACACCAAAAAGCAATCTATTTTCATTATCATTCCTTTGTAGTTGAAATCTAATTTTAAGACCATACAGAACTTTATCATAATCACAAAATCCAAATATACCTTTAAGAGGAACTGCCACAGTAAAACTATTTTCTGCTTTTGTATCATCATTATACATTCCTTTCCTTTGAATATATCCAGGGTCTGTGTTTGTTCCCGTTGACATATCAGGAATAAAACCTTCGACAGACCCCTTTCCCATTCTATCACTGAATGTATAGAGTGTAAATTTCATCATTTCAGATACAGCAGAGACATAATCAACCGCTTCAACTTCTTGTGTTCCAATATACAATCGCACACTATCAAACATTTTCCAGAAGAAATCATTTACAAGTGTAGCGTTTGTGTTATTCCCAGCCTTAGTGAATTTAAATTTACACAACAAGAAACTTTCGGAGAGATTCAAATAGGTTTGTTGATTATTTATTTCAAAACTTTTTGTACCATTTGTATTCCAGTCTGTTCCAGTTATTGCATTTACCTTGAAGTAATCTTCTTTTTTAGTGGAGTTTGAGATAATAATAGTATCATCCAAATCATAGATACTATCAATTGCTTCCATACTTGTATTTATTTAGGAAAAAAGATGTTAAAACTTTTGAAACCCTGATCCAAGTATTTGAATTATTTTCTGTCGTTCTTGGGGGAACAACTGAGTTTTACCTTTCTTAATTTCTTTTATTGCTTGTAATTTATGAGATTCTTTCTGAGCATCTTTTATACTCTTTACAGCACCTGCTACATTTCCCACAGCAGAAGCAGTTGAACCAATTAGGTCTTTATGTTTAAGAATAGTTGAACCAATACCCATGAGAGTATCAATTATCCCATCTCCTCTAAATTGATGTCCAACACCCCTTTGTCTCTTAGGTTTATAGTATCCTCTACCAAGATACATACCTTCACCCTTGTAGTACGGGGAAAGGAACATCCCATCCCCTGTAATTATTTTATATTTTCCCAACTCGTGCTTCCTCACAATAACCATCGTATTTATTTATTGAAAAACTTCACGTAGGTGAATTCTGATGGATATAACTTCTCCATTAAAAGAGATCACACGATTATCTTGGTCGGTTATCCTAAAATTTACTCTGTGTATGGTTTTTCCTGACACAGGTAGATAAACCAAATTTTTAGGCTCCATATTGAATTTATAACCAATTGGGGTTGAGTATGCGCTGAATGAAAATATTGTATTTGTTTTTAATCCATCATTATAAGCACCATCAATCAAATCACAGTGAATTAACACCGAATTTATTCCTGAGGATATTTGAATGACATTATCACTGTAAAACGTCCCATTAGTTTCAATCTTTTTGAGGAGAAACCTAATAACTCTCTAAATGAATTATCAATTGTGAAATCAACCTTGTAGTTATTTTTAACTTTAATCGTTGATTTTGAAGTATGTTTTTGAATGTTTATAATAATATTTTTTGGTTCATCACCCTGTTCTTTCATAAGACGAGCAATTTCGGAAGATATTTGAGAAATCTCGTATGCTCCGGGTGAGACTGTTATCGTTTTGTATCCACTTCCCGGATTATAACTAAACTTGTCATTTTTCTCGGTTATATTAAATAAGGTATTATAAGTCTCCATGGACAATAAAGATGCCTCATATTCTTTTGTTGTGTCAAGTTGTAGTGGGTATGGGAATGAAGATGTGTGGTCGCTTGTTGTGAAATTAAAACTCAGGATTGTGCTTCTCATCTTATTTAATATGAGATAAAATGTCTTTATATTGAGATTTATTAATTATTTTCATGTTCATCAACTGGTCTAAAATGGCTGATGCTTCATTAAAATAATTGTTATTTCCAGCCTTCTTACTGCCGAACAACAATAACAGTCTATTAACTAATTGCGATGGGTCATTTGGAAGAAAACTAATACCTGAACCAAGGATACTTAAAACCTGAATAATGTGTTTCTCCTTCTCATTCTTTCTACTTTTACCAGAAAGAATAACCTTATAATTTAGAGTGTTCAGCAAATCAATATATACTCTATCATCATTATTTTCCATATCCAATGGTTTATCAATATACTTTGATTCATCCCTCACAGTTGAACCTTGTCTTCCATCTTTTGTGAGAAGAAACATTAATCTCGGAGTTAGTTTAACAGGGGTTGAGCAGAACTTAAGAACCTTAATTCATCATTAAATATCAATACCTTTTCTTGAACAAGATGAAATATTGCTGGTTGTTCTGTTGGAATGAGTCCTGCTTTGGTTTTTGAATCCGCTGAATATTCATTGTTTTGAACAGCATTCACAATATAATCAGGGGTTGATTAATCTCTTTCAGTTGTTGAAATAAACCTTCATCATCATATTCTAATTCTCCTAAATGCTCTAATTCTTCCTCCGTCATTTGACTGAAATCTTTTAACATTTGAAGCTTTCTAGGAGTATATTCTACTGTGGGAACTGTGGAAACATCTTTCATTTTTTCTTGGGAAGTTTTTAAAAGTGGTTTAAAAAATTTCTCTTGTTTTTTTTCAAATGCTTCTTCGCCCGTTAGTTTCTGTCTGCGTTTCTTCTTTATGTCTTCCTGTTGTTTTACAACTTTTGAAACCAACTCTTGATGTTCCTTAAATCTTCTTGCTCTTTCTTTTGTATCCATTTATTTATTGTAAAATATCATTTAATGCATTGTAAAGATCAACAGGGAAATTTTCCTTTTCTTCATCATTCAAGTAGATGTGTTCAAATAAATCCTTTTCTTTAAATATTTCATCAAATTCTTTATTAACATTAATGCGAGTTGTAATTTCTTCTTCACTAATCCTTGCATCTCTGCTTTTCATACGTTTGTGTTGAGTTTCTTCATCAACATCAAAACCGAATGATAAAATCTTCACTCCGCTCAGATATTTAATAATTTGTCTCGTTCCTTCTGGATTAGTTTCTAATATCCCAACACCACCAGATTTTAGTTTCTTTAACTCACTCTTACAATGTGAATATTTTGTTGTACCAAGAGAAACCTCCTCAAATATTTGTCCTTCATTCCTCAATCGCATATGTTCCTCCACTGAAATATAGTGATAATCTACACCTTTTACTTCTCCAGGTCTTATTGCTCTAGTTGTTGTTGATACAATGCGTATCACGGGGTGTTTTTTAAGTAAATTTACAATATTCTCATTTGTACTACACAAGAACCTTGATTTATGAAAGTTTTTTCCAGAAGCAGATTTACCCACAAGATTTATAATAATAGTTGTCATTTATATATGTAATTGTTTATAAAACAAAAAATATATCCCTTAATATCTCATCTTGTTTCACAACAATATATTTATATTTTTCAGTCGTGTGCTTCATATAATCCTCAAATTTCTTTTTACTACATAATGTAGAACAATTATCTCTCCAAAAATTATTGATATCTATTGAATTTAACTTGAATAAAATAAAAGTATTAGCATTGTTTCTGATGGAACGACGAGGAAGTTGAAAGTACGATTGACTAAGATAAATACAATTACAAGAAGAATGTCTCCCTCTTGTGTAGTAGCTGTCCATTACCGTTTGGTTTCTCTCATTAACACAATCATCAAAGATAACGAGGTTCTTTTTGATTTATCCAAATCTTGGGAGACGGTATATCATCCGTATTATCACTAAGAATACAAGTTATAAGATTTGATTTCTTTTTACATCTCTGTGTATCACAAAATAGTTGAATTATATCTTCAATGTTATAATCATTTAGGTTTTTTTGACGTTTAAATAAACCTATTATATCTTCTTTTTGAAGACCAGCATTAAAACCTTGTGAGAGTAGTTGATACTCTGGTTGAAAACTCGACTTTGTGAAAATTATTAAATTATCATAATCTAAAAGTTGGGAGTGAGGAGCATTTTTAAAAGTAAGCAGGTTTTTCCACATCCACTTGAACCAACTATGAGACATCTTAATGAATTTGGGAGATTTTTATGGTTGTTAAATTTTATCTTATTTTCCCAAATAGGTAAAAAATCATTCATTTATATATTTGAAAAACAGGTTATTTAATTTATTATTGGCTTTTTTAGAAACTCTATATTTTATCCTAAGTTCAGGTTTAATTTCAAGATAATCCATTATTTTATTTATACAATATCTTGTGTTGATATTTCCCTGAAAATTACATCCATGAATAATATACAACAACAATCCTTTGAACATTTCTCTTATACGTTCAGTTTCTTCCCTTGTAAGGAAAGGTGTGTTATCATCCTCATACTTTACATTCATTTCTCTAATCAATCTTGTAAAGTAATTCATTTTTGGTGTAAATCTAAAAGAATTATTTTCCTTTTTATATTTTTTATTATCATTAATTAGAAGATAATCACAGAATATACATTGTTTATAGACTTTTGACTCTGTGTTTAATCCCTGTCTTTCACACGCAGGACAATTCTCAAATTTGTCATATGGAGAATCAGGAAAGTCTAGCATATTTATAAAGTAAAACTTTACTTAAACTGAAATTCATCTATACTTTCAGTTGTATATTACCATCGATATCGATATACTTTTTTTCATTATCAGATTCAACGACAACATTTTTTATATTAAAGGTAATTTTAAAATTATCGTTAACTACTATTGAACGAAATGTCATTTCACCTGATATATTAACATCCTTTATTTCATCAGGATTTACATCTTTAAGGTTGTTGAAAAAAATACAAATTTCTCCTTGCATATTACAGATGGTCTTATCTTTTCTTTCTAAAGCTTCATCCATAAGGTTTTTGTTCTTTGATACTTTTTCTTGTTTCATTGCTTTTTCTAGTTTTGAATATATTACTAGAAGGAGAGGAGAAACTTTTGTTAGAGATACTTTAATTGATGTTCTACCAGGTATACTAAAAGCCCTTCCACTGAAGGAAATTGAAGAACTCATATTATTTACCATAATAGTTTTTATCCAATAGTTGTTATATTTATCTTTGTTCAATTTTACATCCTTGACATATTTCTCAGTATCTTTAACAGATGAAGAGATTGATTGAAACTTGTCTTTTGTGTCTTGAAACATTGTATTTATTAAGTGAAAAAGTTGGAGGATAAAATGTTTTTAAGCACAGATTCACCTATAAATTAAACGAAATTTTCATCAAGAAAATTTTAGTTTAAGCAAAGTTTTATTCCATAAATATGGTGAATACAACGTACTGCGATGTTTGTAATCACGAATATAAACATTATAGAAAACACCTCCGAACCAACAAACACACATTTAATCTATTTCATCAAATATCTCCTCTTGAGTTGGAAAGAAAACATTGTGATATCTGTTCAAAGGATGTTTTGAAGAGTAGTTATAATCAACATCTTCAATCACAAAAACACAAGAAAAATGAGTTTAAAGTAAAGGGAGACTATTATATTGAAAACACTGATGGGGCATTTAAAGGGCATATAAAAATAAGGATTTTTCAATTTGGAGAACCCGGTCCATCATCAATAGCTGAATCAATTGAAATAGTGAAACCCGATGTTGAAAAATTTATTAAAAAGACATTAAAAGAAATAAAAACTTTAAAGTTTTATATGGGAGTGAAAATGAATATGAAACGACAAGATGAAGAACAAACTCCTTATATGAGAACAGATCTTCATTTTATAACATCATTTCAAGATTTTTTGAATAGTGGGGTTTATGAAGAACTATCAAGACAAGAGGAGGATGTTGATAATACAGTGGTAGGAAGTGGATTCAATATTAAAAAAATCATCTTTTTAGATATACACATTCTAAAATCAAACCCTCTTAAAGCTTCTTCTTATATTGAATTACCAAAAGAAATAAAACTAAAGAAGGCAGTTGTTAATATTAAGAACAATGATAATAAATGTTTTCTCTGGTCTGTTCTTGCTCACTTACATCCACCAAAATGTAATTCAGAAAGAGTAAAACAATATATGAAATATGAGAATACCTTGGACATTAAAGATTTTAAATTCCCAATGCCACTAACAGATATTCCTAAATTTGAGAAAAAGAATAATCTTTCTATTAATGTATATGGATTAACGGATACAAACAAAGTTCAAATATTAAAAATTTCAAACAACTATAAAAATGAAGAAACACACATTGACCTTTTATATTTTAGTGTTGGAAAGAATTCACATTACACATACATCAATAATTTATCAAGATTAATCTCTTCTCAGGTATTCAGAACAGCAAACAAAATATATCCTTGTAAGCGATGTCTTAATTCATTTCATACAAAAGAACGATTAGAACAACATTCAAAATATTGTAGTAATCATAAATCAGCTGTAATTACAATGCCTAAACCTGGTGAAAAGATTTATTTTGAAGATTATAATAAATCTATCATGCACCCATTTGTGATATACGCTGATTTTGAATGTATCCTTAAAAAGATAAATACTGCTTCTCCTAATCCAAAAGAACCATATACAAATAAATATCAAAAACATATTCCTTGTGGTTTTTGTTATTATATCAAATCATCTGTTGGAGAAAAGTATAACAAACTTGAACATTATCGTGGAAAAAAATGCTTCACAAGAGTTTGTAAAACGATTAGAAAAGGATTGTATAAGACTCACTAAATTAATGAAAGAAACAAATGAACCGATGAAATTAACCAAAGAAGAAAAATTAGAATTTAGAATGAACAATATCTGTCATATTTGTGAGGGGGAAATTAAGGAGTTTAAAGTTAGAGACCATTGTCATCTTACTGGTAAATATAGAGGTCCCGCTCATTCCTGTTGTAATCTTAATTATAAATTACCTTCTTTTATTCCAGTTATTCTTCACAACAGCGCCAACTATGATACACATCTATTTATAAATGAACTTTCAAAAACACCAGGGAATATTTCTGCTATAACAAACACAAGTCAAAAGTATATTTCATTTTCAAAAATGATATTCACAAAACCTATAACTCGTATTAGGTTTTTAGATTCTTACAAGTTTATGGGAACACCACTAGCCTACCTCGCATCAAATCTAAGCTCCACGGACTCTTTTCCAAATCTTAATTCATTCTTTCCAAAAGAGGAAATTCTCACTAAAGAGGAAATTCAGATTAAAGATGAAATTCTGATTAAAGAAGGAATTCTTACGAGAGAGGAAATTCAAACAAGGAATGAAATTCAAAGTAAAGAGAAAATTCTTACAAGTAAGGGAATTTATCCTTATGATTATATGGATTCATTTATGAGATTTAAAGAAACACAACTTCCTTCAAAAGAAAGTTTCTATAATAACCTTTATGAAGAAGAGATAAGTGATAAGGAATATAAACACGCACAAGAAATATGGAAAATATTTAAGATAAAGAACCTTGGAGAATATCACGATTTATATCTAAAAACAGATGTTTTATTGTTAGCTGATGTGTTTGAAGCTTTTAGATCACTCTGTCATAATAAAAATTGTTATGGGTTAGATCCTGCCCACTATTTCACAGCTCCTGGTTTAGCTTGGAGTGCAATGTTGAAAATGACAAAACAAGATATAGATTTAATCAGTGATGTGGATATGCTTTTGATGATTGAGAAGTCCAAGAGAGGTGGAATATCACAAGTATGTTCAAAAAGATATGCTAAAGCAAATAATAAATATCTCCCAAATTATGATAGTGAAAAAGATAGTAATTATTTGATGTATTTTGATGCTAATAATTTGTATGGATGGGCAATGTCTCAATCTCTACCTTATGGTAAATTAGAGTGGGTGGAAGAAAAGAATTATGAAAAGGCTTTGATGAATATTGTTATTTCTTCTCAAGAGGAATTGAATGACGAAGAAGAAGGTTATTATTTTGAAGTTGATTTGAGGTACCCGAGTGATCTTCATAATAAGCATAAAGATCTTCCTTTTGCATGTGAGAAAGAAACTCCAAAGAAAGAATGGTTAAGTGATTATCATAAAAGTTTTAATATTAAAGGTAAATCAACAGAAAAGTTATTAACAACATTCTATGATAAAGAGGGATATGTTTTGCATCAGAGAAGCTTAAAACAGTTTTTGAGAGAAGGATTGAGAGTAGCTAAAATTCATAGAGTTTTAAAATTTAAACAAAGTCCTTGGGTGAAAAAGTATATTCAATTCAATACAGATATGAGAGCAAATACAAAAGTAAAATTTGAAGGGGACTTTTATAAATTAATGAATAATGCTGTATTTGGAAAGACTATGGAAAATGTTAGAAACAGGCAAAACATTAGATTCGCAACATCTTGGAAAGAAGCTTCGAGATTGATAAATAAACCAAGTTTTGAGAGAGAAGAGGTTTTTTCAGAGAACTTTTCTGCAATTCATATGAAAAAGGAAAGTATTGTAATGGATAAACCAATTTATATTGGAACAGCAGTTCTTGATTTATCAAAGAAATTGATGTATGATTATTTGTATAATGACTTAAAGAAAGAGTATGGTGAAAATGTTTCATTGTTGTATATGGATACTGATAGTTTTATCCTAGATATAAAAACTGATGATGTTTATGAAGATATGAAGAAAAATATTGGAGTATATGATACAAGTAATTTCAGCAAGAAGAGTGAGTTATTTTCCAAAAAGAATGAAAAGGTTATTGGTAAGTTTAAGGATGAGTTGGGTGGAAAAGTAATGAGTGAGTTTATTGGATTGAGAGCAAAGGCATATGCTTATAAGTATGGTGAACAGATTGATAAGAGGTTAAAGGGAATAAAGAAATATGTAATAAAGAAATCAATAACTTTTAGAAATTATTATAATTGTTTGATGAATAAGAAAGAAGAATATAGGAAAATGAATACAATAAGAAGTTATAAACATAACATATATAGTGAAGAAGTAAATAAAAAGGCATTAGGAGCCTTTGATGATAAGAGATTTATTTTAGATAATGGAATAGATTGTGTTCCATATGGATATTGTATGATAGAGTGTATAAAATAGATTATGTTTTAACGATGGGAAGATGGGTTAGGGTTTTTAAGGGCTACCGCCGCGTTTTTTCACAATATATAAATGGTTAAACCAAGTATTAATCAAACTAAAGAGTGGAGAAAATCTCAGTCTTGGTATATAAATGGAAAACATAATGAATGTGAAAAATATCAAATAAGTCTTATTGAAAAAATAACTAAAACAAAGGTAAATAAAACAAATAAGCGAATTAATTTAAAAACTAGTAAGTTAGAGGATGTAAAGAAAAAAATGAATATCCTTGAATGGACTGAAAACTTTGATGGTTATCAATTGAACAATGAAAAAACAATTTACTATAATCTCAAAATGATATGTGGCTCAGGAGGTGGTCAGATGAGAGCATTAAGAGAAGTTTATCATTTCGTAATGGCACAAATGGGGTATCTTAAAAAATATAAAGATTCAAATGTTTTGTTTGTCAATATTTTAGATGGGGATTATTGTGCAAAGAAAATTAAACTATTGAAGGAATTTGAGAATGAACAAATCTTTATAGGTTCAATGAGTGAGCTGTTCAATTCAATGAGGTTCAACCTCCAAGTTAAAAGGGGAGACAAATAAATATACCTTGGGATAAAAAGGGGGGTTTATTTTTAGGGAAAAAAAATATAAATCGCTGAAAATCCCCCATTCATTTACATGGGGCAAAGTGAGCCAGAATCAGTATTCTTACCCTACTGAAGTGGAACCAATGGTCATTGTAATAGCAGCCAGAAGCATGCCAAATTCCAGAAATAAATTAAGTCTGGCATGTTTTGCAATAGGTATGAAAACAGATGCTCCAAAAGGTGATGGAGTTAATTAAAGCCCAACAAGAAGACAAAACACAGCGTACATTGTGATCAGGGGAAAAAAAAACACAATATAGGAAACCTGTTCCCATGATTCATGCAATCACAAAATTGCTGAAACACCCTCATTTACAAGGCCCTTCACTTTGTTTGAGTGAAAATATTAGAATGGCTATTAAACTATTGTTCACTGAATCTTTAAAGGATTTTAAAGTGGTGCTGGTTTAAATGTTTCAGGTACGAAGCGACTCTGTGACGATGTGAAGGAGATGACTGGAAAGAAGCCTGGTCTGTTTGTCCAAATATGCTGGAGATTTTTAACCCCTTGCATCCTCATGGTAACTCAACGGAGCACATTTATTTATTTCAGCCACAAAACATGAATGCCATTTCTAAAAGTTGCGTCTCAAATGTTATCATTATACTTGTGGATTCACGAAGGTGCCACCGAAGGTGCCACCAAAGGTGGAAGAGGGTTATGTTTTCACCCCTAATCTGTCTGATTTTCTAGAACTGGAATTTTAAAGCTATTCTTCACCAGTGATCGGACCAAAATAAAATATGTAAGCACATATAATATATATATATATATATATATATATATATATATATATATATATATCTTCTTCTTTCGGCTGCTCCCGTTAGGGGTCACCACAACGGATCATCCGTATGATCCACATCGTGATTTGGCACATGTTTTACACCGGATGCCCTTCCTGACGCAACCCTGGTCGCCTCTTACGACACAGGGATATGGTACACCTATATTAACCGGGGTATACACCAGCCCAGTACACTGGTACTCACTTTGCCGACCTCGGAAGGATGGCAGGCTGAGTCAACCCCCTGGTGTATTAATTCAGTGGCCCAACGGGGCTTGAACTCAGTACCTTTTGGAACCCAAGCCGCTGCCATAACCACTGCGCCAACACCAGGGTGTGTGTGTGTGTGTGTGTGTGTGTGTGTGTGTGTGTGTGTGTGTGTGTGTGTGTGTGTGTGTGTGTGTGTGTGTGTGTGTGTGTGTGTGTGTGTGTGTGTGTGTGTGTGTGTGTGTGTGTGTGTGTGTGTGTGTTTATATATATGTATATATATATATATATATATATATATATATATATATATATATATATATATATATATATATATATATATATATATATATACACATATACAGACATACAGCATGATATCTCAAAAAGTTGTGGATGGATTTGGAAGAAACTTGGTGGAGGGTAATTCCAGCGTAATGGACGTAACATTGAGACAAAGTTTGCATCACTAATGTTGAAATTTTGAAAAGGTTTGCCATATTACAGAGAGTTTATTTATTACATATCGTAAATAGTCTCGATGGCTTTCTGATATTGGTACAAACTCCACTGTGTAGTCTACTACGAAGGCAAAAATCAACATTTAAGAGGCATAACGGACATAACATCGAAATGGACACAACTAAAACTGGCCAGAGCACAATTCTTAAATACTGCGAAATAACCAATTTGTAGTATACCTTTCCACAGTTTGCTTTTGAAAGGACCGTTTAGAAACCCCCCCCCCATCCACTTTCTCAACAATCCTCTTGAAGAAGTCTTTTCTTTCAAACTTCTGGGTCTCACTATCTGCCATGACCTTTCCTGGGAAAGTCACATTTCCAACCTCGCCTCAAAAGCCAGTCACCGACTGGGAATCTTCCGTCGTGCAAAGTCCTTCCTCGGCCCTCTTGAGCTCCTGACCACTTATAAAGCTTTTGTCCATAGCCTGATGGAGTACTACTCTCCCCTCTGGGCTGGTGCTCCTGCCTCCCACCTTTCTCCGCTTCACGCTGTCGAAACCAGGGCATTTAAGATCATCGGCATCTCCCGCAATGAAGCTGAGTCTTTGGGCCACTCACTCAATCACCGCAGGTTGGTCGGTGGTCTTTCTGTCTTCTACCGACTCCTCTCCAGCCTTGCCCCCCCAGCCCTGCTCTCTCTGCGATTTGTCCCCACCACATTTCCACAGGGCGCTCAAGATCCGCCAACAACCACCTTCTGGTAAAACTACCAAAATCACAAATCACTGCTCATCTTCACTCTTTCATTCCTCTTTTTTACCACCTTTGGAATAAACTTCCTCACTCTATTCTTTCCCATTCTTCCCTCCAGGCTTTCAAAACAGCTGTTCACCACCACCTCTTATCTTCCCCCATCCAAATCCTCGATCTTTTCTACCCCCGAAAATCCACCCAAGCCCACTTCCTTCAATTCCCCTGCTTTCCTTCCCGAAAGTCCCTGTAATGTCCATCTTCTCTTCTCCATGTTCCCCGTCCCATCCCCATCCCTCTCCCTTCCTCAGTTCACCTAATGTCTCTGTTCCCCACTGTTTTGTCCCTTCCACTCCCGCCCCTCTTGTCTCATGCCCCCTTGCTGTGAGTTGTGTGTTCGCTCTCAGACGAGCCTCGACAAGGTATACAAAAAAAAAAACACCATTCAGGTCCCGTCGGTGAGATATCTCTAAAGTACATGTGTAGTTAGCCCCAAACCCGTTCTTTTGAGGGAATTTATGTGATTCATTCGGGCTGCGACGCTTTGAGTTCGGCGTTTTTCTGTTCTATCTTTATTTTGAATCAACCGCCAAAACCATCAAACCACCACCGATAAACCCTCCACCACCCTCACCTCTCTCCTTCTACAGCCATTCCGGCATCAGCTGTGAACATTGAGCGTCGGGCTGTCTTGGGCTCGTTCAAGCGATACGCACCGAGTCGTGATTGCAAATAGCGGCCTTTCCGAGAGAAAATTCGGATCAAGAATGCTACACGCCCACTTCTGATGCGTCCATTCAGCAAGCGCGGAGCGGATTGGCCCCGCCTCCAGGCGCGTCCGTGTGAAATTGAAGTTTGCAAATTCTAGGATCAGGGGAGGTTCATGCCCACTTTTCCTCCATCCAATGGGCGAGCGTGGCTCCGCCCCCGAGCTCATCCTGATACGGAAATTTGCATATGGGTTCTCCTGCCGGCCTCTAAAGCGCCGAGCGCAAAGAGAATCGGAGAGTTTTTTGCAGTCAAGTCGGGTTGGAGAGCGGAGTGGAGTCGGGCGGCGAAGGCGTCGAGGTGGTTTCTGCAGTCAGCTGAGGAGAATTGTGGGAGGAGGCCAAGGAGCTCGGGTCCGAGGCAGGGAAGACGGCGGTCGGCGACGAGGTCACGGTGGGATCGCTCATCGCGGGGCCCAAGCCAGCCAGCCATTCTCCTCCACCAGGGCATCAACAATTTCCCCCTTTCCCCCGCGCTGAGATAGTGCAAAAGGGGGCCCCGTTCCCACCCCACTCCAAGCGGTACCAACGAAACCCACGAAGGTGCACGAAGTCGGGCACCGCGGGCAGCCACATTTTCGGCTCATCACGAGGACGCAGGTGGGACCCCCCCCCCCGGTATCGCAGACCTGGCCGCTCCTGCAGGTCCCGCACAAATATTGGCCTTCAGGCCCGTCTGCCCCCTTGCCTATGAGGGTGGCTTCTTTCCTTTGCTTTTGAGT
>NC_140976.1:51616393-51708893 GCF_056783735.1 Eptatretus burgeri
CGCCCTGCACGAGTCCAACACCGGTACCCACAGCGGGGCAAGAACGGTGGCGATGCTACGGTTGCGAGGTGTGACGTGAAGGTCGTGGCGGTTGTGGTGAAGCGGTGGTTGTGGTCGGTGGTTGATGTTGTGGTTGTGATCATGGCGGTTGGTCCAAAATAAAGATAGTAAAAGAAAAACGGCTATCCTGAAGAGTCGCAGCACGTATAAATGACATGTATTCCCACTAGACAACGGGTTCGGGCCTAACTACACATGTACTTACCGAGATACCTCACCGAAGGGACCTGAATGGTGGTTTGCGAATCTGGTAACCACAACACTACCCCCTTCCCTTTTTACAGACTCGTCCCGAGTCGTCAAATTTTCGTGTGCCATCGTGTAGTTTTCCCCTAGTACATTTTACCTACGGATCCCTGAGTGCGACATTCATGGTATTCGTGTCCCCAAAATAAATAACCTGAGGGCTGCGTAACTATCTAAACAAACTCACTCATACGGACGACTTAAATAAAATTGCCGGCGCTAAGACATACATGCCGGGGGCGCACTCATATTTACAGTACATCTTACCTTAACTTACAAATTTTACACTAAACCATGGCCCAGGATCATTGACTCTGCAAAAAGAAAGCAGTTAGCAGGGAGCCAGGCTGCCCGCATGCAGTCTCTGGCTCAAACAATGCAGGTGACAGGGAACGTGGCTGGCTGCTCACACGCAGTCCAAGGCCTTCCCTTTTGAACTGAACGCAGTGAACCACAACGGTGCATGGGCTGCACAACGCAGTCTCCGTGCCAGCTCAAGTGGCACACGCAATGAGCACAACGAATGAATGGATGAATGGATGGACGCAAAACACGGTGCACGGGCTGCCACTGCAGGCCCGTGTTGTAGCTGCCAACAGGGCAGTTCTCACAGCTTGCAAACTGTTGCCTTGATCCTGGCGCACATGGAAATGGACAGGGGGGGCAAAGCAAAAATTTAACGGGGCTGGTGAACGTGGGCAGTGGGCATGGCATGGCAAAGGTGAGCAGGCAAACACAGCCCGCAGAAGAAGGCCGCTGCAGGCAAACACAGCCCGCAGAACCAGGCCGGCACAGGCCTCGAAGAAAAACAGCCAGCAGATGAACTGGCCGGCACAGGCCTTGCAGCACACAGCTGCCGATGAAGTTGGCCGGCCTCTGCCTTGCTGTCAGTGGAAGTTGGTGGAGGGAGTGCGGTGGTGCTGGCCACTTGGAGGGCGGGCTCGGACCTACCTACCTGTCTCCCTCCCAACCTATCGCCTTTGCCTGTCACTGTACATACCCACTCCCTTAATTTGTCAAACCCCAATTTAGCCCCAACTTATTTTTTTATTGTTTTTATTTTTACTTCCCCACTATAAATCGTCCCCTAACCCCCTTTATCGTCCTTGTTCGGCTAACCTATCCTGTCACCTAGCCTACTCCCAACCCCTACGTTCCCTTCCCGGAGGGGAATAAGGGAGAGCTAATGTCCTGTGCCGAGGCCCAACGAAGCCTCAGAATGGCCTCCCCAGAGTTCGGCGATCTTAACACCAAAGTGGGTCCAGCGGCCCACAACGACAGCGAGGGGATGGATGGTGCGGAGGGGTACATCTCCTAATCTACCCTAACCATTTAACTGTTAAACTACCCCGGGGCTTTCAACAAGCGCCTCTCGCTTAAACTATTGGTTCTAACAACCCAGATTCCCGTCGCCTGTGTTGGTGTCCTTACAATTTCGGGCCTCGCCCCCCAATTTTCTCTCCGTGCCCTCACACGGTCTCCTGGCTGGGACACGTGGCTCCCTTTGGCAGGCACGACCCTCTGCCGAATCTCCCGCTATGGCACCCCCGGGCACTACACTGCCTCCGAGCCTACCAGCTCCCGAACACCGGGGAGTTCCCCCCATGGCACCTCCCCTGAAACGCACACGTGGCAGGCCGGCCTCCCGGGCCCCTTTCCGAGGGTCACCCGTGCCCACAACACTGCCCACGCGGCTAATGGCGCCCCGGGCCCCCGCACCAAGCAGGCGCACCCGTGCCCACTACTCTATCCCGGCCCCACATGGGCCCATGGCCTACCGCGGCCGACTAGCCTGGTGCCCGGGGTACCCACTCAGCGATACTCACCTTTCGCAGCCACACTCCCAAGCCCGTCAACAGGGCTCCTGCACCCCTCCAAATGGGTTTCGAGCCTACACTCCCACCAACAGCAAAACGACCTCCATTTTTGTTAATTTGACTAACCCAGCTAACTCACTCTACACTGACCCCGGGGTCCCTTGGGCGGGAGTCACTCCTCCCCCCAATCACTCATCGCACCATGCATTCCCCATTCACTCCACTCACACAGACCCGCTGGCCTCACTCACTCACCATGTACTCACCTCACAACTCTCCAACACACACACCGCTGAACTCTGCCATCCTTCTATCTGCATCCCCTAACTAACTCGTGCTCCCACGTCGTCCCTTAAACTACAGCACGTTCCTTTTAACCTACGTAGCTCAGCTACGTCCCCTCTACACACTCACAAGTCTGTCACTGTCTCCTAACTCAAAAAAAATCATTTTATTTCCCAACCTAAATCTGGCTACAATCCCTCTAACTAATCCATTCCACGGACTCCATGAGGACTTACCCCTGCCCCATGAAGTCGGTCTAACTAAGCTAACCCTTCCCCCTAACTAGTTTCCATCCTGTGCCCAGGCTAAGGGGGTCTTTCACCCCTTGCCCAGGAATCCTGTACACCCGAAAGTGAGGCTTGCTTTTTTTTTTTTTCCATGCGCAGCACCTGCGCGGAAACTCAGAGCTCGCGCACTTTGCACCTGCCCGTGACGTCATGCAGCTGCACGTGTTCCTCGTCCCTCCTTGGACGGGACCATCCGGCAGAGATACCCCTCCTGCCGGATTCCAACCCCACGTGCAGCCATGACGTCACCGTGCGCATAAAAAAACAAGCCCCACGTCTCGAGGGGTTCCCCACGCGAACACATGTGCTTTGCCCGTTGGAGCTTAACACACACGATCGCGTGGAGAACCCGTCCGGTCCAAATCCATTTACCTGCCTAAACTTTGTCCGTCCGCGGGATCGGCAAATCCACCGCTGGCGTTTCCGGACCGGGACTTCACTCTCGCAAGCGAGCACGTGGTGGTCTCGTGCGTTGCACAGCACGAACCTCGTGCTCACTGCTGGGTGAACCCGGCACGGTCCCCGAAACAACTACAGCCGCTACTCGGCTTTCTTTCTTTACATGTCGCCGTCGTCGCCTCCATTCCACACACGCATACCTGCGTGTTACGACGCACACAGTCCACTCCATCACATTCACACGGGGAGACGCGGCTGCGTGCTCCCGCATGCCAACCGACATCTCCCTCACATACCGCTCTCTCACACACACGGTCTCCCTTGCACACAGCGACCTTGCACACGGCCGTTCACTCACGCGTGCCTCACTACTCACACAAACCATACTACTCACACACGCGGGGGCACTCAACCGCTGTGCCTCATCCACACACCGTGCCTCACTCATACACGCGGGGGAACTCAACCGCGGTTCCTCATCCACACACCGTGCCTCACTCACACACGCGGGGGCACTCACCCGCGGTGCCTCACTCACACACCGTGCCTCACTCACACACGCGAGGGCACTCACCCGCGGTGCCTCATTCACACACACGGCGACACTCACACACGGTGCCTCATCCACACACGGCGTGCTGGGAAGCACGTACTCCGGCACCATCGCCACCACACCACTCACACACGGGGTCGCTTCCACACACGGGGACGCACTCACACCTTGCACCACACACACAGGGACAACCACACTGGGGATTTGTGTCCCCACAAGGGTCTCCGGGGCTTCTATACCCCCCAAGCTCTCCGTGCACCCGTCCACAGCACCCGTCCCCTCAACCTCGCAAAGCACGACCGAACCCACCTGGTCGTGACTCGCCTCAAGGGGGCATACTCCCTCCCCTCGTTCCTGGAGGAGGTCATCCAGCTGCTCGCACCGGGTCCCCACACGCTCCGCGAGCTCACCCCCATTATCCTCCACTACCTCCGTGTGTGTGTGCGCGTCACTTACCCCGTCTTCATCGTGTTGTCTCTCCTCTATTTTTTCTGTCTCCCGTGTCTCTATACATTTATAAATTTCTGTTGTCCCCTCCTGTCTATTAGTCTCCGCTTCTTTCTGGCGTCTTTCCCTTATCTTTAAGTAGGTCAACCTTGCTTTCTCTTTAAGTCGCTCCCGTCCTTCCCTGTTTTTCACTCCTTGCTCTTTCACGATCTCCGCGTACCTCATCCTTGCTTTCCGTATTAATTGTTCTTTTCTCTCCCTCGCAATTACTTTCACCTCGTCTCTTGTCTCCCGAATTACTTTTTCCTTACCCGCCTCCACCGCGGGCCTGTCAGCCGTTGCACCCCCTTCCAGCTCGTTCGTTCCGACACGTGGAGTCGCCATTTTAAGTTCCCTGCTCACGGCCTTCATGCCCGCCTGCAGGCATCAGCCCATGTTCTGCGTCTCACCCCGTAGCTTTCTCGTTTCTTCCTTCATGTTTGTTTCCATTTTAGTTTTCATGCGTTTTATTTCGTTTGTGAATGTATCCATCTTTTCGTTTATTTGTTTGTTCATGTCTTTCATTTCGTTTTTTATTTCATTTGTCATTGCCGCATTCATTTGTGCCAGCATGGTGAATAGCTGGGCCATGTCGGATGCACTCAAGTGAGCCGTTTCGGCAGGGGTTGGGGAAGGGTCTTGGTGGAGAGGGGGGGGGGAGGTGTCATACACCGCGGCCGCTGCCGCACCCACCTCGGGCCCTGGGTTCAGTTGGGCGAGTCCGTGTTCCTGCACAATCAACATTTCCTGCACGGGGATTCCATCCTGGACCATGGATTCTACATTACTATTACACATACCTAATCCACCCGGCACCCGCTCGCCTTGAGACGCCATCTTGCTTCTCGTGAAGGGTTAATTTGAATCGCTCGTAATTTGGAGGGAATCGGGGGTCGCTTCTCTCACCCCTGGACCGATTCCCGTGAATTTAGCCGGAGACAGGAGAGCCCGTTTTCCTGTTCTCCGATACCAGTGCCGCGAGGAGGGCGATGAATTTGTATCGCACGACCTGACACCAGTGTTGCGGTTTTCGCGCCCGCTGGCGTGCGACGGCCACGTAACTCGAATCGCGGCACGTCACCCACTGGACGGACAATCCAGTCGTGACCCTCTCGGACTAACGCCGGGAACCAGTCACGGGTGGACCTTTCGGTCTCACCGCGATCGAGCCAATCAGCCCCCGCGTGGGATAGGGTTGCTCGCCAAATTCGAACTACCTAAGTACCCACGCGGAGGGTAGACCGGGCGATCGCACCTCGCCGCAGGTCGACTTCGGACACGGGCCACTTAAGCGACCCGTTCCGTACTATCAGAATAACCGAGCGGTGTTATCGTCGACCTCGACGGTTCGATTAATTATCGGGCGTATTCAGCCCACTACCAACCCTTTACGTGAAGCAAGATGGGGATTCAATGGAGGAAAAGACGAAGCGAAGCGGGAGAACAGTTCAACAATAAAGCACATTTATTCTCGGCACACGGGAAGCACACAAATACAATTCCACCAAAAGCACACACAAAAAAGAAAACACAATTCCATTTACACAAAAAGCAAATATAAAAGTGAAAACACAGTGCAGAGCTAATACCGACTACCGAGCACACGGCAACACTTATACAATTCTACTTCACAGACGGCGCCGACAACACATACCCAAAACCAAGGAAAAGAAATCCCTCAAGAATGAGGCAGGCCTGAGGCCGAGACCGGGTCGGGCCTACCCGTCTGGTGATGAGACGCGGAGCGGCGATGGCCCCGCAACCCGCGGGCCTCGTGGACGGTGTCTGGTAGGGGGTGGGAACGGGGCCCCCTTGGTCGCACTATCTCAGCGCGGGGGGAAACAGGAGGGGGTTGCTGATGCTCGGGGTATAGAGGATCTTTATTATCCCTGGTGTGCGTCTCCACCTCGGCCAGGTCGCGCTGCCGGCCTCCCTCGGGCGTGCAGCTCCTGGCACCGACGCGAGCACCCCCTCGTCCGGCTCTCTTCAGCTTCTCCAGCCACTGCAGGCTTCGGGCTCCAGACTTCCACACTCGTCCCCTCCGTTCCGACTCCTTCTCGTTCTCGTTCTCCTTTCCCGACTCCTTCTCCTGACTCCTTCTCGTTCTCCTCTTCGTTCTCGTTCTCCTTCTGACTGACGAACACCGTCCTTTTATCCCCCCGTAACTTCGCCTTTGACCCCCTCCCTTCGACCTTTCACCTCGCTCCCCATTGGCCCGAGAAAAAGTGGGCGTGAAGGCTTTTTGATCCACAAATTTGCATATATCGATCGTTCTGGAGGCGGGGCCAAATCGCCCCTCGCTCACCGATTGGACGGCAAAAAGTGGGCGTGTCGTTTTTGATCCGTTTTTGAAGCACAAAATCCGTGATTTTGTACACGCTGTTCAACGTGCGCCCTGCACGAGTCCAACACCGGTACCCACAGCGGGGCAAGAACGGTGGCGATGCTACGGTTGCGAGGTGTGACGTGAAGGTCGTGGCGGTTGTGGTGAAGCGGTGGTTGTGGTCGGTGGTTGATGTTGTGGTTGTGATCATGGCGGTTGGTCCAAAATAAAGATAGTAAAAGAAAAACGGCTATCCTGAAGAGTCGCAGCACGTATAAATGACATGTATTCCCACTAGACAACGGGTTCGGGCCTAACTACACATGTACTTACCGAGATACCTCACCTAAGGGACCTGAATGGTGGTTTGCGAATCTGGTAACCACAACAATATATATATATATATATATATATATATATATATATATATATATATATATATATATATATATATGTATATATATATATTGTTGCGGATTCGCGCCCGCCGGCGTGCTGACGGCCACGTAACTCGAATCGCGGCACGTCGCCCACCGGACGGACAATCCAGTCGTGACCCTCTCGGACTAACGCCGGGAACCAGTCACGGGTGGACCTTTCGGTCTCACCGCGATCGAGCCAATCAGCCCCCGCGTGGGATAGGGTTGCTCGCCAAATTCGACCTACCTAAGTACCCACGCGGAGGGTAGACCGGGCGATCGCACCTCGCCGCAGGTCGACTTCGGACATGGGCCACTTAAGCGACCCGTTCCGTACTATCAGAATAACCGAGCGGTGTTATCGTCGACCTCGACGGTTCGATTAATTATCGGGCGTATTCAGCCCACTACCAACCCTTTACATGAAGCAAGATGAGGATTCAATGAGAGAAATGACGAAGCGAAGCGGGAAACAGTTCAATAATAAAGCACATTTATTCGCGGCACACGGGAAGCACACAAATTCAATTCCACCAAAAGCACACAGAAAAGACACAATGCAATTTACACAAAAAGCAAATATAAAAGAGAAAACACAATGCAGAGCTAATACCGACTACCGAGCACACGGCAACACTTATACAATTCTACCTCACAGACGGCGCCGACAACACATACCCAAAACCAAGGAAAAGAAATACCCTCAAGGATGAGGCGGGCCTGAGGCCGAGACCGGGTCGCGCCTACCCGTCTGGTGATGAGACGCGGAGCGGCGATGGCGCCTCACTCCGCGGGCCTCGCGGACAGTGTCTGGCAGGGGGTGGGAAAGGGGCCCCCTTGGTCGCACTATCTCAGCGCGGGGGAAACAGGAGGGGGTTGCTGATGCTCGGGGTATAGAGGATCTTTATTATCCCTGGTGTGCGTCTCCACCTCGGCCAGGTCGCGCTGCCGGCCTCCCTCGGGCGTGCAGCTCCCGGCACCGTCGCGAGCACCCCCTCGTCTGCCTTCGCCGCTGCCGCCTCTCCGCCTCTGGACTCTCCACCCTGGACTCTTCTTTGGGCTCTCCTCGTTCGACTCTCTTCAGCTTCTCCAGCTACTGCAGGCTTCGGGCTCCAGACTTCCACACTGCTCTGACTGACGAACACGGTCCTTTTATCCCCCCCCCGTAGCTTTGCCTTTGACCCCCTCCCTTTGACCTTTCACCTCGCTCCCCATTGGCCCGAGAAAAAGTGGGCGTGAAGGCGTTTTGATCCACAAATTTGCATATATCGATCGTCCTGGAGGCGGGGCCAAATCGCCCCTCGCTCACCGATTGGACGGCAAAAAGTGGGCGTGTGTCGTTTTTGATCCGTTTTTGAAGCACAAAATCCGTGATTTTGTACACGCTGTTCGACGTGCGCCCTGCACGAGTCCAACACCGGTACCCACAGCGGGGCAAGAACGGTGGCGATGCTACGGTTGCGAGGTGTGACGTGAAGGTCGTGGCGGTTGTGGTGAAGCGGCGTTGTGGTTGGTGGTTGATGTTGTGGTTGTGGTGGTAATCATGGCGGTTGGTCCAAAATAAAGATAGTAAAAGAAAAACGGCTATCCTGAAGAGTCGCAGCACGCATGAATAACATTTATTCCCACTAGACAACGGGTTTGGGCCTAACTACACATGCACTTACCGAGATACCTCACCTAAGGGACCTGAATGGTGGTTTGCGAATTTGGTAACCACAACACTACCCCCTCGTCACGTGGCTCCCCTTTTTACAGACTCGTCCCGAGTCGTCAAATTTTCGTGTGCCATCATGTGTAGTTTTCCCCTAGTACATTTTACCTACGGATCCCTGAGTGCGACATTCATGGTATTCGTGTCCCCAAAATAAATAACCTGAGGGCTGCGTAACTACCTAAACAAACTCACTCACACGGACGACTTAAATAAAATTGCCGGCGCTAAGACATACATGCCGGGGGCGCACTCATATTTACAGTACATCTTAACCTTAACTTACAAATTTTACACTAAACCATGGCCCAGGATCATTGAACTCTGCAAAAGAAAAGCAGTTAACAGGGAGCCAGGCTGCCCACATGCAGTCTCTGGCTCAAACAGTGCAGGTGACAGGGAACGTGGCTGGCTGCTCACACGCAGTCCAAGGCCTTCCCTTTTGAACTGAACTCAGTGAACCACAACGGTGCTTGGGCTGCACAAACGCAGTCTCCGTGCCAGCTCAAGTGGCACACGCAATGAGCACAACGAATGGATGCATGAACGGTTTGAACTGAATGCAGTGAACCACAACGGTGCATGGGCTGCACAAACGCAGTCTCCGTGCCAGCTCAAGTGGCACACGCAATGAGCACAACGAATGGATGGATGGATGGTTTGAACACAAACACGGTGCACGGGCCGCCACTGCAGGCCCGTGTTGTAGCTGCCAACAGGGCAGTTCTTGCAGCTTGCAAACTGTTGCTTTCTGATCCTGGCGCACATGGAAACGAACAGGGGGGGGGCAAAGCAAAAATTGAACGGGGCTGGTGAACGTGGGCAGTGGGCATGGCATGGCAAAGGCAGCAGGCAAACACAGCCCGCAGAAGAAGGCTGCTGCAGGCAAACACAGCCGGCAGATGAACTGGCCGGCACAGGCCTTGACGCAAAACACGGCCAGCCGATGGCACAGGCCTTGCAGCACAGCAGCTGCAGACGATCCAGCCGGCACAGACCTTGCAGCAAAATAACAGCTGCCGATGAAGTTGGCCGGCACAGGCCTTGAAGAAAAAACAGCCAGCCGATGAAGCTGGCCAGCCTTTGCCGTTCAGTGGAGGTTGGTGGAGGGGGTGCGGTGGTGCTGGCCACTCGGAAGGCGGGCTCGGACCTACCTACCTGTCTCCCTCCCAACCTATCGCCTTTGCCTGTCACTGTACATACCCACTCCCTTAATTTGTCAAACCCCAATTTAGCCCCAACTTATTTTTTTGTTGTTTTTATTTTTACTCCCCCACTATAAATCGTCCCCTAACCCCCTTTATCGTCCTTGTTCGGCTAACCTATTCTGTCACCTAGCCTACTCCCAACCCCTACGTTCCCTTCCCAGAGGGGAACAAGGGAGAGCTAACGTCCTGTGTCGAGGCCCAACGAAGCCTCAGAATGGCCTCCCCAGAGTTCGGCGATCTTTAACCAAAGTGGGTCCAGCGGCCCACAACGACAGCGAGGGGATGGATGGTGCGGAGGGGTACATCTCCTAATCTACCCTAACCATTTAACTGTTAAACTACCCCGGGGCTTTCAACAAGCGCCTCTCGCTTAAACTATTGGTTCTAACAACCCAGATTCCCGTCGCCTGTGTTGGTGTCCTCACAATTTCGGGCCTCGCCCCCCAATTTTCTCTCCGTGCCCTCACACGGTCTCCTGGCCGGGACACGTGGCTCCCTTTGGCAGGCACGACCCTCTGCCGATTCTCCCGCTATGGCACCCCCGGGCACTACACTGCCTCCGAGCCTACCAGCTCCCTAACACCGGGGAGTGCCCCCCATGGCACCTCCCCTGAAACGCACACGTGGCAGGCCGGCCTCCCGGGCCCCTTTCCGAGGGTCACCCGTGCCCACAACACTGCCCACGTGGCTGATGGCGCCCCGGGCCCCCGCACCAAGCAGGCGCACCCGTGCCCACTACTCTATCCCGGCCCCCCATGGGCCCATGGCCTACCGCGGCCGACTAGCCTGGTGCCCGGGGTACCCACTCAGCGATACTCACCTTTCGCAGCCACGCTCCCAAGCCCGTCAACAGGGCTCCTGCACCCCTCCAAATGGGTCTCGAGCCCACTTTCCCACCAACAAAACGACCTCCATTTTTCAATTTGACTAACCCAGCTAACTCAATCTACACTGACCCCGGGGTCCCTTGGGCGGAAGTCACTCCTCCCCCCAATCACTCATCGCACCATGCATTCCCCATTCACTCCATACACACAGACCCGCTGGCCTCACTCACTCACCAAGCACATGCTTCCACTTCACTCACCAACTCTTCAACACACACACCACCGAACTCTGCCATCCTCCTAACTACCTCCCCTAACTAACTCGTGCTCCCACGTCGTCCCTTACACTAAAGCACGTTCCTTTTAACCTACGTAGCTAAGCTACGTCCCCTCTACACATTCACTGTCTGTCACTGTCTCCAAATCAATCATTTTATTTCCCAACCTAAATCTGGCTACAATCCCTCTAACTAATCCATTCCACGGACCCCATGAGGACTTACCCCTGCCCCATGAAGTCGGTCTAACTAAGCTAACCCTTCCCCCTAACTAGTTTTCATCCTGTGCCCAGGGTAAGGGGGTCTTTCACCCCTTGCCCAGGAATCCTGTACACCCGAAAGTGAGGCTTGCTTTTTTTTTTCCCATGCGCAGCACCTGCGCGGCAACTCAGAGCTCGCGCACTTTGCACCTGCCCGTGACGTCATGCAGCTGCACGTGTTCCTCGTCCCTCCTTGGACGCTACCATCCGGCAGAGATACCCCTCCTGCCGGATTCCAACCACACGTGCAGCCATGACGTCACCGTGCGCATAAAAAAACACAAGCCCCACGTCTCGAGGGGTTCCCCACGCGAACACATGTGCTTTGCCCGTTGGAGCTTAACACACACGATCGCGTGGAGAACCCGTCCGGTCCAAATCCGTTTACCTGCCTAAACTTTGTCCGTCCGCGGGATCGGCAAATCCACCGCGTGCGTTTCCGGACCGGGACTTCACTCTCGCAAGCGAGCACGTGGTGGTCTCGTGCGTTGCACAGCACGGACCGCGTGCTCACTGCTGGGTGAACCCGGCACGGTCCGCGAAACAACTACAGCCGCTACTCGGCTTTCTTTCTTTACATGTCGCCGTCGTCGCCTCCATTCCACACACGCATACCTGCGTGTTACGACGCACACAGTCCACTCCATCACATTCACACCGGGAGATGCGGCTGCGTGCTCCCGCATGCCAACCGACATCTCCCTCTCATACCGCTCTCTCACACACACGGTCTCCCTTGCACACAGCGACCTTGCACACGGCCGTTCACTCACGCGTGCGGGGGCACTCACCCGCGGTGCCTCACTCGCACTCCGTCCCTCATCCACACACGCGGGGGCACTCAACCGCGGTGTCTCATTCATACTCCGTGCCTCACTCACACACGGTGCCTCATCCACAGACGGCGTGCTGGGAAGCACGCACTCTGGCACCATCGCCACCACACCACTCACACGTGGTGCCTCACTCATACTGGCCGTTTCACTCACACACACGGCCTCACTCACATACGGTGCCCCATCCACACCCGGCGTGCTGGGAAGCACGCACTCTGGCACCATCGCCACCACACCACTCACACACGGGGTCGCTTCCACACACGGTGCCGCACTCACACCTTGCACCACACACACAGGGACAACCACACTGGGGATTCGTGTCCCCACAAGGGTCTCCGGGGCCTCTATACCCCCCAAGCTCTCCGTGCACCCGTTCACAGCACTCCTCCCCTCGACCTCGCAAAGCACGACCGAACTCACCTGGTCGTCACTCACCTCAAGGGGGCATACTCCCTCCCCTCGTTCCTGGAGGAGGCCATCCAGGTGCTCGCACCGGGTCTCTGCACGCTCCGCGAGCTCACCCCCATTATCCTCCACTACCTCCGTGTGTGTGTGCGCGTCACTTACCCCGTCTTCCTCGTGTAGTCTTTCCTCTATTTTTTCTATCTCCCGTGTCTCTGCCAACTCTTCACCCTTTACCTCCCTTGTCTCAACTATTATTTCCTTTGTCACGGCCTTCATGCCCGCCTGCAGGCATCGGCCCATGTTCTGCGTCTCACCCCGCAGCTTTTTCATCTCTTCCCTCATTTGCTGTGTATTCGCATCCATCGTCGTTTTCACTTCATTTGTATTTGTATCCATCTTTTTGTTCATTTGTTGTGTATTCGCATCCATCTTTTGTGTATTCGCATCCATCGTCGTTTTCACTTCATTCATTTGCTTGTTCATTGCCGCCAGCATGGCGCATAGCTGGGCCATGTTGGATGCACTCAGCTGAGCCGTTTCGGCAAGGGTTGGGGAAGGGTTTTGGTGGAGAGGGGGGGGGAGGTGTCATACACTGCGGCCGCTGCCGCACCCATTTCAGGTTCTGGGTTCAGTTGGGCGAGTCCGTGTTCCTGCACAATCAACATTTCCTGCTCGGGGATTCCATCCTGGACCATGGATCCTACACATTCTACATCCATTTCTAATACCCCCGGCTCCCGCTCGCCTTGAGACGCCATCTTGCTTCTCGTGAAGGGTTAATTTGCTCGCTCGTAATTTGGAGGGAATCGGGGGTCGCTTCTCTCACCCCTGGACCGATTCCCGTGAATTTAGCCGGAGACAGGAGAGCCTGTTTTCCTGTTCTCCGATACCAGTGCCGTGAGGAGGGCGATGAATTTGTATCCCACTCCTGACACCAGTGTTGCGGATTCCGCGCCCGCCGGCGTGCTGACGGCCACGTAACTCGAATCGCGGCACGTCGCCCACCGGACGGACAATCCAGTCGTGACCCTCTCGGACTAACGCCGGGAACCAGTCACGGGTGGACCTTTCGGTCTCACCGCGATCGAGCCAATCAGCCCCCGCGTGGGATAGGGTTGCTCGCCAAATTCGACCTACCTAAGTACCCACGCGGAGGGTAGACCGGGCGATCGCACCTCGCCGCAGGTCGACTTCGGACACGGGCCACTTAAGCGACCCGTTCCGTACTATCAGAATAACCGAGCGGTGTTATCGTCGACCTCGACGGTTCGATTAATTATCGGGCGTATTCAGCCCACTACCAACCCTTTACGTGAAGCAAGATGAGGATTCAATGAGAGAAATGACGAAGCGAAGCGGGAAACAGTTCAATAATAAAGCACATTTATTCGCGGCACACGGGAAGCACACAAATTCAATTCCACCAAAAGCACACAGAAAAGACACAATGCAATTTACACAAAAAGCAAATATAAAAGAGAAAACACAATGCAGAGCTAATACCGACTACCGAGCACACGGCAACACTTATACAATTCTACCTCACAGACGGCGCCGACAACACATACCCAAAACCAAGGAAAAGAAATACCCTCAAGGATGAGGCGGGCCTGAGGCCGAGACCGGGTCGCGCCTACCCGTCTGGTGATGAGACGCGGAGCGGCGATGGCGCCTCACTCCGCGGGCCTCGCGGACAGTGTCTGGCAGGGGGTGGGAAAGGGGCCCCCTTGGTCGCACTATCTCAGCGCGGGGGAAACAGGAGGGGGTTGCTGATGCTCGGGGTATAGAGGATCTTTATTATCCCTGGTGTGCGTCTCCACCTCGGCCAGGTCGCGCTGCCGGCCTCCCTCGGGCGTGCAGCTCCCGGCACCGTCGCGAGCACCCCCTCGTCTGCCTTCGCCGCTGCCGCCTCTCCGCCTCTGGACTCTCCACCCTGGACTCTTCTTTGGGCTCTCCTCGTTCGACTCTCTTCAGCTTCTCCAGCTACTGCAGGCTTCGGGCTCCAGACTTCCACACTGCTCTGACTGACGAACACGGTCCTTTTATCCCCCGTAGCTTCGCCTTTGGACCCCTCCCTGTGACCTTTCACCTCGCTCCCCATTGGCCCGAGAAAAAGTGGGCGTGAAGGCGTTTTGATCCACAAATTTGCATATATCGATCGTCCTGGAGGCGGGGCCAAATCGCCCCTCGCTCACCGATTGGACGGCAAAAAGTGGGCGTGTGTCGTTTTTGATCCGTTTTTGAAGCACAAAATCCGTGATTTTGTACACGCTGTTCGACGTGCGCCCTGCACGAGTCCAACACCGGTACCCACAGCGGGGCAAGAACGGTGGCGATGCTACGGTTGCGAGGTGTGACGTGAAGGTCGTGGCGGTTGTGGTGAAGCGGCGTTGTGGTTGGTGGTTGATGTTGTGGTTGTGGTGGTAATCATGGCGGTTGGTCCAAAATAAAGATAGTAAAAGAAAAACGGCTATCCTGAAGAGTCGCAGCACGCATGAATAACATTTATTCCCACTAGACAACGGGTTTGGGCCTAACTACACATGCACTTACCGAGATACCTCACCTAAGGGACCTGAATGGTGGTTTGCGAATTTGGTAACCACAACACTACCCCCTCGTCACGTGGCTCCCCTTTTTACAGACTCGTCCCGAGTCGTCAAATTTTCGTGTGCCATCATGTGTAGTTTTCCCCTAGTACATTTTACCTACGGATCCCTGAGTGCGACATTCATGGTATTCGTGTCCCCAAAATAAATAACCTGAGGGCTGCGTAACTACCTAAACAAACTCACTCACACGGACGACTTAAATAAAATTGCCGGCGCAAAGACATACATGCCGGGGGCGCACTCATATTTACAGTACATCTTAACCTTAACTTACAAATTTTACACTAAACCATGGCCCAGGATCATTGAACTCTGCAAAAGAAAAGCAGTTAACAGGGAGCCAGGCTGCCCACATGCAGTCTCTGGCTCAAACAATGCAGGTGACAGGGAACGTGGCTGGCTGCTCACACGAAGTCCAAGGCCTTCCCTTTTGAACTGAACTCAGTGAACCACAACGGTGCTTGGGCTGCACAAACGCAGTCTCCGTGCCAGCTCAAGTGGCACACGCAATGAGCACAACGAATGGATGCATGAACGGTTTGAACTGAATGCAGTGAACCACAACGGTGCATGGGCTGCACAAACGCAGTCTCCGTGCCAGCTCAAGTGGCACACGCAATGAGCACAACGAATGGATGGATGGATGGTTTGAACACAAACACGGTGCACGGGCCGCCACTGCAGGCCCGTGTTGTAGCTGCCAACAGGGCAGTTCTTGCAGCTTGCAAACTGTTGCTTTCTGATCCTGGCGCACATGGAAACGAACAGGGGGGGGGGGCAAAGCAAAAATTGAACGGGGCTGGTGAACGTGGGCAGTGGGCATGGCATGGCAAAGGCAGCAGGCAAACACAGCCCGCAGAAGAAGGCTGCTGCAGGCAAACACAGCCGGCAGATGAACTGGCCGGCACAGGCCTTGACGCAAAACACGGCCAGCCGATGGCACAGGCCTTGCAGCACAGCAGCTGCAGACGATCCAGCCGGCACAGACCTTGCAGCAAAATAACAGCTGCCGATGAAGTTGGCCGGCACAGGCCTTGAAGAAAAAACAGCCAGCCGATGAAGCTGGCCAGCCTTTGCCGTTCAGTGGAGGTTGGTGGAGGGGGTGCGGTGGTGCTGGCCACTCGGAAGGCGGGCTCGGACCTACCTACCTGTCTCCCTCCCAACCTATCGCCTTTGCCTGTCACTGTACATACCCACTCCCTTAATTTGTCAAACCCCAATTTAGCCCCAACTTATTTTTTTGTTGTTTTTATTTTTACTCCCCCACTATAAATCGTCCCCTAACCCCCTTTATCGTCCTTGTTCGGCTAACCTATTCTGTCACCTAGCCTACTCCCAACCCCTACGTTCCCTTCCCAGAGGGGAACAAGGGAGAGCTAACGTCCTGTGTCGAGGCCCAACGAAGCCTCAGAATGGCCTCCCCAGAGTTCGGCGATCTTTAACCAAAGTGGGTCCAGCGGCCCACAACGACAGCGAGGGGATGGATGGTGCGGAGGGGTACATCTCCTAATCTACCCTAACCATTTAACTGTTAAACTACCCCGGGCTTTCAACAAGCGCCTCTCGCTTAAACTATTGGTTCTAACAACCCAGATTCCCGTCGCCTGTGTTGGTGTCCTCACAATTTCGGGCCTCGCCCCCCAATTTTCTCTCCGTGCCCTCACACGGTCTCCTGGCTGGGACACGTGGCTCCCTTTGGCAGGCACGACCCTCTGCCGATTCTCCCGCTATGGCACCCCCGGGCACTACACTGCCTCCGAGCCTACCAGCTCCCTAACACCGGGGAGTGCCCCCCATGGCACCTCCCCTGAAACGCACACGTGGCAGGCCGGCCTCCCGGGCCCCTTTCCGAGGGTCACCCGTGCCCACAACACTGCCCACGTGGCTGATGGCGCCCGGGCCCCCGCACCAAGCAGGCGCACCCGTGCCCACTACTCTATCCCGGCCCCCCATGGGCCCATGGCCTACCGCGGCCGACTAGCCTGGTGCCCGGGGTACCCACTCAGCGATACTCACCTTTCGCAGCCACGCTCCCAAGCCCGTCAACAGGGCTCCTGCACCCCTCCAAATGGGTCTCGAGCCCACTTTCCCACCAACAAAACGACCTCCATTTTTCAATTTGACTAACCCAGCTAACTCAATCTACACTGACCCCGGGGTCCCTTGGGCGGAAGTCACTCCTCCCCCCAATCACTCATCGCACCATGCATTCCCCATTCACTCCATACACACAGACCCGCTGGCCTCACTCACTCACCAAGCACATGCTTCCACTTCACTCACCAACTCTTCAACACACACACCACCGAACTCTGCCATCCTCCTAACTACCTCCCCTAACTAACTCGTGCTCCCACGTCGTCCCTTACACTAAAGCACGTTCCTTTTAACCTACGTAGCTAAGCTACGTCCCCTCTACACATTCACTGTCTGTCACTGTCTCCAAATCAATCATTTTATTTCCCAACCTAAATCTGGCTACAATCCCTCTAACTAATCCATTCCACGGACCCCATGAGGACTTACCCCTGCACCATGAAGTCGGTCTAACTAAGCTAACCCTTCCCCCTAACTAGTTTTCATCCTGTGCCCAGGGTAAGGGGGTCTTTCACCCCTTGCCCAGGAATCCTGTACACCCGAAAGTGAGGCTTGCTTTTTTTTTTCCCATGCGCAGCACCTGCGCGGCAACTCAGAGCTCGCGCACTTTGCACCTGCCCGTGACGTCATGCAGCTGCACGTGTTCCTCGTCCCTCCTTGGACGCTACCATCCGGCAGAGATACCCCTCCTGCCGGATTCCAACCACACGTGCAGCCATGACGTCACCGTGCGCATAAAAAAACACAAGCCCCACGTCTCGAGGGGTTCCCCACGCGAACACATGTGCTTTGCCCGTTGGAGCTTAACACACACGATCGCGTGGAGAACCCGTCCGGTCCAAATCCGTTTACCTGCCTAAACTTTGTCCGTCCGCGGGATCGGCAAATCCACCGCGTGCGTTTCCGGACCGGGACTTCACTCTCGCAAGCGAGCACGTGGTGGTCTCGTGCGTTGCACAGCACGGACCGCGTACTCACTGCTGGGTGAACCCGGCACGGTCCGCGAAACAACTACAGCCGCTACTCGGCTTTCTTTCTTTACATGTCGCCGTCGTCGCCTCCATTCCACACACGCATACCTGCGTGTTACGACGCACACAGTCCACTCCATCACATTCACACCGGGAGATGCGGCTGCGTGCTCCCGCATGCCAACCGACATCTCCCTCTCATACCGCTCTCTCACACACACGGTCTCCCTTGCACACAGCGACCTTGCACACGGCCGTTCACTCACGCGTGCGGGGGCACTCACCCGCGGTGCCTCACTCGCACTCCGTGCCTCATCCACACACGCGGGGGCACTCAACCGCGGTGTCTCATTCATACTCCGTGCCTCACTCACACACGGTGCCTCATCCACAGACGGCGTGCTGGGAAGCACGCACTCTGGCACCATCGCCACCACACCACTCACACGTGGTGCCTCACTCATACTGGCCGTTTCACTCACACACACGGCCTCACTCACACACGGTGCCCCATCCACACCCGGTGTGCTGGGAAGCACGCACTCTGGCACCATCGCCACCACACCACTCACACACGGGGTCGCTTCCACACACGGTGCCGCACTCACACCTTGCACCACACACACAGGGACAACCACACTGGGGATTCGTGTCCCCACAAGGGTCTCCGGGGCCTCTATACCCCCAAGCTCTCCGTGCACCCGTTCACAGCACTCCTCCCCTCGACCTCGCAAAGCACGACCGAACTCACCTGGTCGTCACTCACCTCAAGGGGGCATACTCCCTCCCCTCGTTCCTGGAGGAGGCCATCCAGGTGCTCGCACCGGGTCTCTGCACGCTCCGCGAGCTCACCCCCATTATCCTCCACTACCTCCGTGTGTGTGTGCGCGTCACTTACCCCGTCTTCCTCGTGTAGTCTTTCCTCTATTTTTTCTATCTCCCGTGTCTCTGCCAACTCTTCACCCTTTACCTCCCTTGTCTCAACTATTATTTCCTTTGTCACGGCCTTCATGCCCGCCTGCAGGCATCGGCCCATGTTCTGCGTCTCACCCCGCAGCTTTTTCATCTCTTCCCTCATTTGCTGTGTATTCGCATCCATCGTCGTTTTCACTTCATTTGTATTTGTATCCATCTTTTTGTTCATTTGTTGTGTATTCGCATCCATCTTTTGTGTATTCGCATCCATCGTCGTTTTCACTTCATTCATTTGCTTGTTCATTGCCGCCAGCATGGCGCATAGCTGGGCCATGTTGGATGCACTCAGCTGAGCCGTTTCGGCAAGGGTTGGGGAAGGGTTTTGGTGGAGAGGGGGGGGGGAGGTGTCATACACTGCGGCCGCTGCCGCACCCATTTCAGGTTCTGGGTTCAGTTGGGCGAGTCCGTGTTCCTGCACAATCAACATTTCCTGCTCGGGGATTCCATCCTGGACCATGGATCCTCCACATTCTACATCCATTTCTAATACCCCCGGCTCCCGCTCGCCTTGAGACGCCATCTTGCTTCTCGTGAAGGGTTAATTTGCTTGCTCGTAATTTGGAGGGAATCGGGGGTCGCTTCTCTCACCCCTGGACCGATTCCCGTGAATTTAGCCGGAGACAGGAGAGCCTGTTTTCCTGTTCTCCGATACCAGTGCCGTGAGGAGGGCGATGAATTTGTATCCCACTCCTGACACCAGTGTTGCGGATTCCGCGCCCGCCGGCGTGCTGACGGCCACGTAACTCGAATCGCGGCACGTCGCCCACCGGACGGACAATCCAGTCGTGACCCTCTCGGACTAACGCCGGGAACCAGTCACGGGTGGACCTTTCGGTCTCACCGCGATCGAGCCAATCAGCCCCCGCGTGGGATAGGGTTGCTCGCCAAATTCGACCTACCTAAGTACCCACGCGGAGGGTAGACCGGGCGATCGCACCTCGCCGCAGGTCGACTTCGGACACGGGCCACTTAAGCGACCCGTTCCGTACTATCAGAATAACCGAGCGGTGTTATCGTCGACCTCGACGGTTCGATTAATTATCGGGCGTATTCAGCCCACTACCAACCCTTTACGTGAAGCAAGATGAGGATTCAATGAGAGAAATGACGAAGCGAAGCGGGAAACAGTTCAATAATAAAGCACATTTATTCGCGGCACACGGGAAGCACACAAATTCAATTCCACCAAAAGCACACAGAAAAGACACAATGCAATTTACACAAAAAGCAAATATAAAAGAGAAAACACAATGCAGAGCTAATACCGACTACCGAGCACACGGCAACACTTATACAATTCTACCTCACAGACGGCGCCGACAACACATACCCAAAACCAAGGAAAAGAAATACCCTCAAGGATGAGGCGGGCCTGAGGCCGAGACCGGGTCGCGCCTACCCGTCTGGTGATGAGACGCGGAGCGGCGATGGCGCCTCACTCCGCGGGCCTCGCGGACAGTGTCTGGCAGGGGGTGGGAAAGGGGCCCCCTTGGTCGCACTATCTCAGCGCGGGGGGAAACAGGAGGGGGTTGCTGATGCTCGGGGTATAGAGGATCTTTATTATCCCTGGTGTGCGTCTCCACCTCGGCCAGGTCGCGCTGCCGGCCTCCCTCGGGCGTGCAGCTCCCGGCACCGTCGCGAGCACCCCCTCGTCTGCCTTCGCCGCTGCCGCCTCTCCGCCTCTGGACTCTCCACCCTGGACTCTTCTTTGGGCTCTCCTCGTTCGACTCTCTTCAGCTTCTCCAGCTACTGCAGGCTTCGGGCTCCAGACTTCCACACTGCTCTGACTGACGAACACGGTCCTTTTATCCCCCCGTAGCTTTGCCTTTGACCCCCTCCCTTTGACCTTTCACCTCGCTCCCCATTGGCCCGAGAAAAAGTGGGCGTGAAGGCGTTTTGATCCACAAATTTGCATATATCGATCGTCCTGGAGGCGGGGCCAAATCGCCCCTCGCTCACCGATTGGACGGCAAAAAGTGGGCGTGTGTCGTTTTTGATCCGTTTTTGAAGCACAAAATCCGTGATTTTGTACACGCTGTTCGACGTGCGCCCTGCACGAGTCCAACACCGGTACCCACAGCGGGGCAAGAACGGTGGCGATGCTACGGTTGCGAGGTGTGACGTGAAGGTCGTGGCGGTTGTGGTGAAGCGGCGTTGTGGTTGGTGGTTGATGTTGTGGTTGTGGTGGTAATCATGGCGGTTGGTCCAAAATAAAGATAGTAAAAGAAAAACGGCTATCCTGAAGAGTCGCAGCACGCATGAATAACATTTATTCCCACTAGACAACGGGTTTGGGCCTAACTACACATGCACTTACCGAGATACCTCACCTAAGGGACCTGAATGGTGGTTTGCGAATTTGGTAACCACAACAATATATATATATATATATATATATATATATATATATATATATATATATATATATATATATATATATATATATATATATATATATATATATATATATATATATATATATATATATATATATATATATATATATATATACATATGTGTATATATGTATATATGTATATATATATATATATATATATATATATATATACATATGTATGTATATATATATATATATATATATATATATATATATATATATATATATATATATATATATATATATATATATATATATATATATATATATATATATATATATATATATATATATATATATATATATATATATATATATATATATATATATATATATATATATATATATATATATATATATATATATATATATATATATATATATATATATATATATATATATATATATATATATATATATATATATATATATATATATATATATATATATATATATATATATATATATATATATATATATATATATATATATATATGTATATATATATATATGTATATATATATATATGTATATATATATATATGTATATATATATATATATGTATATATATATATATATATGTATATATATATATATATATGTATATATATATATATATATGTATATATATATATATATGTATATATATATATATATATATATATATATATGTATATATATATATATATATGTATATATATATATATATATATATATATGTATATATATATATATATGTATATATATATATATATATATATATATATATATATATATATATGTATATATATGTATGTATTATATACCACCCAATTATATGTATGGTATATATGTATTATATACCACCCAAGCTCCGCCACAAGCCTTGAGTCCCACACGTGCGACTGGGGACCAAACCATTGACCATTGTCAGGTGCCGCAGAGTACCCACTTTCTCTGACGGCCAAGTACCCAACCAAACTCTGATCCCCAGCTTGTCTCTCTCCTCAGCTGTGAGGGTCCAATAAAGAACTCTGGGTTTCTTTTCATTTGTTTGTGTGTCTGCGTGTGGGTCCATCTTTAAGTAGAACTGAATAAGTGTTTTTGGATCATTGCAAATACTTCTTGCATATTCGCGTTAAGTCTTGCTTTGTGTCTTCATTTTCTGTAAATAAAACTTGTTTGAAGTGTTTCTAGTTGGTTTCCGTCCCTTCTTGAATTGGTCCAGCATGGTTCGGATCTGAGTTTCGGCAGGGTTTTTTCCCCAATAATCCGTTCTTTCCAGCCAGCACGGCTTTGGCAGTTTCCGCTCGGCTGCACCCGAACCGGAGTTGGCAGTTGGAACTCTACCGCAGTCGGTAGAGTGACCCGGTTCGAGCAAGACATGCCGAGGGTTTGGTTTCCCCGGTAGTCAAAATCGCGCAGTTAATTAGGTAAGTTGGTTATAGACAAATAGACCCAACGCTACGCGGTTGAAATTTTGGCGATCACGGTCGGTTAAACGACCTACCGGCTCACGGAGTTATCCGAGTGACGGCCTACAATTCCAGGGAATTTGTAGGAGATGACGCAAGCCTTCCCCACCTCGTGGTCGTTCTCGCCACCGACCCCTGGCCCACAACAGTTTGGTGTCAGTAGTGTAGATCCGAACCCCTCTGCCCCCATAGAAGGGTTAACAGGATTCGAACCCACAACAGTTTGGTGTTCAGGAGCGGGATTCGAAACCCTCCGCCCCACAAGAAATTTACAGGACACCAAATGCAACAGATTGCTCTCAGGAGTGGGTACGAACCCCTCCGCCTCTATCGAAAATTTACAGGATTCGAACCCGCAACAGTTTGGTGTCTGGAGCGGGATTCAAACCCCTCCGCCTCCATCGAGAAAATTACGGGATTCGGACCAGGGGTGTGCTTGACAACCCCCCCCCCCTTTCCCTCCAAATTAAGAGCAGTAAAATTTTATTTAATCCTCAGCACGGACCATGGCGGACCAAGACGGACTGGCACAGGTGGCTTCGGAATTAACGTTAAAAGAACCCATGGCTCAGGACAACACCGGGCAGGTAGACCTTTCCCTGCAACCAAATCCGGAGGTAACGTTGGGGGTGGCAGCGGCGGTGCATGAGCACCCCCAACATCAAATTTCCCTCCCGGAGGACCGAACGATCCCAAGCAGATCCGCACCCGATCCTGGCGGATCGGCTCCACCAGCGCCAATTGACTTGAGCCAGTTGTTGGAGATACTGGCAAACATGCAAAACCAACTGAAAGGGGATTTACAAAAACAAATGGATGCGAATGCGCAAAGAATGGATGCGAATATGCAAGCACAGAGAGATGATATGCAAACACCGAGAGGTGAAATGCAAAGCATGGGGATAAGCTTACAAGAACAAATGAAGGTGAGCAAGGAGGAAATGAAGGTCGAGTTGGTAAAGGTGAAAGGCAAAATGCAGACCATGGACCGGAAAATGGCAGATGAGATCGGTACAGTACGTGGGGAAATGACCGAGTTGAAAAGGAGTGTGAAAGGTGTTTGGTCACAATGGAATGGGTAAGGAAGAAGTGACGGATAGGATAACAACGGTTGGGCTCGAGGTGGATAAACTCGGACAGGGGATGAAGGAAATTTAAAAAAGGACAAGGGCAATTAAAAGTAGAGAGTGGGAAAAACAAGGCCGCGATACAAAATTTAAAACAAGGCCAGCAGGAAGCAAAGGTGGATTTGGAAGCCGTAAAGGAAGGGTGTAAAATGAGACACGAGGAAATGACGGAAATGGTAAAAGAGATGGGATGGAAGGTCGAGACGGAGAACCAAGACTTGGGGGAGCGATTGAAGAAACACCAGGACGAGAAAAAGGAGGGTTTTAGCATGGCGAAGGAAGAATTAACAGAGACATGAAGGGAAATAGAACAGGTAAAAGACGAATTAAATAAAGTGAAAGAGGAGCAGACACAGATAGAGGGGAAGTTAAGGGACATTAAGGTGGAACTTGTGGAATGTCTTGAGACCCGATGCAAGGGGCAGGATGGCCTCCTTCAGGAACAGAGAGAGAGGATACGCTCCGTCGAAGCAGATCGTGATCAGGTGAATCCAGTAAAGGTAAGGCTGGGCGAGGTAAAGCTGGGGCATGATGCGAAAGGGTACATGCCAAGTTTTGTGAGGGGGGGGCAGAGGCTCCGGGGTCTCTTGGCCTAACACAGGCCCCCAGTATGATTGTGCCAGAGTGCATGCAGAATACGAATGAGATGGCATGGTTGAGTACACGAGACGGTGTGGGGCGCACATCGACCCAGATGGGGTTGACACATTGTCCGGGCGAGTGGCTATGGCTTTGCGGGGGTAGAGCACCGCCGGAATCCGGAGGGTCCGCCCCTCCAATTTTCCCGCAAGGACTGGTGAGTGGGGCTCGGAACCCGGGAGGCCGGACGGTGCCCCTCGCTTCGTACGACGGAAAGACCGACCCGAGGGTGTATTTGGGCCAATTTGACCACGTGGCCAGGGGTAATGGCTGGAGCGCGGACGAGAGTGGGATCCATCTCATAGTGGCGCTGCGCGGCACGGCGGCCGAGGTCACGACCACAATGCCCCCGGGAGCAATAACGTTGCAGGCCACCATTCAGCCCTAAATAACTGATTTGGAATATATCGGAAGAGCGACCTTGTTAAAGCTCAGCTCAGTGGATGAAAACGACAACCCAATGAGAAAATGGGGGATTTGGCTTTCGATATTCGCTGCGAGGTGGGGATCGCACATGCAAACATGGCGGCGCTCTACCAGGAAGACCTTGCCCTGGATTATTTCATCCAGGCTCTTGCAGGCACTGACACTGGGGCCCTGCTTATGACATTTGGGCCAGAAAACCTCCAGAAGGCGGCTGACGCTGCAGCCCGATGGGAGGCAGCAAAGCCGCCGGCTAGCGGGTCCAAGCGACATGCGATAGCTGTCCGGCAGGTGGGCCCCATGGACAGCCAGGAGCCTGGAGCCGGGGTTGGTCTTGGCTCCTGAGCGGAACTGGAGGGAATGGTCCGGGATATGGTCGACCGACGGTTGGCAGGTTCTGGACCATAGCAAGCGGCTCACAGGAGGACATGGGGTGGGCCATTGGTAAATACCCCAATTCGGAATGAGGGGGGGGGTATAATTTAGAATATCAGAGGCATGCACCGTACCCGGTTAAATGCTTTAACTGTGATTGGTTGGGCCACCTGTCTTGGGACTGTAGGGCCCCGTGCAGGGACATTCCCCGGCCCACGAGACCACCAACTCCGCCCCAAACAGACCGGATCTGCCAGCCCCCCCCGCCAGTCCCAATGAAACTAACGAGTGCCAAATATATAGGGCCGTGTTTGGCAGAACCAGATGGGAAAGAGCCCTCAGCGCTGCGACAGGTCATTTATTGTGGCCAAATTGGTGCTGGCAGTTTGACAATAAGGTGCAAAATTGCCGGCGTTTGGGGTCGACGCCATTGTGGACACAGGAGCAAGCACACAATCATCAGCCATGTGGTCCTTAATTTGAGTATAGACGGTTGGGATGAGATCCACCGTCTGCAAAATCATAGTTTGCAGATAGCTACCGGGGCAATGGCCCCCATCATAGGGAGTGGTTTCGTGGCCCTTAAATTGGGCTCGGATAAAAGAAAAATAGAGGTTTGGGTGATGGAGGTATGCGACCCGTGTTTTATCGGGTCAGATGTGCTGACCGCCGGTGGTTGCAAAATCGACTTGGGCCGAGGGGTCATGCAGATGGGTGGTGATGAGTTGCCGCTGGGGGGTATGAGCACAGACGAGAAGGTAGAGCTGGAGGCTCCCAACTCTTGATCATCCCCCGGGTGCCGAGGCAATAATCGCAGCATGGTGACAGCCTCACCCAACCTGGCAGGGCCCCTGTGGCCTGGCCAAGCTACTGGTGGGGCAAGTGACCCTGGGCTTAGTCGTCGGCCGCACCCTAGTAAACACCGACGGGCCAGTTGTGCCCGTCAGGGTAATAAATGTTAGCACGGAACCATGCACTATTGGACGGGGCACGAAGGTGGCAGATTGCACCCCAGTGGTACAAGTTGCAGAGCTGAGGGATGATAACATCGAGTCGGACTGGCCCCAGAGGGGGTCTTCAGAGCCTGGTAGGAATTGGCCCGATCCCATTTGCGAGATGGTAAATTGGAGTCGCGTAGATTTAGAGGACGCCCAGCGGGAGGCCTTGCACAAACTGGTCGACCAACATATGGAAATCTTCTCCTTGTTACCCGAGGATATTGGACGTACAGGCCTGGTGAAACATCAGATACACACCGATGGGACCCGGCCTGTCTGTCAGCCTGCTCGACGGCTCCCTTGGAGCAAGAGAGAGGAGGCTGATAGACAGGTAGAAAAGATGCTCAATGCAGGTGTCATTGAGCCCTCGGCAAGTCCTTGGATGTCACCGCTTGTGTTGGTGAAAAATAAGGATAGGAAGACACGTTTCTGTGTGGACTATCGCCAGCTTAACAACGTGACACTCAATGACTCCTATCCCCTGCCAAGAATTGATGATACCCTCGACGCCATTTCAGGCTCTAAATGGTTCTCAACTTCAGACCTCAAGAGTGGGTATTGGCAGGTGGAGATGGATAAGATGGGGAAGGAGAAAACAGCATTCTCCACAGGGAAGGGACTGTCTCGGTTCACTGTAATGCGTTCGGTTTGTGTAATTCCCCCACCACCTTTGAACGATTGATGGAGCGTGTGCTGGGTGGCATGCCATGGCAATCATGCCTGGTGTTCCTGGATAACGTCCTATTACACGCTAAAACATTTTCCCAGGCCATAGCCAATTTGGACCAGGTGTTTAGGCGCCTCAGGTAGGCAGGGTTGAAGTTGAGTCCGGGAAAATGTACCTTATTCGCAAAAGAGGTGGCCTATCTTGGACATGTGATCAGCCGTGATGGGGTGAAAACCGACCAAGGTAAAATTTCAACGGAAGAGGAGTGGCCCGTACCTTGTAATGTCAAACAGGTGCGGGGGGTTTGGGGTCTCTGCTCCTACTACTGGCGCTTTGTGGCAAAATTTGCGGACATAGCCAGACCCCTTCACCAGCTTGCAGAGAAGGGGTCGCCATTTAATTGGACAGAAGAATGCCATAAGGCCTTCCTCAAATTAAAGGGGTGTTTGACATCCACACCCATCTTAAAATACCCCACCGATGACGGGATGTATACCCTGGATACGGATGCAAGCTCGGAAGGATTGGGTGCAGTATTGTCTCAGACACAGGGTGCGTGGAAAGAGTGATTGCGTATTACAGTCGGGCCATGAGTCGGCCCGAACGAAATAACTGCATCACTCACAAGGAGCTATTGGCCATGCTGTCTGCCGTGAGCCATTTCCACCCGTACCTCATCGGGAGGAAATTTTTGGTTCAATCTGACCATTCCTCCTTGCAATGGCTCTTACTAATCAAGGAACCAGAGGGCCAAATTGCAAGGTGGCTGGAAAAGTTGCAGCAGTACAATTGTAATGTGGCCCATAGAGCCGGTAAGGCTCATGAGAATGCCGATGTGCTCTCTCGATGCCCCTGTCTGGGAGAAAACTGTCTATATTGCACGAGGTACGAGGAGAGGGACCAATTGGCGGTCACCTCCCAAAAGCTCCTCGCTCATGCATCCCAGGTGGTAGGCCCAATTTTGACATTAACCGCGGACGAGGAATTTGGCGATTTGGCAAGGAGCACGGCATAAGCGATTCAAGGATAATAAGGGAAGAGGAAGGAGTTGAAGAGAGATAAGAGGAGGAAAATGAGAAGAGAGAGAAGGAGGGAAGGGAGAAGAAAGAGGAGGAGAGGGAGAAGAAAGAGAAGGAGGAGAGGGAGGAGAGGGAGGAAAGAGCGAGAATGAATAATTATCAAATATGGAAACCGGTGAAATTAAAAAATGATTGGAGGTATTACAGAAAATAACTCAACCAACCGAGGAGGAAAACAAAGAATTGACAAGTCTATTTGCAATATTTTCGACAAGACTATTGTCATCGGTAAGATCTTGACTTTGATTAATTTTTTTTCTGAAATTAATGGAAGAGAGAGTAAAGATGTTTCTAAGGTCAGGTCAGGTATGGGAGCATGTGCCAGAACAGCGCGTCGCTGCGTCCACTTTCCGCCGGTACTCCAGGGGCCGCCGTCTGGCCATCCCCCAGGCAGATGCCAGGCCCATCTCCATCTCCTTGAGATGATGGTCAACCTGCTGCAACCATGAGGAACGTGGTCGGCCCACTGACCTCCTCCACCCATGAGACTCCCTCGCTGAGAGAATCTGGTGAGCAAGATCAGCATCAGGAAAATGAGCCACATGTCCATACAGCCACAACTGACGCTCACGGACTATGCAGGTAACAAATCTCATCCGAGTCTCTCTCAGCAACCGCTCGTTGGACACAAAATCCGACCAGTGATAGCCAAGGATTCTCCGAAGACACCTGGTACCAAAGGAATTAAGTCTCCATCTCAGATCCTTGGTCAGAGTCCAAGTCTCGCACCCATAGAGTAAGACTGGAAGTACCAAGGACCTGAAGACTCGGACTTTCGTCCTCCCGCACAGGTACCGGCAGCACCATACCCCATGATCCAGTGAATCCATGACTCCCCAGGCCCGACCCAGACGTCTATTGACCTCTGACTCGCAGCCAGCAGAGACATGAATATCACTGCCAAGGTAAGTGAATCTCTCCACGACCTCAACATCCTCACCACAAACAGACACAGACAGGACAGCAGCATCCAAGATGTCACCGAAAGCCTGGATCTTAGTTTTGACCCAAGAAACCCGTAATCCCAGCGGCTCCGACTCCTCATTCAGCACTTTGAGGGCCCCCAAAAGGATGTCTAAAGTCTCCGCAAAGATGACTGCATCGTCTGCAAAATCAAGGTCCGAGATCTTGACATTCCCAAATGATGCACCGCAACTTGATCTCTCCGACATCCTCCCTAAAATCCAGTCCATACAAGTGCTGAAAAGTGTGGGGGCAAGTACACATCCCTGACGAACTCCAGTAACAACTGGAAATAAGTCAGAGGTGGTACCACCACACTTCACAGCACTCTCCGAACCAGAGTAGAGTTCAGACATCAGATCGATCAGTTTTGGTGGCACCCCACGAAGACCAAGAATCCTCCAGCGGACATCCCGATTCACTGAATTGAACGTTTACAGAGATCAACATAGGCTGCAAGCAGCCCCTGCCGAAACTCTCGTCTGCGTTCGGTGAGGACACGAAGGGCAAGGATACGGTCAATCGTTGACCTCTTTGGTGTAAAGCCTGACTGCTCTGGACGCTGGTGCTCAAGCAGATGGTGGCGAACCCTATCAAGAATTATCCGAGCAAAGACCTTGCCCGGCACTGAGAGCAGCTTCACCCCTCGGTAGTTGTTGCAGTCTTGGCGATCACCCTTCCCTTTCCAAAGAGGGACAACAAGGCCCCTCTTCCAGTCAGTTGGGATGATGCCTGTGTTCCAGGCAGAGCACAAAACTGCATGCAACGATACGAGTGCAGCATTTCCACCAGCCTTGAGAAGTTCGGCATGGATGCCACAAATCCCTGGAGCTTTGCCCCGTTTCAACTGGTTCACCGCAGCCCGTGTTTCCACAAGCGAAGGTGGACCACAGTTGATTCGTGGGTCAGCAACAGAGATTGTAACACCCTTGACGTCCAACTCAACAGCTGGGGGATCAGCCTGGTACAACCGCTCAAAGTAACCGGCCCAGCGGGCCTTCACTTCATACACCTCTGTCAAGAGCCTACCACTCTCTGCTCGAACTACAGTGCTCCGAGGGATGGGCTTGGATGAACGTAATGCGCGAATTCCCCTGTAAGCGGGACGAGAATCACCTGTCCACAGGTGATGCTCTACCCCCTCACAGATTCCTCGCACATAGGCCTCCTTGTCCACCCTCAGTGCACGTACAGTTTTACGCCTCAGCTCTCTGAACAGCTCAGCTCTGCCATTCAGCCTGGCCCTGCGACTCTGGTCAATGGTATCCAGTGTCCCTTGAGAGACAAAATTCTTCTTTGCCCTGCGGTGAGTTCCAAGACATCCACCGGCAACATCAAGGACAGTGGTCTTGAAGGCGCTCCACAACTCTTCAGGACCCCCCAAAGCACCCAGACCCCCCAAGTGTCCACTCAGCCTGTTCGCAAACTCCTCAGCTACTCTCTCATCCCTGAGCTTGGCAACATCCAGCAGAGGCTGGGATGGTACCATTCTCCAGGATTTAAGGTGCAGCTTTAGAGTTGCTACAACAAGCCTGTGGTCAGTATTGAGGAACTGAGCACTCCGGTAGACCCTGCAGTTCTGGATCATCCTCCAACGACCGTCAATGAGGACATGGTCAATCTCCTTTGCCACACCGCCAGCGTTGGAATACCAAGTCCAGCGATGAGCTTGTGGGCGCTGAAACCATGAACCAGCCACCCTAAGTCCATGACTTCTTGCAAAGTCAAGGAACTTAGTGCTATTCTGGTTCATAGTTCCTGACCCATGGGGACCAACACACACCTCATAACCATCCCTATCAGTTCCAGTCGATGCATTGAAATCCCCCAAGACTAGAGGTGTATCTCGTCTGGGGCACTGATCAACCACAGACTCGAGTGTGGTGTAGAAAGCATCCTTCACGGTGATATCACTCGCCTCAGTCGGAGCATAAACAGAGACCAGAGAAATGACACCTAAGGAGTGCCGAATCCTTAATCTCATAATACGCTCGTTGACCGGTGTTACCTCAATTATCATTGGGGTCAGCTTATTGGACACAGCTACAGCAACTCCTTGGGTATGGTAACCATCAAAGCGACCAGACCAATAGTAGGTGTAACCACCCACCATTATCTCTCCGTAATCCGGTCTCTGAAGCTCAGAGAGAGCTGCAATCCCGATGTCCAAACGCTTGAGCTCAGATGATAACAGAGACAGGTGATCATCCTCTCTTAGGGATAGGACATTCCAGGCACCCACCCGAAGGGACCGCCTCAGGTTAACCCAAGGAGACTGCCGTCTGGTGGACGACACCTCAGCACCACTCCGACACACTCTCCCGCAATCTGACCCAGGGATATTACCCCGTGGTTTCCCTCCTATCAAAGATTGGGGGTCCCGAAGGCTTTGCCCCAATCCCGTCATCCGGTGAGCTGCCCTGCGAAGGGAAGCTGCACAGGAGGTACTTCCATGGAGTGGGTTTTCAGATTTTTTTGCGTTTTTGTGTTTTGCGGAATGAAGGGTTTTACGGCGGCCGGAGTGCAAATCCTGCCACCAACCTCCAAATAAGAAGAAGTAACCCAACTGCAGGAGGACGTCTGCAGACACAGTTGGGCACTAGATATGGATGGCCGTTTCTAAGGATTCTTTATGTTTTAAAAATTAAGATTCAAATGTGCATGTTGGAAACTAAAAAGGTTTTTGCACTCTGCAGGAATTTTTCTCATAAATAAATGAGTTATTGTATCAAATGCAAAAAGAAAACAAACACTAAAAATATTTCATATTTTAAAAGTAAAAATAATAAGGTTATACAAAAAGGTACATATTCGGTGTGTGATTCAAAAAAGTGTTTATTTATTTCCAAACACAAACGTTGAGGAGATATACAAAAGTTTTTATCAGGAAGTAAATTTGCAACGACTGGAATACCAGGGGAATTACATCTACCGGGATATTCTTTCTGTGGTCCAGGCACAAACTTGGAGAAAACATGAGATAAGGCAGACAATCCTAAATCATGGAATAAGCCCATCAATAGGGTTGATGAAGTGTGCATGAGACACGATATTGATTGTGGGAATCCCACAACTTTGGAAGAAAAGCATGAAGCCGATAGAGAAATGTTGTTTAATTTGTCTCTGATACAAAATCCAACCTTGAGAGAAAAAGTTGATAGTTTCATCGTGAAGAAGATGATCAGTGCTAAATTGAAACTTGGGCTTGGAAATTCAAAAAACTTATAGGCTCTAATGATGCCATTAAGACTGAAGAGGAATTATCTGATGAATTACATAAACCAATATTCACAAAGTTTTGTGGAAGGAAGGTTTATTCCAAGGAAGTTGATTATATCTGGTCGGCTGATTTGATTGAACTCAATAATGATAAGGGGTACAAGTATGCTTTAACCGTTGTTGATTTGAGGAGTTGATACGCATGGGTTGTCCATTTAAAAAAAAAAAAACAGGTAATACTCTTATGTTTGCCTTTCAACAGATATTTAATAAAAGTAAGAGAAAACCTAAAAAATTGTGGACTGATGAGGATGGAGAGTTTTATAACAAGACGGTTATGAATTTTCAAAAAAATAACAGCATTACATTATACAGTACCTTTAATGAAGGAAAGGCCGTTGTCATTGAACGTTTTAATCGCGACTTACAAGAGAGACTATATAAAAAAATTCACACAACTCGCTTCACAACAATGGTCATCTTTTATTCAGGATATTGTGGATAATTAAAATGACACGATTCACATGTCAACGAATATGAAACCATCAGAAACATTTACAAAATTAAAATATGAAAAAGAGATTAATGTCAGAAAACCTAAGTTCAAAGTTGGTGATATCGTAAGAATATATAGGTGGAAATCTCATTTTGAAAAAGGTTATAAAAAGCGATGGACGAACAAACTTTTTAAAATTGTTGATGTAATAGATATGGTTCCTTGGACTTATAAGATATATGATTTAGAAGGGGAAGAGATTTTAGGTTCATTTTATTCACAGGAATTACAAAAGACAAAACTAAGCAGATAATACCCATGGGAGCAATGAGTTGTCGCTTCACTCCCTCCTACTATTCACCATTGTGGACACTCGAGGGCCAAGTCCGAGGTGTATAACAGTATATAATGTGTGTCAAGGGGGGACGTTCTTAGATCTATGAACCCAAAACACAGAATCCTCAACTGAATAGTCAAGGCTTAACTTTTGGATGATGATGTGTGAGTGTGTGTGTGTGTGTGTGTTTGTGTGTGTGTGTGCACAATGGGAGCAATGGGTTGGCGCTTCACTCCCTCCTACTATACACCGTTGTGGACACTCGAGGGCCAAGTCCGAGGTGTATAGCAGGTGGCATCTGTCATATCTAATGTGTGTCAAGGGGGGACGTTCTTAGATCTGTGAACCCAAAACACAAAATCCTCAACTGAATAGTCAAGGCTTAACTTTTGTTTGTTGGTGTGTGTGTGTGTGTGTGTGTGTGTGTGTGTGTGTGTGTGTGTGTGTGTGTGTGTGTGTGTGTGTGTGTGTGTGTGTGTGTGTGCGTCCCCCAACCCTCACATTCAAAATCTCAACCCCAACCCTCACATTCAAAATCTCAACCCCACCCCTCATTCAAAATCTCAACTCCATCCCCAACATTCAAATCTCAACCCCAACCCTCACATTCAAAATCTCAACCCCAACCCTCATTCAATATCTCAACCCCAACCTCACATTCAAAATCTCAACCCTCGCCCAACACAATGCCTTTTTTTTCAATACGTATTTCAACAATATATTTTTTATGTTTTTTTTTTTCTCTTTTTCCAATTCTGTCTTTTAAGGCTTTCAGGTTTGATGAAGGAGAAAGGGGGAGTAAGAACTTTCTTGATATTGCTCTCATCAAGTACCATCCAACAAAGAACCGCATCGATAGGTTTAGATCCCAAAGAGTGGTACCATTTCAAGTCTCCAAAATAAACCCAACTTTCCAAGTCTCCAAGGTATAACCACATTCCTGTTGAGTTTCCAAGATAAGTATCACACTGTGAGTTATCAAGCCAGAACCCACATTTCAAGTCTCCAAAATAAAAGGGATAACTCTAAGTCTCTAGTCTCTAAGGGATAACTTAAGTCTAAGGGATAAGTCTAAGGGAGTTAAGGGATAAAATAAAAGTCTCTAAGGGATAACTCATTTTCTGATTTCTTCAAAATTTGTGAGTTTCCAAGGTAGGCCCCATATTTAGAACCATCTTGGCAGAACCCTTTTCCTGAGTCTCCAAGGTAGTTATTTAAACCATCAAGGCAGAACTCATTTACTGATTTTTTTCAAAATTTGTGAGTCTCCAAGGTAAAACTTGTATTCTGGCTCATCAAGGTCGAGCTCGTTCTGTGGGTCTTGGTCGATCACAAGGTCTCCAAGGTATAACTCTTTGGTTGGGCCATTAAGGTCGAGCCCGTTCTGTGGGTCTTGGTCGCTCATAAGGTCTTCAACCAAGCCAACAATTTTGCCCCAAGTTGTAGCAAAAGCAGTATTTTTATTTCGTATTTCAGATAGAATTTCCTGTGAGAAAAAATAATAATGTATTAATTAAGTGATTTAATTATTAAATGAGTCTATGCTTCAATCAAACTTTGAAAATAGGAAAATAAAATCTTACCTCAACAGATAAGAGGTTTGAATCCAGTTCATCAACTTGAAGGTTTAGTTCCATCCAAGTAGTAGAACTTCAAGCAAGCTCATCCCACTCAAGGTCTAGCTCGTTCTGTGGGTCTTGGTCGCTCACAAGGTCTTCAATCAAGCCAACAATTTCACCCCAAGTTGTGGCAATATTTGCAAAAACATACATTTGTTTAATATTTGCAATTTCTCTATTTCGTGGATGGGCCCGGTCCGTTGCGTTGTTATAATTGTCGATCGCATGGGTGCAGAACCTTTCACAGCTTCACGAATCCTTTCTTTGTCTTTCAAAATTGTCGACACAGTGGAGTGTGATAACTTAAGATCACGTGCGATCACATTCACTTTCTTTCCTCCTTCGTACTGTTTGATCACCTGCATTTTCGTGGCGAGATCAATGGCCTTTCTTTTCTTCTTGGCAGGTTTAGTCAGGTTCCTTGTGTAATTTCGTTGGAATTTTTTGGAGAGTAGCAAACTTGGAGAATTTTGAGAAGTTTAAAATCTATGGAAAAAAAATGATGTTTCACATTTTTTCAACTTTTGGAAAGGTCGTTTTGGGGTGAAAAACGCTTTTTTTTCCAATTTAAAAAAATCTGAAACAATACAAAACTAGAAAGGGCACTCATAGAGCGCATACCTTCGCCGCCACTACTTTTTTGTTCTTGGTATGAGTGTGGGGAACTGGTTTCATATGAATGGTCTTATGACACAAACCACATATCTATAATGTCATGACCCACCCACCCCCGACTTTCGGGCGCTACGGACTAAACAACAATCAACTCACGTCGTTTTGGCGAGTCTTCACTCGCAAACTCGGTGAATACAACGTTTCAACAAGAGAAGGTAATCTCGTTTGATGCTGGTTTCATGCAAATCGAATAAGAATTGACTGAGTTATGCCGAAAACCGCATATTTTTCAAGAGCGTAACCCCCCCCGACATTTTACCCCAACCGGTGACATGTGTTATGACGTCATTGTGTCACAAGATTGGGCATTAAATTCTGAACATTTTGGTGCTGGGTTCATGTAAAGCGGACAAGAATTGACCGCGTTATGACAAAAACCGCATATTTTTCAAGGTCGTGACCCCCCTGACCTTTGACCCCTAACCGGTAACAAGAGTATGGGCGTCATTGTGTCATATTGCATATCACAAGATGAGGCGTTGAATTCTGAACATTTTGGCGTTAGTTGCATGCAAATTGAATAAAAATTGACCGTGTTATCGTAAAAAGACGATTTTGACCTTTTCGTGACCTTGACCTTGACCTTTGACCCGAACGATCCCAAAATCCAATCGAATGCTTCCTGGCTAATAACCAATCATCCCATGAAATTTCATGCAATTCGGTGTAATACTTTTTGAGTTATACGAATCACAAGATTACAAATAAATAAATAAATAAATAAATACACGCCGACCAAAACATAACCTTTCGCAGAATGCGAAGGTAATAACCAACTGATGATGGATTACTGTTAAATGGCTAACAATGGAATTTATAAGATAATAAAAGGTTGCATTCTGACTGTCGGTTGCCATGGAAACAGCATTTTTGGAGTGGAATTACCATTTTAATTGTTAAATATAGTGACCATGACTACCTTACACATAAGTATTATGATTTTCAAGTATTGGAACAGTTGGTTGCCATGGAAACGGCCATCTGTGCAATGAAACATTGGTGTGTCTGTTGCTCAATATCAGAAGGTTTCGGCACCTTCAGTAGTAAAACGTTTGATTTTAAGTTTTTGTAGTTTGATGTATTGTAAGTGTGATCTCGTCGGGAACATAGGTGATGCCACGTCGCGGCGCCATGCCATCGCCTCAGGTTAGGGTTGCTGAGCGTGGCATGATGTCGTGATGTGGCGCGGCGCGCGTCCAAGCACGTGCAGCACTATGACGTCATTTTCAGTTCGCTTCATTTATTCTCGCTTTATTCATGACAGTTTACTTCGGAGCTTCGTTTCATCATATTCGGTTTTCAACACCTTTCTTCCTTTTTTCGGTAAGTTGTGATGGCCTTTGAGGCACATGTACCTTTTTGTCATTTTATGTTCTTCTGTATGGGGTAGGATTCTGGGTGCATCCATAGAGAACTCTGGCATAGACGATGCTTGGATGGAAGCCGATGTGTATGGATCTGCAACCACAAGACAGATTCTGAAATGCACCCATTACAAACGCTCAATTCAAGCTCACATATACTCGTATGTGGCACTCTCTAAAATGGCAATAGAAGAATTCTTCAAGGACAATCCGCATCTCAAGGAAGTCTGCGTTGTTGTAACAGATACAGTTCAAACTGCTTGTGGAGAACATGACAAAGCACTGAAAGCTGAATCAGTACAGCAAGCCAGCAACTGTCTGCTCCAAGTCATCATCAATGAGAACTTGTTTGAGAGACTTCAGGAATGGGAGGCCAGCCGCTCAAAGAATGCCATGTTCAAGGCCATGATGAATTATCTCCACAGAGTAGAGGCAATTCTGCATTTTGTTGCAGCATCTCGGAATGCCGACTTAAACCTTCATCTTCAAGCCGGTGAAGAACTCAGCAAGATATTTTTTGCCATGGACAGAATCAAGTACAAGCAGCTCTGGCCAAGATACACATCTGACATGTATGCGCTTAAGACCAGCCATCCAGAGACCTGGAGGGAGCTCGAAGAAAGCAATATTTCAGTCACCAAGAATACTATCCCATTTGTATCGATCGGAGCAGATCACACTGTTGAACATCTGAACAGGTTGCTGAAGGTTCACTCTGGTCTGATTGGCATATCAAATAATGCCAATGCCAGACAGCGATTCTTCTTGGCTGCACCTGAACTGTCACACCTGTCTTGCAAGTTTAAGGGACAGTTTGGTCTGAAGGAAAGTGAGATCACTGAGCACCATGGCCTGTCTCCAAGTGTCGTCAAGCGTGAACACAATGCAATTGACCGAATCAAAGCTGCCATACTTAATCATGAAAATCCATTTGAAGTTGAGGGTAACCAGCTCTTCAATGTGGTTACCCACGCTTATGTGCCAGAAGAATTTGTACCACAGATCCTGAACATTGATGAAACGGGACAGAATCTCTATGAAGATTTTGTTGCTAAACGGATCAATGGTGATGTCAGCCTATGGGTGCCAGTGAAGAAGGAGAAGAACAGAATGTACATGTCTGGCAATAGAACACCAGCAATCAAGATCAGGGACAAGACAGTGTATCTAAAAGAAACCAAGGATTTGTATGGTAGACTGATGGTACTCTCCAGATCCAGCAGGGACGTCGACCAGAAGGATGCAATTGGCAACTTTGAATTCACTGTGACACCGAAGGCCCTGTTTGCACCAAACGGTAGCTTACTGTCATGCACCAACAAGTTGAAGCTCATCCACAACTTGGAGAAGTTTGCCAACAAGGAACCATCTTTACCAGAAGATGAGCTTGTTGCCACACACTGGAACCAGCACCCGCTGATGCTGTAATTGATGGCAGTACAAGCACGAAGGTCGCAGTCGTGGATGGAATGGTAGTTGTCCAGAAAATGACCAAGAAATCAGCAATGGTCGTGACAGTGAAGGACCTCAGTGAATGTTTCAATGATAGGGTGATGAGTCTGACCAGAGGCTTCGATCATGTAATTCTTGTTTTTGATACACACAAGCAAGATTCCCTCAAGAGCACAACCAGAGACAAACGACGTCAAAGACGCCCAATATCAGATCAAGGATGATACCAGTATCAAACATCACGATGAGTCGATTTCTGTCCCATGATCAAACAAAGGCTGATCTGACAGAGTACTTGACAGAGAAAGCTCTAGAATACAACCGCGATTCAACAAAGTTGGTCGTCGTTTTGGCATCTGGGCAGAGGTCGAGCAACAGGGGTCTCCAATGTGAGGCACATAACCATGAGGAGGCCGATACGTTGATGATCCAGCAAGCAATAGCTGCATCACAGCAACACACGGGGAGATATTGAGCTCACGATATTCTCACCTGATGCAGATGTTCTGGTTCTTGCCATAGCAAACTATCATCTCCTGCCAAGACACACATCAATCTCAATGGCATCTAGCATTGTCAAAATTTAGCCAATCTGGAAGGCCCTAGGTGAGGAGAGAGCCCAGGCATTGCCAGCCTTCCACACATTCACGGGTGCCGATAATACTGGGCGGTTCGCTCGACATGGTAAGGCAAAGTGGTTCCAGTGCTACTTGAAGGCCGATGACGACATGGTAAATGCCTTTGCTATGCTCTGCAAGGATGCTGAACTGTCAGAGGACCTATGCACAACTTTCGCAAGATTTGTCTGTTTAGGATATTGTCCAAGTGGTGTCGATATTTCCAGCATCCCTGAACTTCGGTGGCATCTCTTCTGTAAGAACATGGCTGAGAATGACAAGTTACCACCAACTGTCAGTGCTCTGAGGCAGCATATTATGCGGGTACATATCCAGGCATACGTTTGGGGTCAGGCAGCAATTTCTCATCCAACATTTCTTGATCCATTGAAGAATGGCTTCCACAAGGACACGAATGGTCAACTCAAACCGACATCAACAGACATTCTCCCTGCACCAAAGGTAATTATCGAGATGATAAGGTGCCAATGCAAGACAGAATATTCATCACAGAGATGTTCCTGCAGGGCCAAGAACTTAACATGCAATGATCTTTGCAGATGCAGCACGTCGTGTGAGAATGATGAGGACTCAAACATTGAACGGCATGACCACGATAGTGATGATGACGATGGCAATGATGAGTGACAAAAGAGACAGTGATGCCAATTGGCTACAAACTCATATTTGACATTAAGTACATTTCACTGATCACCATATTCATGCGTTACTTGTTTCAAGATTTGAAAGCAATACATTAAATAAACGGAAATTTGACAAAATGATAGCTGTTTCCATGGCAACCATTGCTCAAAATACAGATATATGTATTCTATATTGAGAACTGTCCTCAAGTTAACAATTATGCATCATCAGTTGCTTGCTTGCGATTAATTTTGAATTTTCAAAGCTGAAATTTAAAAATATGGGTTTTTACCCCAAAACGACCTATTTGATCACATTATATGAAATGAAAAAATGTGAAACATGGATTTTCTGTTTTGGTATTGTTTAAGCTTTCCAAAAATGTTGGGGTTCGCTACTCTCCAAAAAATTCCAACGAACGTCAAATTATGGACACAAGGAACCTGACAAGTTGGGGAGGAGAAGATAATTTCCTCTTGGTAGACATCTTGGGGGTTTGAAGGAAAATTTTTACCGAGACCACACAAACACGCGAGCAACGGCGGGCGCTGGGGCGGAAACTGAGCAGTCTGAGTGGGCGGAGAGGCGGAGCAGTCTGGTCGTAAAGTCGTAGTGGTCATAAAGTCGATCAGTCGTAAGTCGCAAGTCGACGACATAGTGTGTGTGTGTGTGTGTGTGTGTGTGTGTGTGTGTGTGTGTGTGTGTGTGTGTGTGTGTGTGTGTGTGTGTGTGTGTGTGTGTGTGTGTGTGTGTGTGTGTGTGTGTGTGTGTGTGTGTGTGTGTGTGTGTGTGTGTGTGTGTGTGTATATATTCTTCTTTCGGCTGTTCCCGTTAGGGGTCGCCACAGCGGATCATCCGTATGATCCGCACAGTGATTTGGCACATGTTTTACGCCGGATGCCCCTCCTGACGCAACCCTGCTCGCCTCTTATGACACAGGGATATGGTACACCTATTTTAACCGGGGTATACACCAGCCCAGTACACTGGTACTCACTTCGCCGACCTTGGAAGGATGACAGGCTGAGTCAACCTCCTGGTGTATTAATTCAGTGGCCCAACGGGGCTTGAACTCAGGACCTTTTGGATCCCAAGCCGCTGTCCTAACCACTGCGCCAACACCAGGATATATATATATATATATATATATATATATATATATATATATATATATATATATATATATATATATATATATATATATATATATATATATATATATATATATATATATATATATATATATATATATATATATATATATATATATATATATATACATACATATACTGTTTGCCCTCCACTTTGTGACATAAACAGCTTATGTCCTCCACTTTGTGACATAAACAGATTATGTCCTCCACCTTGTGACATAAAACATTCCAGATGTTATCCTATCTTCGGGAATTGCCGTTCTTTTCTTAAAAATAAAAGAAATAATATAAAATAAATAAAAATATATATATTAAAAAGTCTTTTATTTCATCCAACAAACAGCCTGGCATATATACTTACCTTTTAAAGCTCGGTTCCAGACTGCTCACCTTCCACGGAGAACTTGTCTGCCTGTGACTGAGAAAACCATGCGTCCCAACAGAGATTCCTCACTTTTAGCTTCGTTGGCGTCCACCCGTGGCCAGGCAGAATCCTTATCCGCGGCTGGAGGGGTCATCCGTTCCTCGTCACCAACTGTCGAAGCGGGTTTTCCAGCTCCCTCAAAAGAGTAAAAAAAAAAGAGTTAGTTTACATGAAAGCCGTTTATTCGATAAAACAAAAGAACACTTCCATGCACAACAAGGAAGGCCTCAACTCTCACTGATATTGCGAAGACTTAAGACTTACTTAGAATCTTGAGTATATATATATATATATATATATATATATATATATATATATATATATATATATATATATATATATATGTATATGTATATATATATATATATGTATATATATATATGTATATATATATATGTATATATATATATATATATATATATATATATATATATATATATATATATATATATATATATATATATATATATATATATATATATATATATACACAGTTTTTATTATGACATCAGATGGACTTTTGTGGACTTCAAATTTGCAACATTGAGAGGTTTTGTTTTGTTTTGGGTGTTGTTTTCTGCCTCAGAAATGGGTGTGGGGAGGGGGGAAATAGAAAAGAGCCATGTTTTGCCTTGCTGACGAAATGGTCACCAGACAATGGTAACCAAACAGGTAGGGTTTTACAAGATTGTTTTCGACTTTTACAGAGAAATGCGTAGTCTGCTCTTAACTCGCTTTCTCAGCATAAACATTTATTGAATTCTTTTTCAAAGTACTAAACTAAGACAATTTTTTTTTAACATTATTATAAATTCAATTAATAATCCTGTTTCCACGGATTGGAGGAAATAATGGAACAGCGAGGTAATCTAAGAGTAGATAAGGCTCCAGGGCCAGATAATATGCAACTGAGAGTATTGAGGGAGGTGGCTGAGCAGGTAAGCGAGATGTTAACGGATATTTTCAATAGCTCACTGTAGTCAGGACAGGTACCCCAGGATTGGAGAGTAGAAAATGTAACACCATAATTTAAGAAAGGATCCAGAGAATAATAGGGAAACTATAGACAGTAAGCTTGACTTCAGTTGTCAGGAAGGTGTTGCAGAGATTAAGGATCAGATGTGGAACCATTTAAATAAATACAAACTAATTAAAGGTAGTCAGCATGGGTTTACCAAAGGTAGTTCATGTTTAACAAATCTTTTAGAGTTCTATGAAGCAGTGTCTGGTTGGGTGGATGAGGGAAAGGCAGTGGACAATGTATATCTAGATTTTAAGAAGGCATTTGATAAGGTACCATACGAATGTTGTTAGCCAAGTTGAGGGCTGGTGGAGTGGCTGGTCTGGTAGCTAATTGGATTACAAACTGGCTTAGTGATAGGAAGCAAAGAGTGGCTGTGAGTGGGAAGAAGGATGCTGGTAGTGGGGTACCTCAGGGATCAGTACTCAGACCATTACTATTCATTATTTACATCAACGATTTGGATAGTGATGTGAAGAGAAAGCTTTCCAAATTTGCAGATGAGACAAAGCTTGGAGGTGAGCTGGATAGCAGAGGGGGTGGTGATCAGAGACAGGAAAGTATTGATACTTGCATAGATTGGGCAAAAGATTGGCAGATGGAATTTTACCTGAGCAAGTGTAAGGTGTTGAGGATTGTGAAGAATATTGAAAATAAATATTACATGATGCTCGGGGTCATTTTGGAGTGCATCACACAGGAGAAGGATCTGGGAGTGGTAATAGATACAGGAGGTAAGCAGGCAGAACAATGCCAGGCAGCTATAGGTAAAGCAAACAGGGTTTCAGGTTGTATTCGGATGGGGATCATTTTTAAATCAAAAGAGGTGGTGTTAACATTGTACAGGAATTTAGTGAGGGTCACATCTAGAATATTGCGTGCTGATTTGGTCACCACAACTCAGGAAAGACATCGATGCCATAGAGTAGGTTCAGCGCAGGGCTACTAGATTGATTCCAGGCCGAGCTAGACTTAGCTATGAGGAGCGGCGAAAGGAGACGGCTTTATACACAAGAAAGGAGACAGTTATGAGGAGATATGATGGAGATGTTTAAGATTATGAAAGGTAGAGACAAAATAAATGCAAATTAATCATTCAGCAGAGTAGACAGTGATAGGACCAGGGGGCATAGCCTGATAGTAAAGAAAAGGAGAGTGAAGACGGTAGTAAGGCAGGGGAATTTCACTCAGAGAGTAGTGAATGTGTGAAATGGTCTCCCTGGAAAGGTAATCGCAGCAGAAACAGCAGATAAGTTTACATTGGAATTAGATACGTTCCTGTAAGTTTTGTAAATAGAGGGGTAAAGGGATGTTGAAAGGACTTTTAGGTAGTTTGAGCATTGATGGGTGATTGTGTGCATGTGTATGGAGTGTTGTTGGTGAGGGTCTCACCAAGTGGTGTTGTGTGCTTGATGTTGCGTGTTTTTCACCCAAGCCCATGCCCCCCTTCCCTGGAAGAAAAAAAAGAAAAATACAAAAACTTCAAAAAAAATAAACAAACACAAAAACACTGAATTTCAAAAAAAGTGTTTTGCAATTTCTTATTTTGATCCGGTGTTGATAAATTGGTGTGGAGTTGTTGTGGCACAGGCATGATGGGCTGAATGGCCTCCACCTGTATCTGATTTCCCTGTATTCCTTGTGTTTCCTTGAGTTTCCTTGTGTTCTTAATAAGTGTAGAACAAAAGCATCTCCCTGATGTTAGTTTTTGAAAAAGTCTTGTTCAAGAATTGACTTTCATCGGTGCATACATGCATGGACTTCCTTTTCAATGCTCGCAAATATAGACTCCATACTGATTGAAGGCCCATCCACTTTAAATGCCAGTGTAATGACCTTTCCCAGTTTGGACCCATTCTGCACGTTTAGATAACTATTCCGAGAAACCAAATAAAATGTCAAAACACGAATCGGCAAGGAATGAGTTTCCATCCACATCATGTGTGAGCTAACACCAAATGAATTCAATGTAATGGGAAGATGCAATCTTTGCATTGGTTTATTGTACACAACATCAGTGTTTTCCTGAAAAGTTAGCTTGTTAGCAATAATATTGCCCAGTTATTTAAATTTCTTCACAATTTCCACCGTTTCACCATTCATTACTGCAGGTTCACGATTTTGACCCTTTTGAAAATCCAAAATCATCTCTTTAGTTTTGCACGCATTCAGAGCCAAAAGTCACCAAGACATTTATTGAATGCGTCAATCTCATTGAGGTACGATACAAAGCACAATTGATTGGAAAGACAGCCAACAATGGCGGTATCGTCTGCTTACTTAATAAACTTACACACTTCTTTGAGGGCCACACATCCATTGGTGTACAGACTGAACAGTACAGTGAATAATACTCAGCCTTGCACAACACCAGCATTAAAGATTGATAAATTGATGATAAACTACCATTCACCTTCACCTGCTCAGGATGGTCTCGTAAAAAAAAAAATTGCACCCAGAGTATGACATGCGGGTTCAGGCACAGGTTACTCAGCACTTTCAGAAGGGTAAATGGCTGCATAGTTTTAAAGGCTGCTGATAAATCAATAAATAATACTGTCGGAGGTGGGAGTGATTCACGTACCTTTGGGTTTCCTTCCCTTGGTGTACATATGTTGTTTGTGGTGCCAAACCCAGCGTGTTCTCGAATGACTGCAATCCAGGGTCGTGAACGAACGTACAGGTCAGTTGCCACTCAAATGGATCTTTGTCAGTTGGTGTCTTGATTTGTATGCAAATTGCGAAGGATCCAATTCGAGAGCTACATCTAATGTCATAAACTTCACGATCAAGTTCCCCATACATTGACACAGGATGCACCTGAGGGCAACAGGTCCATAATCATTGAGCTGCCTTGGGTGAACACTTTTTTGCATGGGAAAAATGATGGACTTTTTCCAACAAATAGGAACCATATGAGAAGTTTAAAGTAACTGAAAAGCCAAGATCTTGGAAACATTGAAGCAATATTCCTCAACACCCATTCTGGCAACTTCAGCCCGAAAGGCCTTCCATTTCAAAGCTTCGAATCGGGCAAATATTGTTCCAAATCGAGAAAGGGTGCAGATCTGAAAAAGTGAGTTCTTTTGTGTGGCACTGATGTGATTGAAAAATCAAATAATATTTGAGCTTGATGAGAGGTTTGAAATATTAACTTATTTTCCTGGATTCCTGCAGGTGATAATACTCTCTAAAATCATTCTTTACAAGCCTGTTCACTATGGAGAATACACTTACCCTTTATGGGCATCGGTGCTTCTGGGGTGGTTGATAAACATCTTCATCCTCATTTGGATCCCGCTTGGAATGGTTCATACGCTCACCAGGACTACTGGCACCTTCTGGCAGGTAATCTACAGCAAAATGAATGAAACAAGGAAAAAGCAAATTTACATGTGTGTAAAATCTATATAACACAAAAACAAGCAGTCAAAGACTGGGACTTGCGAAATCATCAACTTGACCTCTGACCTTGTCTAATAAAAGCTGTCTCTCGAGACGGTAGCGACGCAAACCAGAAGTTTCTACGATGATTCTGTACAAAACCATCAAAAATCGAATGTTTGACCTCACTGTGACCTTGACCTTTGACCGATTTTGACCAAAATCAAATCAGCGTTAGCCATCGCGCTCCTGAATCATGTGGTGTAATTTGACATTGGTAGCTTCTTCCGTTCTCGAGCCTAAAAAACAAACACACACACTAACACACACACAAACACACAAACAGATGACATAAGTCATCAATATACTTACGAAATCTTTAGATTTCGTAAGTAATAAACACAAGGACATTATCCTGAACTAAAATTCATGGTAATACAAATGGCAAAGATATGTTAATGCGTGTCAAAGCGCAAAGTGTGTATGCAGTCTAAAAGGCGTTGTTGTTTCTCTGTTGAGAAACAAACCCATGTTTTTAATAACAAGCGCGAATAAGCAAAGATCCTCGTCCTCTTAATGATGACGTCAGAAAAACGAATATGACGTCATTGTGATGTATCAGGTTTGCGATAAATTATCTGTGCTAATGCCCGGCTTGATTCCTGCAAACAAAATTCAAACAGCTTGCCGAGTTTCGAAGATAATGGTGTGGGCGATTTCCATTAGCGGCGATATTATGACGTCAACTTTTTTCTAGGAAGAATTTCCAAAATTGGAGGTGGTTACTGCCTGCGCATGGGCTTTCTGCATATACATGACATGTTTCACGAAGATCCGATGAAAACTCTGGGTTGTGAAACAAAAAAATGTCAAAAAATAGGAATGTCGTCCTAAAAATTGATATGACGTCATAGTGATACATCATATGTGCGGTAATTCATCTCTGCTAATGCCCTGTTCGATTCCCGCAAACAGAATTTAAAAAGCTTGCAAAGCTTGAAGATAATTTTTTAGGCGATTTCCATTAGTGGAGATATTTTGACGTCATAACTTTTTTTCTAGGAGGAATTTTCAAAATCGGAGATTGTTACTGTCTGTGCAGGGTATTTTTACATATATACGCCAAGTTTCAGGAAGTTTTGATGAAAACTGTAGGCTGTGAAACAAAAACGTCCACAAGAACAACAACGTGAGTAAGACTTAGAGATCCTCCATTGTTTTAGTAATCTTGCTGTACGGAGTTAAAGGTCAAGCCCATATTTGTTTACAAATAAAATGGCCGCTGGTCTACGAGTCGACCATCCTTGATCAGATTGCAAAGTAAAGTTGGGTGCAAGTGTATGCCATTGTGTACTGTGATTCTGCCACATTTGAACAAAATTGGACCAGACACATCCAATAAATGGTTGGGGAAATGTTTTAGGAACAAAATGGCCACCAGGTGTCCATCTTGGATGTGATCTCAAAAAAAATGACGTGTTTATGTACGTCATTATTCCTAATCTGTTTGCCAAGTTTGAACATCGGTAAATGCAAGTCCGAGAAATGGTTGACGATGTGTTCAATACTGGGGGGTTTTTTTACAACTAAAATGGTCACCGGTCTACCAGTCGGCCATCTTTGCACAGATCACAAAATAAAGTGAGGTGCATGTGTAGGTCAGGATGTACTGTACTTGTGCAAAGGTTGAATAAAATCAGACCAGGCATGTCTGAGAAATGGTTGGGGACCATTTAAGGAACAAAATGGCCGCCAGTTGGCCAACTTGGAACTGATTTTGAAAAAAACAATGACTTTCTTGTGTAAGTCATCATTCCTTATTTGTGTGCCAAGTTTGAATAATATCGGTAAATGGATGTCCGAGTAATGGTTGAGGATATGTTTGATACGGGATTTTTCACAACTGAAATGGCCGCCAGTCGGCCATCTTTGATCACATCGTGAAACACAACGATGTCCACATGTATACTGACAAAAAATAAACACATGAATCCCAGCCCTAAAACGAATACACATAGTGCTCCAAGCTTACTTGCCGTTTCTATCTTCAGGCATCATCCGAAACAAAACAATATCTGAGACTGAAAAGTTTGCAGCTGAACCGGTAGAACCTTTAACACCACAGAGCACACGGTGTCCCCTCTGTTGCCAGGAAGTCACCACTAGTGAGCTGGATTCCTCATTTACATTACCAAACATGCCATCAGTGACATCATCATTTGCATCAATTTAGATTGACCAATCAGGAGGCACATGACATAATATTGTGACATTCAAAAGCATTGAAGGCAAGGCCATGTGTTGAAAACAATATTTGGTTGAGGAGACAACTTTGGATGAACATGGAAGTGTTTTGTGGAGCATAATAACCCAGGCCTTACTTCACAGCTGTCAAATTCACTTGTGTGTATATCATTTCGTTGTTAAAATGAAAACAGCAGAAACACCCACCCACTTCGGGAGAATTGGCAAGTTTTCTCTGGAGTCCCTTTATAGAGAGAGTAGCGACAACTAACGATTTGACGCCATTTTGAGTCCATTCAGTGCGGTGGGCGTGCAGAGCCGCCGTATGGCGTAAGTGAATTGAACCGTGTATTCCATTATGTTCTCTATGCATGAGAGATGGGAATGGTCTTTTCCATGTTGATAATGAACAATTTATGTGAAGATGACAAAATAGAAGATTTATGACAACTTAGAGCCATATCCATCCATCCACTGGGACCATACTCTGTGCAGAGCGTTGGTGCTGCCAAAGCAGTCTCCTTGGCTATTGGGTACAATTCTGGACGGGTCGCCACTCCGACACAGGATACCAGCATGCTGGAACTCATTTTGCCAACCTCGGAAGGATGACAGGCAGAGTCAACCCCACCTGGTATTAATTCAACAGCCGAGTGGGATTTGAACTCAGGATCCTCGGATCCTAAGCCCACCACCCTAACCATTAAGCCAACACCAGGCATAGAGCCATATGATAAAGAAGAAATTCACAGAGCTGGTTGTAATTTAAGAGTCACAAACATTTAGAACCATGACAAAGAAGGAATGAACGAGACAAGTACACGTGCTGCTTATTTCAGCCTCATTTTAATTTCAGGGAGGTGAGAGCGAGACTCGAACTCTCACCTCCCTGCATGTACAATACAATGTTAAGAGTTGTCTTTGTATTTCTGCAGTTGTTTGACCTTGTTTATCGTGTGTGGGTATATATTTATGTTTGTGCAATTTTCATATTCAAATTATTAATCTAAACTTTGCTACATATGACCGATCATATATTAATCCCACCAAAAATAGATCAGCCCACCCCACCCCACCCCACCCCACCCCACCCCACCCCACCCCACCCCACCCGGCCCTCTCTCTCTCCTCTCTCTCTCCTCTCTCTCTCCTCTCTCTCTCCCCTCTCTCTCTCTCCTCTCCTCTCTCTCCTCTCTCTCCTCTCTCTCCTCTCTCTCTCCTCTCTCTCTCCTCTCTCTCTCCTCTCTCTCTCCTCTCTCCTCTCTCTCTCTCTCTCTCCTCTCTCTCCTCTCTCCTCTCTCTCTCTCTCTCTCCTCTCTCTCCTCTCTCTCCTCTCTCTCGTCTCTCTCCTCTCTCTCCTCTCTCTCCTCTCTCTCCTCTCTCTCCTCTCTCTCCTCTCTCTCCTCTGTCTCTCTCTCACACACACACACAAAATCTCAAATACATACGAGGTTTGTTCAAAAAGTATCCAACCTTAATTTTTCGTGCGTAAACAAATGAAGCTAGGGAGGCGTGGTTTGGTGCACGTATGTTGGCGATCCTAATTCGTATGCGTGAATATTTTCCCGCCTGCAGAAGCTGTCAGTTGCCGACAGACCGCCGATGAGTGAGGAAGTGGAAGTGAGCGCCGTCGGATTTTCGTTTTTGACAAAATGACGGATCACTGTGGTCTCATCACCAGTGATCACTGTGTTGAAGAAGTTGGGATCGCTGTTCACAGTCTCCAGCATGTCCTGTGCGATCTCCAAACGGAGTTGCTTCTGCTCGATCGTTAGCAGCTTTGGCACGAACTTCGCTGAAATTCTCCTTAAGCCCAAATCCTCAGTCACAATGGAATGAACGGATACAATGCTGACGCCCGCCTCATCTGCAAGTTCTCTGATCGTGATTCGACGATCCTGCATCAGCAGGGTCCTCACTTGGTCAATGACGATCTCATTTCGGGATGTTGAGGGCCTACCAGAACGTGCTTCACTTTCCACTGATGTGTGACCATCTTTGAAGCGGTTGTACCACTCTTTTATCTGTGTGGTGCCCATTGCTTCGTTCCCAAAGGCCTGTTGAATCTTGCGGATCGTTTCCACTTGGGAATCGCCAAGCTTTACACAAAATTTGATGCAGTAGCCTTGTTCAAGTTTTTCCATCATTTTGTCAAAAACGAAAATCCGACGGCACTCACTTACACTTCCTCACTCATCGGAGTCTGTCGGCGACTGACAGCTTCTGCAGGCAGGAAAATATTCACGCATACGGATTAGGATCGCGTACATACGTGCACCAAACCACATCTCCCTAGCTTCATTTGTGATTTACAATCACACACACATACACGCATGTACGAATGCACACACATACAAATTATAAATTGAAAGTCACACACACAAACACAAGTTAATATACTCACACATTCAAATCAACAGAGACAAATACATACATTCAATGCATGCCCCCCTCTCTTTCTCATTTGTGGTATACAAGGTAAAGCCAGTCCTGACCATTCTACACTCAGAAGTTAGATGAGCTCCCTTCTTTGCTTCTATAGGGTGTCGACCTGTTTAGTATCCTGAGATCTGGCAGTCAACACCCACACCAATATATTTAAATCTTTGGTATAACCTACTCTTAAAAGCTCGGGTTGGGGTTTAGGGTTCGGGTTAGATTTAGGTTTAGGGTCAGGTTTAGGGTTAGTGTTATAGTTAGGGTTAGGGTTAGGGTTAGGGTCAGAATTAGGGTTAGTGTTGACTCTAACCCTGCCTTTGAAGAGTGGGCCGTGTTAGCCCGTGGGCTGAGTTAGCCCGGATCCGTTCTCCGTTCATTCGTCTTTGTTTTGACTTTAGTTTGACTTTGACTTTGAGTCTGAGTCTGACTTTGTAGACATGATCTAGACCCTATATTAATTGATCTAGCTCGAAAACTCGAACTCAAACTTAATTTTAAATAGAAATGCCTTCCCCTTCAAGTGCGAATTTATCCACGAGCAATGGATAACAAGCCTGGAAAGCCAAAGCAAAGGCCTGTCTCACTCGCAGCACACAAATATACGCATATGGGACCATTACCACCATCACACTGACCTGTCAGAGAACTGACGAAGAAGTTTCTTTCCATCCAACACGACTGACTGTTCTCCCAGATTTTCCATCTTTTAGCATCTGATGGAAATCTATACATCTTGAATCCCTTCTCCGTTCTATTTCTGCACCCAAAGGCACAGCAACCTGTCATTTTGTCGTAAAATCGATGTAAAACACGAATGAGAACGCTGTGTACAGCGGGAACGTTAAAACTCTGACCGATATGCGTCCGATCCTGTCTGTGATGGACTCAAAATGGCTCCACGCAATCACGTGACTAGATTTTTCCGGACCCTCGATGTCGCTACTCTCTCTATAAAGGGACTCGAGTTTTCTCCCCCCAACTCGTATTGTATGGGGGAGGATTATTATTATTATTATTATTTTTTTACTCTGGTAATACCAACATGAACGTAAAGTTTGGTGGAGATTTCGCCTAACTGTTTTTTCTCCAATGAATTTCTGATGTACAAAGAAAAGCACATTTACATACAGATAATTGCCTTATTTAATATATTGGGATGCATTCAAAAATCAATTTTATTTACTACAAGCAAATACCTACCGTCACTTCGCTGATTGGAATAGTAAGAGGGGAGAGAGAGAGAGGGGTGGAGGAGCAGGAAAGGGGGGGAATGAGGAGGTGGAAGGGGGAAGAGAAAGGAGAGAGAGGCAGAAAGGAGGGAGCAGAGTGGGGAGGAGTGGGGAAAGGGAAGACGGCATGAGGTGAGAGGAAGGGAAGGCAGACGTGCGGTGGAGCATTAAACAAGATTCATACTGTCTCATCAAAATTAGTCCAAATACCGCCTGGAGACAAACACCACCCGGACACGTCCAAAAATAAATTCCTACCCAGACATAAACACTGCCCGGACACAAACTCTCGTCCGAACATAATCACCACCCTAACACGTCCGGAGACAAACACGCCCAGACATAACCAACATCCAGACACGTATGGAGATAACCACCATCCCAACATAACCACCATCCAGATATATCCAGCGACAACCACCCTCCCCTCCAGATACGGAGAGAGAGAGAGAGAGAGAGAGAGAGAGAGAGAGAGAGAGAGAGAGAGAGAGAGAGAGAGAGAGAGAGAGAGAGAGAGAGAGAGAGAGAGAGAGAGAGAGAGAGAGAGAGACAGACAGACAGACAGACAGACAGACAGACAGACAGACAGACAGACAGACAGACAGAGAGAGAGACAGAGTCGGGTGGAAGTGAGGAGGGGAAGGGAGCGTGGGGAGATTCCGGCAGATGCAACGTCCAGGTTAACAGTACACACATTGATGAATCACCCTGCCTGTGAAACACTGGGATAACAGTTTATAGCTGGGTCATGATTCAAAATCAGACGAGACAGCTTAGAGGAAGCGTGTGTACCTCTCAGATGTCCTGCCCTGATGTTAAGGAAATGTTTCTTTATTTCCTCTGCCACTGTGGATGAAGGAGGTTATGTTTTCACCTCATTCTGTCTGTCTGCTTGTTTGTCTGTCTGTCTGTCTGTGTTGAGAAAAAATCCAGATGAAACTTAGTGGATATGTTGGGGGTGTGACAAGGACAAACTGATTAGATTTTACTGAAGATCCGGATCCGGATCCGGCTACTAGAATTTATTAAGTGATTTTTCACCATTCAGAGAGAGGTCCAAAAACTATATATATATATATATATATATATATATATATATATATATATATATATATATATATATATATATATATATATATATATATATATATATATATATATATTTAACTATTTATTAGTATCGATTTAGAGGTACTCGGCACTGCCCCTTTTTCTCAATCAAACCTATCCCTACCCCTCCCACCTCACACCACCATCCACCCCACCCCGTCTACTCCCTCTGGAGCCCCACCACTTCACCGGGACAGGGAAGTTATAAATTGTGAGAAAATGACTGTGTAAAATGCCTTGTGAGGTGTATTGTTATTAAAAAAAAAGTGATCCTATTTTTTGCGATTAACCTTGGAAGCTCAGAGTTGTGGTGACACAAACAAACAAAAGTCTCATTTGCTTTTTCAGTGCCTTCAGTAAGTATTCACCCCTTGACATTTTCACATTTTGTTGTGTTGGAGCCTGAATTTAAAATGGATTCAATATAATTTTTGTCACCGATCTACACAAAATACTCCACAATAACAAAGTGAAAACATTTTTTTAGAAACTTTTACAAATATATTGAAAATGAAAATGACACACATTGTCAGGCCAGGCCAGAGTAGATATGTCACTGATTACAGGAACCATGCATACCTGCACTAACATGTTTCATGGTTGGGTTGTCAGCGACTAAACCGTGTCCCCCATCAAGTTTTCTGATGAGGAGGGTGTATGATATGGACAGACAGCAGGATTAAAAACAAAACCTGTCAAAGGATGGAGCTACTTGTGAGCCAATTGTCAAACACATCTAGTGCCCAACTGTGTCTGTGGACTTCCTCCTGCACTTGGGTTCCTTTATTTTCGGGGGTTGGTGGCAGGAAATGCACTCCAGCTACCGAAAAACTCTTCACTCCGCAAAACACGAGAAAAACGCAAATAAAATTGAAAACCCACTCTGAGGGAGTACCTCCTGTGAAACTGCCCTCCGCAGGGCAGCTCACAGGATTACAGGATTGGGGCAGAGCATTCAGGACCCCCACTCTATGATGACAGGAGGAAAACCACAGAGCAATTTTCCTGGATATGATTTCAGTAGTTTGTGCCGGGGTGGTGCTGAAGTGTCGGCCATCAGACGGCGGTCTCTTTGGGTTCACCTGAGACGACCCAATTTGGTGGGTTCCTGTAATGTCCTCTTCCAAAGAGAGGATGATCACCTGTCTCTGTGATCATCTGAGCTCAACCGTTTGAACATCAGTATTGCAGCACTCTCTGAGGTTCGGAGAGTGGATGGTGGTTCGGTCATGGCTCCTGGTTACACTTACTATTGGTCTGGTCGATCTGCTGGTTACCATGCCCAAGGAGTTGCTGTAGCTCTGTCCAAGAAGAGGACGCCAATGATAACTGAGGTAACACCGGTCAACAATCATGTTATGAGAATATGGATTCATCACTCCTTGGGTGTCATTTCCTTGGTCTCTGTATATGCTCTGACTGAGGCGAGTGATCTCACCGTGAAGGATGCATTCAATGCCCTGCTTTAGTCTGTGGTTGATCAGTGCCCCAGGCGAGATACGATTCTAGTCTTTGGGGATTTCCATGCATCGACTGAAACTGATGGGGTTGGTTATGATACATGCATTGCTCCCCATTGGTATGGAACTGTGAACCAGAACAGCACTAAGTTCCTTGACTTTGCAAGAAGTCATGGATTTCGGGTAGGCTCGTTCATTATTTCACCTCCAACCGGCTCATCGCTGGACTTGGTATTCCAACGCTGGTGCAATGGCAAAGGCAATTGACCATGTGCTCGTTGATGGTTGCTGGAGAATGATAAAGAACTGCAGGGTCGACCGGAGTTCTCAGTTCCTCAATGCCGACTACAGGCTTGCAGGAGCAACTCTGAAGTTTCAGCTTAAATCTGGGAGAATGGTACCATCCCAGTCGAGACTGGATGTGTGCAATCTCAAGGATGAGAGGGTCGCTGAGGAGTTTGCGAACAGGCTCAGTCGGGACTTGGGTGGGGGTTCTGGGTGCTTTGGGAATCCTGATGAGTTGTGGAGTGCCTTCAAGACCACCAGCCTTGACGTTGCTGGTGGATGTCTGGGAACTCACCATAGGGTAAAGAAGAATACCATTAACTGGATACCATTGACCAGCATCGCTGGACCAGGCTTAATGGCAGAGCTGAGCTGTTCAGGGAGTTGAGGTGTAAATCTGTACATGTGCTGAGGGTGGACAAGGAGGCCTATGTGCGAGGAATCTATGAGTGGGTAGAGCATCATCTGTGGTTAAGTGATTCTCGTCCTGCTTACAGGGGAATTTGTGCATTGCGTTCCTCCAAGCCCATCCCTTGGTGTAATGCAGTCAGAGCGGAGTGTGGCTGGCTCTTGACAGAGGAGTCCACAGTGAAGACCCGATGGGCCGGTTACTTTGAGCAGCTATATCAGGCTGATCTGGTGTTGGCTTAATGGTTATGGTGGTGTGGTGAATCTCAAGTGTCAATTTTCCACTCAGGCGAGGTGCATTGAAAGATAATTTTTAATACGTAATTTCTGAATGGGAACAATGATGGCAAGACATACACTGATCTCCGCTCATCGGAGCTAAAAGAACTTCCTCAATATAGAAATCGGGAAGAGGTGGGAGGGATAATTGGGGGGCTGAGGAGAGAGCAGAAAAGATGGGAGGGGATGTGCCGAAAGCACAGCTTGAACTTGTCATAGATGTTGAATCAAACAAAGTTGAGTGCAGAGCAAAGTGGAAGGATCCCCATGGAGAGAGGAGCGGGAGGGGGACATCGGACCATAGTAACCCACAACAAACTTTGGCTGGGTCAGCCAGATTAACGTCAACAAGTTTTTCTTTTCAAGACAGGGGAAAGTGCTTGATGTAAACCAGAGGGTGCTCCTTATCTCCCCGGGCAGAAATAAAAAACTGCACAAGCAGGCAGAGGTTCTGAAGAGCTAATCGCGTTGAATCTCAACAGGCTAACTGTGGGCAGGCTACAAATCCGAACAGACTAACCACGAGCAGACTACAAATACAATTTATTAAATGGCATTGCGTTAAATAACATATAATCAAGGTTGACCGGAGTTCATACAACATCTCCAAGTCATGGGTGCAATTCCTTTCACAGATGCATGTCAACACAAATGGCAAACATATTGATGAGATAGTAAGGACAGACAGAGGGCGAGCTGCATTCTCAAAACCCAGCGAGCAAGCATTTTATCACTATGGAGGTCGAAAGTCTGTCGCGGAAAAGGGAAATTTACTGGCAGTCCCTTGACTCCAGTGCAAAAATAAGACCTTATTTGAGAAAGACACTGGTGATTACATTTGATTTCAAGTTCTAATAAAATGAGTTGTATCGAGATGAATTCAATTAATATTTAGTGATTAAAATATGCAGATGCATTGATGAACTGAGACTACATATGAGAGATAAACTGAAACTCCAGTTATGATGAATGCCCACATTCAAGCAGATTGATTACAAAATTACGAAAAGAGGAAGTTCACTTCTACACTCCCGCCTCTTCTGCACACTGTCCTTTCGCAAACCCACACAAATAAATTTAATCAATTGGAAATACATATGCCTGCATGAATACGTCTGTCCCTGTTTGTGGTGAGAATTTTGAGGTCACAGAGGGATTCACTTACCTTGGCAGTGATATTCACATCTCTGCTGGCTGTGAGCCAGAGGTCAATAAACATCTGGTTCAGTCCTGGGGAGTCATGAATTCACTGGTTCAAGGGGTGTGGCGCTGTCGGTACCTGTGCCTGAGGATGAAAGTCCGAATCTTCAGGTCATTGGTTTCCAGTCTTGCTCTGCGGATATGAGACTTGGACTCTGACCAGGGAAATGAGACGGAGACTACTTTCCTTTGGTACCAGGTCTCTTCAGAGAATTATTGGCTGTGTGTCCAATGATCGGTTGCTGAGAGAGACTCAAATGAGATTTGTTACCTCCAAAGTCCGTGAGCGTCAGCTGCGGCTGTCTGGACATGTGGCTCGTTTTCCTGATGCTGATCCTGCTCACCAGATTCTCTCAATGAGGGAGCCTCATGAGTGGAGGTGGCCGGTGGGCTGACCACGTGCCTCGTGCTTGCAACAGGTTTATCGACATCTCAAGGAGATGGGGATGGGCTTGGCATCTGCTTGGGGGATGGCCAGATGGAGGCCCCTGCAGTACTGGTGGAAAGTGGACGCAGCAACGCGCAACTCCGTTGCATGCTCCCATCCCTGACCTGAACTGAAATACAGAAATATCTAATTTACATAAGTATTCAACCCCCTGAGTCAATAACTCGTAGAACTGCCTTTGGCAGCAATTACAGCTTCAAGTGTTCTTGGGAAAATCTCTGTCAGCTTTACACTTCTGGATTTGGGAATTTCTTCCTTGCAGATTTGCTCAAGCCCTGTCAAATTGGATGGGTAGTGTCAGTGAATAGCAATCTTCAAGTCTTTCCACAGATTCTCAATGAGATTCAAGTCTGGTCTTTGACTGGGCCACTCCAGGAATTTCACGTTCTTGTTCTGAAGCCATCCCAGTGTTGCTTTGGCTGTATGCTTGGGGTTATTGTCCTGTCGGAACATAAATCTTTGCTGCAGTCTGAGGTCTTTTGCACTATGAAGCAGGTTCTCCTCAAGGATTTGCCTGTACTTGGCTCCATTCATTTTTCCTTCTTTCCTCACAAGTCTCCTCGTCCCTGCCACTGAAAAGCATTCCCATAGCATAAACCTGCCATCACCTTGCTTGATGGTTAGGATGGTGTTAGATGGGTGATGAGCTGTGTACTGATTCCACCAGATGTAGCACTTTGCATTGAGGACAAAGAGTTCACTTTTCCTCTCATCAGACTACAGTACATTTGCCTCATGCTCTCAAAATGTTTCACATGCTTTTTTGCAAAATCCAGAATGCTGTCATGTGCCTTTTTCACAGCAGTGGCTTCCACCTGACCACTCTCCCATAAAGCAGAGATTTTTGAAATGCTGCAGAGACTGTTGTGCTTCCACCATGTTATCGCATCTCAGCCAAGGAACTCTGTAGTTCTGTCAGCATGGTTATTGGGTTCTTGCTCACCTCTTTGACCAAGGTCCTTCTTGCACAGTTGCTCAGTTTGGTCGGATGGCCAGCTCCAGAACAAGTCTGGAGTTGTTCTATATTCTTCCCTTTTCCTGATGGTGGAGCTCACTGTGCTCTTGGGAACCTTCAACACTCTAGAAATTTATTTATACCCTTCCCGAGATCGATTCCTCCTCACAATTCTGTTGACACGGCCAAAAATGGCCTTCCCCAGGCCAAAAATGTTCGACAAATTTGACACGCCAATCCCCACCTCTAATACTTTGAAATAGATGCAATCATACAGAGGGAATTTACAAAAAATAGGTGGTTCAAATCAACCAGCTTGGAGAGGACTCATCAAGTGACTTAAGTATTCAGGCCAGCACTCCAACGAAACTGTTGAAGCAAGCACTGTGCCGCCTTGGCTTACAAACATCAGTTGATAACGAAACAGCTGGTTTGGCAAGCGATTTGCAATGTATACAGTGATATGTACATGTGAGGATCAATGATGAGCGATGTACAGTATATGGCGATTCGTGGGTATATAGCTTGATTGTACAGAAACCATTATGACCCATTCCAAGACGAGGCATTTTTCGTCGGCCAAATCAAAATGGCAGGTAAGACCCATGCGAGGTGAAGTTGGGCTGACCAAAGATATGCATTTCCTGAAGGTAAGCCTTTAGTTATCTTCAAAAGGGTGTTTAAATTTACCCAAACACACAGTTTATATTTATTCAATACCTTGGAATACCTTATTCTGCATCTAAAGTTTTGGGCCACTGGGTTTTATTGTTTTGGTATGGAGAAAGAAACACACACACACACACACTTATTATTATAGATTGCAATGAATCAGTGATGATTCCACTGGAATCTCCTTGGCCAAAAGTTTCTGAATGATCTTTCCAAGACCCCAATGTTTCTCATTTGCAGCGTCTGGTGAAATCCATCAAACCAACATTTTCTGCTGTGATAGAGAGTTATGAACTCCCTCTAAGAAACGAGGAACTACCTGCAGAGGATGTCTATCCCCACAACGCTCAAGGAGTACCTGGATAATGCATCTCACCAAATGCCTCATTTTCATGAATAAGATTGTCCATTTAAGCATATTCTCTATGGTGGAGTTGGCAAGAACAATCAGATCAATTGTCCTTCATGTAAAGTTATTCATGTATGAGGGGAAGTCAAAATATTTTATGAGTGAGAAATTCACAATTTCCCAAGAAACAATTTATTGCATGCAATCATTTAGCCTCATCCGTTCCTGAAGGGACAGGACAGGGTATTATTGTGTGTGTGTGTGTGTGCGTGCGTGCGTGCGTGCGTGCGTGCGTGCGTGCGTGCGTGCGTGCGTGCGTGCGTGTGTGTGTGTGTGTGTGTGTGTGTATACGTTGGTTGATATATATATATATATATATATATATATATATATATATATATATATATATATATATATATATATATATATATATATCTCTCTCTCTCTCTCTCTCTCTCTCTCTCTCTCTCTCTCTCTCTCTCTCTCTCTCTCTCTCTCTCTCTCTCTCTCTCTCTTTCTCTCTCTCTGGGGGAAAAATAATTATATGAATGTACTCTCAATGATAATTGTTGCTGGTGCTTTATAAATTTAATTTTTATGCTATAAGTGGAATTGGCTATCAGTTATGCTTCGTTTTACGCAAGCGTCTTTTGACCTCAATGTTGATAAAAGGAATGTCTTGCTCTGGAACAAAGTGATCTGGTTGATAACACCAACTTTTGCCATGATTATGTCATTCGCTTTTCACCTAGTAGGCACGTATTGCAGTTGCAGTTATTTTTCCTGATGCTTTTCAGCCCCCTCCACTCTCACAAAAGCATAAATGCCAGGAAATGTAATCTTAGCTTAGTGCAAATCATTGTGGATGTTTACCATCTCAGTGATTTGAACGCCATGGTACCATATGAATAAAAATTATCTGATCAAATGTACTTTCCGTTGTGGACAGTGAATTAATTGTTTCAAACAAATTGAGGAACAGGATTTACATCGAGTTGGTTTCCAACAAAATTCGACAACATCTGTCTGTCTCTATCTCTCTCTGTCTTTGTCTCTCTGTTGCCGTCTGTCTCTGTCTCTGTCTGTCTCTATCTGTCTGTCTATCTCTGTCTGTCTGTCTATCTCTGTCTGTCTCTCTCTGTTGCTGTCTGTCTATCTCGGTCTGTCTTTCTGTCTCTGTCTGTCTGTCTATCTCTCTCTGTCGCTATCTGTCTGTCTGTCTATCTCTGTCTTTGTCACTGTCTATCTCTCTCTCTCTCTCTCTCTCTCTCTCTCTCTCTCTCTCTCTCTCTCTCTCTCTCTCTCTCTCTCTCTCTCTCTCTCTCTCTCTCTCTCTCTCTCTCTCTCTCTCTCTCTCTCTCTCTCTCTCTCTCTCTCTCCCCCGCTGCTGGTGGTTTGGTTTCTGGGTGTTTTGTCATGGCCGTCATTGGCTCCTGCTCTGTGCTGTGGTGAGATCCTAGTGCTTTTTTTCCTCCCCCCTTCTATCTACCTCTTCCCCCTTTTTCTCCCCAAAGTGATTTTGGGGGTTGTCTGTGTCTTCTCTATCCCTTGTATCCTTAAGAGAGAGAGCGAGAGCCGGCCTATTTTGGCGTGGCCTACCTGTTTGATGAGGCCTTGTAAACTTGGTCTTACTTTTCCTTTTTTCTTTGCTTGCAGTGCACTTTCCTTAGTTTTTAGTGATTGTTTTTTGTGTCTTTTAGTTCCCCCTCCCCCCCCTTTTTGCTTTGTAAAGCTCGAGCAAAAGGGGGAGATAAACCGCTGATATGGTGGATACACGCACTTGGTTTGAGGATTTGACAATTTAACGAGGAAGCATGCATTGGTGTGCATTCCACCTGAAGGAATTGCCACTGAAGACATTGCTTTATCAGTTAGGAAAATAATAGGGAATCAAAATGTAAGAGCAGCATCCAAAATGAATTAGAAAATTGTTGTCTTTGTATCTGATGAAAAATTTGTTCACGATGTTGTAAGTTCAGGATTAACTACAGAGACTCGTCTCGTTATGTTGGCTTCATCAATGGATACCCCATCAATGAGAATTGTTATATCAAATGTACCCTCGTTTATAACCAATGACACACTGATGTGTATTCTGTCACGATACGGAACAGTTGTGTGAAAAATCTCGATGATTCCTCTAAGAGCTCGAGATGAACGGATTAAACATGTGATGAGTTTCTGACGCCAGGTTTATTTGGTTCTTCCCGATCGAGGTGATGACACCGGTCTAAACATTTCATTTAAAGTGACCTTGAACAAGTATGAGTACCAAATGTATGCAACTTCAGCTTCGTTAACATGTTTTAACTGTGGAGCATTTGGACATGTGAAAAGGTTTTGTCCAAAAGTATCTTGTGTAAAGTGTGGTGAAGCAGGTCATAATGACATTGACTGTGAAAAGGACATTACCCCGGTTTCAGGTGTAGAGAATAGAGCAACTCCTAATACCCAGACGCTTCCTGTTGTTTCCTCGCACAAGAAGACTCAGGGTTTTACTCCAGTTCCTCATCCTAAAGAAGTCAACATCTCAGCATTAGGAGATAATGAAATCCCCGCTGACAACCCAAATGGTTTGGCTGTTGCTGCATGTAGTATGGAGATGGAGGAGGATCTCGTTGCTGTGACAAAGAAACGAAGAGCATCCGATATTAGTAGTTCCAACACTTCCGTAAAAAAGGTAGTTTTGGACGAAGGTTGTGAAGTTGAGGATGCAGCTCAATGTGTTACTTAGGATTCTCCAAGCTGCATTGATACTCGGGAGAATGTTTTTGGATTGAGTAATGAAGAAAAGGATTTTCAAGGATTACTGTGCAACACTGAGAATTTGACGAGTAAAGCATCAGGTGAGGCTGATGTTGATGGAAAGCTCATTAGCAAGTCGTCACCAGCACTTCCTGCTGAGAATGAGCAGAATGGAGATGCTTCAGTCCTTACTTCCCCTTCATTGATACAAAATCCCATTCATTATCCTGGTTATTCAACTGAGCCAGTGAACACCAGCCCTCAAGAGCAAGAAACCGAGGTTACTGCTCCCGTTGAACATACTGAGTACCAGAGTAGAGTTGAGGAACGTTCTGGCAAATCTTTAGAGTTGCCAGGACCTGAAATAATGACTGCTCAGACTGATTTATATGACCCAGGTGGTGCCGGGTCTGATTTTTCAGAATCAAATGATAAAGCTGAGGTGACTGAGTTGGCTCAATCTTCATCATATCAGTCATACATAGCCCCACAACTTATTCTTGCCTTTCTGAATGAAACTTATCGACATCGAAATGTGATCATTAAAGATCACTTTCCTGATTTATTTTCATTTGTTCAAGCCGCAAAAGACATCATTAGGAAGCCTGCTGAATTCAAGTAGACAAAGTCACAGTTTCATCGTCTTCGAAAGGTTGTTACAAAAGCGGGGACGGAAATTTCTCAGCAACTGCTCAAGCCTTTGGATAAACCATGAAAAAGATCATCTTTGGAACTTTAAATATGAATGGCGGTGGAGCAAGTCACAACCCCCAGATTCAAGTGAAAAGTTTGTTTGTAAACATATCGATGTACTTTTACTCCAGGAAACGCACATAACTGAAGATGTGGAGTATGATAAGGGACAGTGCTTCTTTAGTAATTTGTCTTCTTCTTCTGCTGGTGTGGCCTTTTTATTCAAACCTGGGCTAGTACCTGAATCATGCCACTTCCAAGAGGTTATCAAAGGCCGATTCATCTCTCTGGAACTGGTCATTAATAATTTCCATTTTACACTATTCAATGTGTATGCGCCTAGTGAGAGTATAGAACGAAGAGCCTTCTTTTTGTCTTTAATCAGACACTCGCTCAATTGATCTCAATGATTGTATTTGCATGGGGGGTGATTTTAATTGTACCTTAGAACCTCTTTTAGATAGGAATACAGCAGAACCTCACCCTGAATCCTATGCCGGTTTGTCAATTTTTTTTCAGCAATAGGTTTGTTAGATGCATGGAGGCTATGTCACCCCCAACGAATCTCAATATACGTGGGGACGTTGGGCTAACGTGAAAGCATCCTTTGCTAGACTTGACCAGTGCTACATAAACTCTCAATTCAGGACTGCAGTTTTCTCTCCGGTTCACTTTCCATCCTTATTTTCCGATCATCATTTAGTTACCATGGGCCTCTTTTTCCCTCAACCCTCACATAAAAGTACGTACTGGAAATTCAACACCAATCTTCTTGAAGATACTTCGTTTAAAAAAGGCTTCTATACCTTTTGGGCTATCCAACTCTCAAAAAAAGCCCGTTTTTCTTCATTAGAGTTATGGTGGGACAACACAAAAGCACAGATCAGAGTGTTTTGTCAGCAGTTTGCTTCAAATGTCACCAATGTTAATAATACAACAATGGCTCTGTTAGAAGCTGATATCATACAGTTAGAGAGTAAAGTGGCCAGATGTGGAAACAGGAGGGACCAAATGATATTAGTTGAAAAAAGGACCCAATTGAGAGAACTGACACAAGAAAAAGTAGCAGGGATGTTAATCAGATTAAGGATAAATAACATCAAGGTTTTAGATACTCCCAGCAAATCCTTTTTCCAAATGGATTTTGTCAATAAATCAAAAAAGACCGTTTTTTCTTTGCTTGACTCAAGAGGAAGCATTGTTGTTAACTCCTGTGATGTGCGGTTGTGCATTAGAGATTTCTTTTCAAAAATGTATGCAAAACATACTGTTTGTGAGCAAACTATGGAACTTTTAACTTCTCACTTTCCTTCCATCACTGAGCCCCAGCGTCTGAGCTTGGACTCACCGATCACATTACCTGAGCTAATGCAGGCCCTTGCTGGATTGAACTCGGGGAAAGCGCCTGGAATTGACGGTTTACCGGCAGAGTTTTTCTTGGCGTTTTGGGACCTTTTGGGCCCTGAGTTACTGAATGTCCTGGAATCATCTTTGATAAATGGAAAACTGCCTCTAAGTTTTAGAAGAGCGGTGGTGTCTCTTCGACCAAAGAATGGAGACTTACGGCAGATAAAGAACTGGCGACCAGTCTCAGTATTATGTACAGACGACAAAATATTGTCAAAAGTGTTGGCCAGTCGGTTGAAGATGGTAATTGGTGATCTTGTTAACTCTGATCAGAACTACTGTATCCCGAACAGATCAATTTATGATAATATTTTTTTGATCAGAGATTTGCTGCAGTGTGATTCCATCGAAAAAGAATTTGGGATAATATTCCTTGACTTAGAAAAGGCATTTGATAGTGTTGATCACATGTTTTTGCATCATGTGTTGGAAGCATGTGGTCTTGGTACCAATTTTAGGGCCTATGTATCCTTAATGTACAGCAACATATTTAGTATTTTTAAAATTAATAATGAGCTCGTCTCTCCTATACTAGTACAGAGAGGGGTGAGGCAAGGGTGCCCTGTTTCTGGTTTATTATTCTCCTTGGTTATAGAACCACTTCTAATTCTATTCAGGAAAAATCTTTCAGGAGTAACTGTATCCACAGGGATTCCTTCGACAGTTGTATCAGCTTATGCAGATGATGTCACTGTGGTCATTAAGAATGACAATGACATGTCTGCATTTGTTAAGTGTTTAAATCTCTTTTGCTTGGCATCTTCAATGAACTGTAATTGGAACAAGAGTAAAGCCTTATGGGTTCCCAGTCTTAAAAACAATCTACTGGGGACATGGATAGTACCACCAATGCATTTGCCTTCAAGGTTAAAATGGGTGGAAGAGGGAGTCAAATATCTAGGCGTGTTCCTGGGATCCCATTCTATGTCCTCAAAAATTGGGATGGGATGGTTGAACATGTTAAAAAAAGATTAGGACTATGAAAGAGAGCCCTACCCCACCTTTCCTACAGAGCTGCAGGAGATATATATATATATATATATATATATATATATATATATATATATATATATATATATATATATATATATATATGAGTGGTATATATATATATATATGGAGATATATATATATATATATATATATATATATATATATATAGGAGATATATATATATATATATATATATATATATATATGGTGGTGGAATGAGGAAGTACAGGAAAGTATAAGGGAAGAAGGGGTTGGCTAAAAAGAAGTAGGATAGTCAGAGAGATGAAGAAAGTCGGCAGGAGTATAAGGAGTGGCGTCGAAAAGCAAAAGAGAGGTGGCAAAGGCCAAGGAAAAGGCATATGACGAGCTGTATGAGAAGCTGGATACAAAAGAAGGGGAAAAGGATTTATACCGATTGGCAAGACAGAGGGACCGAGCTGGGAAGGATGTGCTGCAGGTTCGGAGTGATAAAGGACGCAAATGGGAATGTGCTGACGGCGAGGAGAGTGTGTTGAGAAGGTGGATGGAGTACTTTGAGGAGCTGATGAATGAAGAAAATGAGAGAGAGAGAGAAGGTTGGAAGAGGTGGAGATAGTGAATCTGGAAGTGGGGTGGATCAGTAAGGATGAAGTGAGGACTGCTATGAAGAAGATGAAAAGTGGAAAGGCGGTTGGCCCAGATGGTATACCAGTGGAGGCATGGAAGTGCTTAGGAGAGATGGCAGTGGGGTTGTTAACCAGATTGTTTAATAAAGTCTTGGAAAGTGAGAGGATGCCGGAGGAGTGGAGATTAAGTGTACTGATTCCGATTTTCAAGAATAAAGGGTGATGTGCAGAGCTGTGGAAATTACAGAGGGATAAAGTTGTTAAGCCACACCATGAAGTTGTGGGAAAGAGTAGTGGAAGCTCGGTTGAGAGGAGAGGTGACGATCTGTGAGCAGCAATATGGGTTTATGCCAGGAAAGAGCACCACTGATGCGATGTTTGCTTTGAGAATGTTGATGGAGAAGTATAGGGAAGGCCAGAAAGAGTTACATTGTGTGTTTGTGGATTTAGAGAAAGCTTATGATAGGGTGCCAAGAGAGGAGTTGTGGCATTGTATGAGGAAGTCGGGAGTGGTGGAGAAGTATGTGAGGATCGTGCAGGATATGTATGAGGACAGTGTGACAGCGGTGAGGTGTGCGGTAGGAGTGACGGACCGGTTTAGGGTTGAAGTGGGATTGCACCAAGGATCGACTCTGAGCCCTTTCCTGTTTGCAATGGTGGTGGACAGGTTGACGGACGAGATCGGACTGGAGTCTCCATGGACCATGATGTTCGCGGATGACATCGTGATCTGTGGGGAGAGTAGGGAGCAGGCTGAGTCGAGCCTTGAGAGGTGGAGGTACGCACTGGAGAGAAGGGGAATGTTAGTCAGTAGGAGAAAGACGGAGTACATGTGCGTAAATGAGAGGGAGGGTGGTGGTATGGTGCAGTTGCAAGGAGTTGAGCTGGGGAAGGTGGATTGGTTTAAATACTTGGGATCAACTGTCCAAAGTAACGGAGAGTGTGGGAGAGAAGTGAAAAAGAGAGTGCAGGCAGGATGGAGTGGGTGGAGAAGAGTTGCAGGAGTGATTTGTGACAGAAGGGTAGCTGCAAGAGTGAAGGGGAAAGTATACAAGACGGTAGTGAGACCAGCTATGTTGTATGGTTTGGAGGCGGTGGCACTAACAAAAGACAGGAAGCGGAGCTGGAGGTGGCAGAGTTAAAGATGCTGCGATTCTCGTTGGGAGTGACGAGGATGGACAGGATAAGAAATGAGTGTATTAGAGGGACAGCGCAGGTAGGACGGTTTGGAGACAAAGTGAGAGAGGCGAGATTGAGATGGTTTGGACATGTGCACAGGAGGGAAACAGAGTATATCGGGAGAAGGATGTTGAAGATGGAGCCGCCAGGCAGGAGGAGAAGAGGAAGGCCAAAGAAGAGGTTCATGGATGCGGTGAGGGGGCGGACATGCGGGTGGTTGGAGTGTCAATGGAAGATGTGGAGGATAGAGCAAAATGGAGACAGTTGGTCCGCTGTGGCGACCCCTAGTGGGAGCAAGCCGAAAGAGGAAGAAGAAGAAGATATATATATATATATATATATATATATATATATATATATATATATATATATATATATATATATATATATATATATATATATATATATATATATATATATAATTTTATATTGTTTTGTAATAAAAAAGATTCTCTCTCTCTCTCTCTCTCTCTCTCTCTCTCTCTCTCTCTCTCTCTCTCTCTCTCTCTCTCTCTCTCTCTCTCTCTCTCTCTCTCTCTCTCTCTCTCTCTCTCTCTCTCTCTCTCTCTCTCTCTCTCTCTCTCTCTCTCTCTCTTTCTCTTTCTCTTTCTCTTTCTCTTTCTCTTTCTCTTTCTCTTTCTCTTTCTCTTTCTCTTTCTCTTTCTCTTTCTCTTTCTCTTTCTCTCTCTCTTTCTCTCTCTCCTTCTCTCTCTTCTCTCTCTTCTCTCTCTTCTCTCTCTTCTCTCTCTTCTCTCTCTTCTCTCTCTTCTCTCTCTTCTCTCTCTTCTCTCTTTTCTCTCTTTTCTCTCTTTTCTCTCTTTTCTCTCTCTCTCGCCCTCTCTCGCCCACTGCTGGTCATTGGTGTGTCGTGCATGGGTGGGGCGTCATGGCGGCTCCGTGTGTGCAGCTGTGAGTACTGTGTTGTTCCTATCCCCATTTCGTTTCCCTCTGTGTCACTGCATGTGTTTTTTTGGAGTTTTTTTTCCCTGTTTCCCTTCTTGCTGACACGAGAGAGAGAGAAGGAGAGCGCGCATGGTAGGTGCTTTGTGGGTTCTCCTTGAAACCTTTGGTTTCCGGGCCTACGTTTTCATCTGCCTTGTTTTCATAGGCCTGCCGTTTATCGGTGGTTTAGCTTCTTCCTGATACTTTCATTTGACCCCACTTGCTGGTTGCTTGTGACGGTTTCCCTTTGTTAAACTTCTCTTATTTTGCTTTAAGCTATGGCAAACGGACGTTTGCACAACAGTGTGTACGAGTTACTTACTCAGAAGAATGGAATGAAAATTACTCCACCTGATGGAGTTAGTGTTGAGAACGTGGTGATGGCTCTCAGAGAGTTCGTAGGAATTGAGAATGTTCTCGCAGCTTCGTTAATGAGCCAACGTGTCGTTGTTATCTTGCCAAAACGAAGTTTTTGCAAGATATGTTAGTCAGCTTGTATGTTTTTTTTTTATCTTGCCAAAACGAAGTTTTGCAAGATATGTAAATTAGCTTGTATGTTTTTTTTTATTTTTTTTTTATTTTTATTTTTTTGTCTGTAATCACGTATAAAAAATTCTGCAGAGCACAGTTATCATCGGAAATTTTTGTAACTTCGCATATCAGAGGCCTATAGAGGTCCCTTTCAGTGCACAAAATTTTGAAGGTCAAGGTCAAAGGTCAAGGTCACTTTGTCGCAAATCAGGGGAGTCGACGAAACCCTTATTTTTTGAGTAATTTTGATCGGATCGCCTTCACACTTCATGGCAATATAGTTCATGGTCTGGCGCTCAGCTGATTAATTTTTGGTGGCGATTGGCCTTGACCTTTATGGTTAGCGCCTGAAGTCAAACATATTTGACCCCAAGGTCAAATTTTCAAGTTTTAGGAACCATATCGTGTAGTACCTCAAATTGAACACCTCGATGAGTGCTTTCAAGATATGTCAAGCTTGAGACATTATGACGTCATTTGGTGACGTTTTGAGGCAAAAGCATATTTTTCATGGTGACTCTGTAGAACGATTCTCATCGGAATCTCTCGTATGCAGATATTCCTCAAGGAGTCGCTCCTGGTGGATAGCAGCTCTGTTCACCTCAGTGTGACCTTAAAGAAGTCACACATGGTCACCTTTTGGCAAGATACGGGTCACCCTGCTGGTGACATTGGTTTATTTTCTTGTCGGAGGAGCGACACGTGGCTCAGGCAGTCGAAACCGGTCTATCCGTACTGCCGGACGTCTTTGTAAATGTTAGTTATATCGATATGATGGCGGTAAAATTAACACTGTCCAACATCCCGCCCTTCTTCTCAAGTGAGGAGATTGTAGCTGCATTACGCGTTTTTGGCACAGTTGTGTCACGAATTTCAATGATTCCACTTCATCTGCGCTCTGACGCTTCGGTTCGCCACATCATGCCGTTCCAACGTCATTGCTATATCATTCTAAAAAACATCAATCGCTCAATGCAGTCATGACTTTAAAAAATAAAAACCGCAACTACCAGATTTACATTGCAACAGAGACCACAACTTGTTTTATCTGTGGTGAATCAGGACATTTAAAAAAAAAGCTGGCCCCAAGAATATATTAAGTGGCATATGTGGTGTGGTCGAACCCATTGAGACCAATAGTGGTATATCTAGAGTTGCACACGTTGGTGACGCTTCAAACTCAAACAATCTGCCTGGGTCGTCTAAAGTGGAGGTAATCCCCCCCTCCCCCCACCCTCGCAGATAACTAAAGCTTCACCGTTGTTCCTTCAAAAAGGAAACATAAATTCAAGCATCTAAATGATAACAATAGTCTCGATGTGACGGTGAGCTGTGCAAAAAAGATGGCGCCGGCTGCCGCAAACAATGACTCGTGTTTAGAAGCAACAATAGATGCTCTTTTTAAAACGAAAAATCGATTTGAGGTCCTTGCTCCAAAGGATGATGACTTTTTTGTCTGTGGGGTTGGTGAACATGAGCAGGGAATTGGTTTTGTGCATCAGGAAGCACACCTGACCACTCCCATAGTCACAAGCACCTTGGATATTAACACCGAATCCACTCTACTCCCCCTCTCTGTAAAGACCAACAGTGAAGCGTGTATAATTTCTGAGTCACCAATAACTCCAAACCTGGTTGAATCAGGGTGCAAAGCTTCAACTAGTGAAGTACCAGGTTTATGTCAAGTGGAATATAATGCTTCTTCCATTAGTATACTTCCTCCTTCCCGTCCTCTTCACCCTCCTAATCCTCCTCCTCCCTCCACTCTTCCTCCTCCGACTCCTCCTCCTCCTTTGGAAGCGGAATGTGAGGGTTCCCTTATTAAACCATCAGCTCCATCTTTGGAGCATAACGTTAATGTAATGGACACCAATCGGCACTCGGATTATGATTCGGACGGGGCCTCATCACTTGGTTCTTGTGGCAGTGCTGAAGCATGGAATGATCCAGTTTCCCAAGATTCGGAGAATGTTACCAGTGTTCCACCTGCCGATATCATAAAGTTTCTTCATGACACCTTTCGCAAGAAACATGTTAAAATGAAAGACTTTATCCCCTGACTTGTCCAGCTTTATAATCTCTGCAAAGCTTTTGCTCCTCAAAGCCGGACAACCTGACGTGACGGAATCGCAAGTGTATCGACTCCAGAAATGCATCCTTAAAGCAAATAATGAGCTGCAGACATAGACAGACTGAGTTTTTTTGACACACCCAAATTCTATGTTAGCCTATAGCTTTCTCAATAGCGAGTTTAAATATTAATGGGGGATGCTCCTCCATCCGTAAAGTAGAAGTTAAACAGTTTGTTGAGACAAATCACATTGATGTTTTGCTTTTGCAAGAAACAAGATGCAGCTCCTCTTGCGAATGGCAAAGCATAATGAGGGGAAAATGGTTTTTTAGTAGTCTGGAACACCCAAGGGCTGGGGTGGCTGTTTATATACAACCTTCCTTTTGCAGTCCCAGTGTTGTTTTTAATGAGATTATCAAAGGATATTTGATTTCACTCACCTTCACACACAATGGCTTTAAACACACCGTACTGAATGTCTACGCACCTAGCGATAGCACAGAGAGACTCGCCTTTTACACACACTTAGAAACGTCTCTTGTACACATTGATTTTGATGGACTTGTCTGCTTGGGTGGAGATTTTAACTGCACGATGAACCCCACCATTGATCGTAATGGAGAGGAGCCGCACCCAGCAAGCACAGCGCCTTTGTTGAGAGCCTTGTCCAAGTTTTCCCTGGTCGATGTGTGGAGAATCCGCAATCTTTCTCTCCACCAATACACGTGGAGTCGGTGTTAAAAAGGCCACCTATCACTTGCAAGATTGGACCGTTTACATCAACAGTACCTTTTAAAATGTTGTGAGCAATATGAACATTATTCCGAGCAGCTTCTCAGATCATCACATGGTCGCACTTCGTATTCACCAACCAGTTCGGAATCGTGGTGCTGCCTACTGGACCTTCAACGCAAGCCTTTTGGATGACCAACTGTTTGTTGATGCCTTTGGTGTGTTCTGGAGAGCCTTGCTCCAACGCAAACCTTCCTTTCCCTGCCTTGCAAAATGGTGGGACAACGTCAAAGTGCAAACAAGATCCTTTTGCCAACAATATGGAGCCTACCACACCAAATATGACTCTGCCCTTCAATCCTTGTTTGCCAAAGAAATATTATATTTGCAGACCAACCTCTTGACTTCAAATGATGAAAGAACCAACCTCTTGCTGAAGAAGAAAAAAGCTCTTCTTGATGGACTTTGTGCAAAGCAAGCCAGAGGAGCGCTGATTCATCTCGGACTGGAGAATTTGTGTTACCTGGACACCTCCTCTAAGTTATTTTTTGGACTGGAAGCTCAAACAAAGAGAAGTCAGCAGATAACTTCAGTAAGGACAAAGGAAGGAAGGATAATGCATAATCAAAAAGATGTCAGAGCCCCACTCAAACAATACTTTACTGAACTTTATCATGCTCAGGAAATCGACAACGAAATGATAACAGTGCTGACTTCTTCCTTACCTACCTTGTCAAAATCTGCAGTTCTACAACTGGACAAGGAAGTAACTTTGGAGGAACTCCAAGCTGCTCTTCAAACTTTACCCTCGGGTAAGGCCTCTGGCCTGGATGGAATTCCTGCGGAATTTTATAAAACCTTTTGGGACCTCATCAGACCAGAACTACTTGAGGTTATAATCGACGGTCGACAATCAGGCTCACTGCCGTTAAGCTGCCAGAGGGCTGTCCTCGCCCTTATCCCCAAAAAAGGAGACCTTCAGCAACCACACAACTGGCGTCACATCTCATTACTCTGTGCAGACTACAAAATATTTTCCAAGGCCCTTGCCAACCACCTCAAAGCCATAATCGGGGAGATCACACACCCAGATCAGTCTTATTGTGTCCCGAAGAGGACAATTCATGACAGTATCTTCATTGTGCGTGAAATAATTGACATTTGTTCTCTTGAGCAAAGGAATTTCGGGTTGGTGTTCTTAGATCAAGAAAAGGCCTTTGATACCATTGATCGTTTTTTATCTTTTCTCTGTTTTAAAGGGGTTTGGTTTTGGAGAAAATTTTATCTCTCATGTGCAGTTACTGTATAACAACACTTTTAGTCTCTTAAAAGTTAACATTTTATGTCCCCCATTCCCGGCTAGTAGAGGCATTCGTCAAGGTTGCCCTCTTTCTGGCCTCCTGTACTCTTTTGCAATCGAGCCTTTCGGTTGCATGCACGTCTTCTCGGTTGCCTTCCCCAACCAATGGCAAACCCTTTCAAAGTGATTGCTTATGCAGACGATCTTTGTGCAATCGTTCGCTCGAATGAGGACGTCTCAGCCTTGGTCCGTTGCATTCATGAATTTGGTTTAGCAAGTTCCACAAAAGTGAACTGGGGAAAAAGCAGAGCTCTCCATCTTGGTCCACAGAATGGCGCCATTCCTCTGACTCTTCCCGAGCAATTTAAATGGGAAATGGATGGAATCCTTTCCTAGGCATCTTTCTTGGAACTGAAAACTTCATTTTTAAAAAATGGGAATCTCTAATATTTAAAACTGAGAGACGTTTACGAAAATGGAAGGGCTTACTTTGTCAACTCTCCTATCAGGGCCGAACCCATGTTATAAACAACCTTGCAGCATCAATGTTTTGGCACGTTTTTATGGCACTGCAGGCCCTGGATTTGTTTCTTTAAAAATTACAATCAATTCTTATTGACTTCTTTTGGGGAGGAAAGCATTGGCTCCAACCTGGTATGTTAAATCTGCCTGTTGCTGAAGGAGGACAGGGGCTGATCGCAATTACCAGCAAGGTGATGGCTTTTCGCCTCCTTTCGCTTCGCAGACTGCTGTACACAGATGTCTCGTGGAAAGTCTTGGCTCACTGCCTGCTTTGGCGGGCGGGGAAACTCGGCTACGATCAGGAACTGTTCCTTATTGATACCAAGAAAGTTGATATAGCATCAGTCCCCCTGTTTTATAGAAGCATGCTGAAGGCATGACAGGTGGTCACCGTTCGCCGAAATAACAGTGACTACTCCCTGGAAGTGTTCTTAAATGAGCCTATCTTTTCAAACCCTATTTTTTAAGGGGTCTGCAGCAATTGTACTCTTGTGCAGAAGTTTATTGATGCTGGATGTATGAAGGTAAAATATCTCAGAACTCCTTCTCCTTATAAGTGGAAGCCAGCTGCTGACGTCGCTGTGGGAAATGGAGTGAGGTCCATTCGAGTTATTGGGAGAATCTTTTCTGTGATTCTGCGCTTTTTCAAGCAAACCAAACTGAAATGGATTCCACAGGTGGAAGCCTACCTTTCTTTATCCCAACATCCCTTCCCAGAGCTTTTGCTTCATTTTCAAGGTCTCGCCTCCTTTAAATTGATGGAAAAATCTTCTGTTTATGCTTTGTGTGTTAAAACCCTTGTTCCCAATAGACCTGCAGAACCACAAGCACATTGGGGGAGAATGCTTCAGACTACTCATTCTACTTTGATCAACTGGCATGTTATGTACAAGGCACCCACTGCCAAGCGCTCCAGAGATTTGCAGTGGCGAGTGGCACATTACATTTTACCATCCAATGTTTTATCTCATCATATATGTTCCGATAACACAGAATTGTCTCCCTTCTACGGTGCCACAGAAACTCTTTTTCACATTTTTATCGATTGCTCAAGTTTGGCCCCCCTTTTTACAGTCTTATCCAGGGACTCGGCCTAACTTTTACTTGTTGTCGTTTTGTTTATGGTTTTAGTATCTTCCACCAGCGTAAATACGAGTGCCTGTTTGCAAATTCTTTGTCCTCTGAAGCGAAACTTATTATATACCTGTCAAGGAAACGCAAAATTCAAGATTTTTGCGATTCTGTTTCCGATGTTATTTACCTCTTTAAAGCCTTGGTCACAGCACACGTACACCTTGAAATTCATTCCAGTGATTGTACACTGTTCTCACAACAGTGGTGTGTGACTACATCCTTATGTGAACTTGTTGATGGTGTACTTACATTGAAGTTTTAATTTACCTTGTTTCTTGTCGGGCAGTGCTTGTATTGGTTTAACTTCTCTTGTCACACCATGATCCCAAGCAATCAAGAGGCCAAAAGTCAGTCTCTCTCTCTCTCTCTCTCTCTCTCTCTCTCTCTCTCTCTCTCTCTCTCTCTCTCTCTCTCTCTGTCTCTCTCTCTCTCTCTGTCTCTCTCTCTCTCTCTCTCTCTCTCTCTCCCTCTCTCCCTCTCTCACTCTCTCCCTCTCTCTCTCTCTCCCTCTCTCCCTCTCTCCCTCTCTCCCTCTCTCCCTCTCTCCCTCTCTCCCTCTCTCCCTCTCTCCCTCTCTCCCTCTCTCCCTCTCTCCCTCTCTCCCTCTCTCCCTCTCTCCCTCTCTCCCTCTCTCCCTCTCTCCGTCTCTCCATCTCAGTCTCCGCTTGTGGGGTGGCCCAAAGATATGCACACCTGCATGTAAGTTGTCTAATTTGAGTTTCCATCTCGGTCCACCTACAAACTATGATGCTGGTGTGTGACAGGTTGGGTGATTTATCCTCCACGGACGTAATGACGTGTCATATCTGTGGGGCGTACAGGCACGTGAAAAATTCCTGTCCCAACGAGGCTACGTCATCAGAAAGGCAACAACAGCAGATAAGAGGTCCTCCTCCCCCACCTATTGTAGAACGAGAAACGAGCGATCCCTCCCGTCCCCCTCCTGCTGGTGGGAAGGAAGAGAATGACCCCTCTCCCCTATCTTCTGGGAAACGAAAGGCAGTAGACCCCTCCCCCCCCCCGATCTATCGACAGGAGAGAAAAAGAACCCCCTCCCCCACCTATGGTTGCATGCGAAGAAGACCCCTCCCCCCACCTATAGAGGGGAGAGAAGAAGACTCATTTCCCCCATACAGTACAGAACAGTACAGATGAAAACATGGAGGTTTTCATAACAGTTGCTGGGAAAAAAGGTCAAAAACGTTCATGTTCAGGAGTGGCTGAGGGAAAAGAATTGCCTAATATGATCCAGGCTGTGTCGGTCTCATCAGACCTTCAAGATGAGTCAAACATAGACAATCTTGTGGTACCGGAAAGCACACGAGGATCGGTGCTAACAGTGAGTAACCCGTTTGCACCACTCGCTGATATCGACATAGACAGTGAGGTTCGTACAACTCAAGTTGACATGAGTGGATGTATTGACAGGCAGATTCTCTCCAATGAGTTTGCAGAGGAGCATGCCAATAAGAAAGAATCTGATAAGATGGGACTCCCCTTGGAGGAAACTGTTAATCCGTCCAAGGCTGAACAGATCAAGGGGGAATCTTTCCATGTAGTGGGGCAACTTAGCTAAATACAGCATAACAATTGTGCATTTTATGAGGAACACCAAATTTGGCACACTAGTAGCCTATCATATTATGAACAGATTTGGATATTGGGTTTGTATTTGGATTTGGATATCATAAGGAACTTCCTTCCTTTACAAGTTGTCAGACTTTCTAAGTTATATTGACTTTACTAGTGTGCATGGGAGGAGATTACAATTGTACCCTCAACCCTGGGCTTAACAGAAACACTCCTGAACCCCCCCACCCACCCCTCCCCCCCCCAGTGCCAGACCATTGGCACAGCTTATACTGAAATATAAACTTGGAGATATTTGGCGATCACAGAACACCCGGCAATACACATAGGTTTGTTCCTCAAAAAATCAAATCACCATGAGCTGCCTAGACAGACTGTATGAGAACCAAGGAATGGTAAATCTCAGGTCAGGTCAGGTATGGGAGCATGTGCCAGAACAGCGCGTCGCTGCGTCCACTTTCCGCTGGTACTCCAGGGCCTCCGTCTGGCCATCCCCCAGGCAGATGCCAGGCCCATCCCCATCTCCTTGAGATGATGGTCAACCTGCTGCAATCACGAGGCACGTGGTCGGCCCACTGGCCTCCTCCACTCATGAGACTCCCTCGCTGAGAGAATCTGGTGAGCAGGATCAGCATCAGGAAAACGAGCCACATGTCCATACAGCCGCAACTGACACTCACGGACTATGCAGGTAACAAATCTCATCCGAGTCTCTCTCAGCAACCGCTCGTTGGACACAAAATCCGACCAGCGATAGCCAAGGATTCTCCGAAGAGACCTGGTACCAAAGGAATAAGTCTCCGTCTCAGATCCTTGGTCAGAGTCCAAGTCTCGCATCCATAGAGCAAGACTGGAAGTACCAAGGACCTGAAGACTCGGACTTTCGTCCTCCCACACAGGTACTGGCAGCGCCACACCCCATGATCCAGTGAATCCATGACTCCCCAGGCCCGACCCAGACATCTGTTGACCTCTGACTCACAAGCAGCAGAGACATGAATATCACTGCCAAGGTAAATGAATCTCTCCACGACCTCAACATCCTCACCACAAACAGGCACAGACAGGACAGCAGCATCCAAGATGTCACCGAAAGCCTGGATCTTAGTTTTGACCCAAGAAACCCGTAATCCCAGCGGATTCGACTCCTCATTCAGCACCTCGAGGGCCCCCAAAAAGGATATCTAAAGACTCCCAAAAGATGACTGCATCATCTGAAAAATCAAGGTCCGAGATCTTGACATTCCCAAACGATCTCTCCGACATCCTCCCTAAAATCCAGTTCATACAAGTGCTGAAAAGTGTGGGGGCCAGTACACACCCCTGACGAACTCCAGTAACAACTGGAAATAAGTCAGACATGGTACCACCACACTTCACAGCACTCTCAGTACCAGAGTAGAGTTCAGACATCAGATCGATCAGTTTTGGTGGCACCCCACGAAGACCAAGAATCCTCCAGAGGACATCATAATTCACTGTATCGAACGCTTTACAGAGATCAACATAGGCTGCAAGCAGCCTCTGCCGAAACTCTCGTCTGCATTCGGTGAGGACACGAAGAGCAAGGATACGCTCAATCGTTGACCTCTTTGGTGTAAAGCCTGACTGCTCTGGAAGCTGGTGCTCAAGCAGATGGTGGCGAATCCTATCAAGAATTATCCGAGCAAAGACCTTGCCCGGCAATGAGAGCAGCGTCACCCCTCGGTAGTTGTTGCAGTCTTGGCGATCACCCTTCCCTTTCCAGAGAGGAACAACAAGGCCCCTCTTCCAATCAGTTGGGATGATGCCTGTGTTCCAGGCAGAGCACAAAACTGCATGCAACGACACAAGTGCAGCATTTCCACCAGCTGTGAGAAATTCAGCATGGATGCCACAGATCCCTGGAGCTTTGCCCCGTTTCAACCGGTTCACCGCAGCCCGTGTTTCCACAAGTGAAGGTGGACCACAGTTGATTCGAGGGTCAGCAACAGGGATTGAAACACCCTTGACGTCCAACTCGACAGCTGGGGGATCAGCCTGGTACAACCGCTCAAAGTAACCGGCCCAGCGGGCCTTCACTTCAGACTCCTCTGTCAAGAGCCTACCACTCTCTGCTCGAACTGCAGTGCTCCGAAGGATGGGCATGGATGAACGCAATGCGCGAATTCCCTGGTAAGCGGGACGAGAATCACCTGTCCACAGGTGATGCTCCACCCCCTCACAGATTCCTCGCACATAGGCCTCCTTGTCCACCCTCAGTGCACGTACAGTTTTACGCCTCAGCTCCCTGAACAGCTCAGCTCTGCCATTCAGCCTGGCCCTGTGACTCTGGTCAATGGTATCCAGTGTCTCTTGAGAGACAAAATTCTTCTTTGCCCTGCGGTGAGTTCCAAGACATCCACCGGCAACATCAAGGACGGTGGTCTTGAAGGCACTCCACAACTCTTCAGGACCCCCCAAAGCACCCAGATCCCCCAATCTCCACTCAACCTGTTCCCAAACTCCTTAGCTACTCTCTCATCCCTGAGCTTGCCAACATCCAGCCTAGGCTGGAATGATACCATTCTCCAGGATTTAAGGTGCAGCTTTAGAGTTGCTGCAACAAGCCTGTGGTCAGTATTGAGCAACTGAGCACTCCGGTAGACCCTGCAGTTCTGGATCATCCTCCAACGACCGTCAATGAGGACATGGTCATTCTCCTTTGTCACACTGCCAGCGTTGGAATACCGAGTCCAGCGATGAGCTTGTGGGCGTTGAAACCATGAACCAGCCAGCCTAAATCCATGACTTCTTGCAAAGTCAAGGAACTTAGTGCTATTCTGGTTCATAGTTCCTGACCCATGGGGACCAACACACACCTCATAACCATCCCTATCAGTTCCAGTCGATGCATTGAAATCCCCCAAGACAAGAAGTGTATCTCGCCTTGGGCACTGATCAACCACAGACTCGAGCGTGGCGTAGAACGCATCCTTCATGGTGAGATAACTCGCCTCAGTCGGAGCATAAACAGAGACCAGGGAAATGACACCTAAGGAGTGACGAATCCTTCATCTCATGATACGCTCGTTGACCGGTGTTACCTCAATTATCATTGGGGTCAGTTTATTGGACACAGCTATAGCAACTCCTTGGGTATGGTAACCATCAGAGTGACCAGACCAAATAGTAGGTGTAACCACCCACCATTATCTCGCCGCAATCCGGTCTCCGAACATCAGAGAGAGCTGCAATACTGATGTTCAAACGGTTGAGCTCAGATGATCACAGAGACAGGTGATCATCCTCTCTTTGGAAGAGGACATTACAGGAACCCACCCGAAGGGACCGCCTCAGGTTAACCCAAGGAGACCGCCGTCTGGTGGACGACACCTCAGCACCACTCCGACACACTCTCCCGCAATCTGACCCAGGGATGTTACCCCGTGGTTTCCCTCCTATCATCAAAGATTGGGGGTCCCAAAGGCTTTGCCCCAATCCAGTCATCCGGTGAGCTGCCCTGCGAAGAGAAGCTGCACAGAAGGTACTCCCGCGGAGTGGGTTTTCAGATTTTTTTGCTTTTTTGTGTTTTGCGGAATGAAGGGTTTTTATGGTGGCTGGAGTGCAAATCCTGCCACCAACCTCCTAATAAAAAAGTAACCCAACTGCAGGAGGACGTCCGCAGACACAGTTGGGCACTAGATATGGATGGCCGTTGGCTCACAAGGAGCTCCTCCGCCCTTTGACTCCTCCACCATTAGACAATGGTGGGACTGCACAAAATCTCAAATTCGGGTTTTTTGTCAGCAATATTGCTTGTTCACCACTTGTAACGCATCTGGTTTGATATCTGTGTTAAAATCTGAAATACTTGACCATGAACAAAAAGCTGGAACATCTGTTAAAAATGACCAGAAATTGACAGAAAAAATGACCCTACAGGCCGAACTGGTGAAAGAGCGTGCAGTCGGAACACTTGTCCACCTCAGGATGAGCAAAATATGGCTGAACATACCAAACAAGGATTTCTTCAACTTGGAGAAGACTACCAAAACTTCCAAACAGATCCACAGCCTCCGCTCTCCTGACTTGCCAGAGTGATATTAAGAACTCACTGCAAAAATTCTACTCAAAACTTTTTTCACCTAGAATGATAGATAAGACTGTGGCAAATGGAATGATTGACTTTCTTCCATCCCTTTCAGAAGAGCAGCAACACTAGCTCGAGGGCGACATCTCTCTTGAGGAACTCAGTGTGGTGCTAAAACAAATTGAGGATGGAAAAGCCCCTGGACTGGACGGGCTACCGGTTGAATTGTATAAAGTTTTCTGGGACATTTTAGGCCCTACTCTACATGAGATTCTCCTTGAAAGCCTTGATCATGGTGAACTACCGTTAAGCTGCAGGAGAGCACTCTTATGCCTCCTTCCCAAAAAAGGTAATTTGCAGCAAATTACAAATTGGCGGCCTGAATCATTGCTCAATACGGATTATAAGATCATGTCAAAAGTGTTTGCAACTCGTTTAAGACAAGTCATCTCTTTCCTGATTGGCGAAGACCAATCGTATTGTGTTCCTGAGCATTCCAGATATGATAATGTATTCCTGGTGAGAGACTTGATCATCATGGGACAAAATACTTTTCATGGTTTTGGTTTATTACTCCTGGATCAGGAAAAAGCGTTTGATAGTGGAGATCATGATTTTTTTGTTTGCAGTTCTCACGAAAGTGGGTTTTGGGGAAAATTTCATTTCTGGTATAAAATTATTGTATAACAATGCATCATGTTTACTAAAAGTAAACAATAGTTTGTGTCATTCCTTTCCCTTTCAGCGAGGCATCCATCAGGACTGTCCACTGTCAGGCATGCTGTATACTCTCTCTGTTGAACCCTTACTGACTCTGCTCCGGGCTTCCATGTCAGGGGTGTCCTTAGCAGCCAACTCTAAATTTGTTATTTCAGCTTATGCTGATGACTTGTGTATTGCGGTTTCAAACCAGCAGGATATGACTGAAGTATCTCGTTGCTTTGCCAATTTTGAGCTCGCATCGTCTGCAGGGGTAAATTGGAAAAAAAGTGTCGCGCTTTGGTTGTCCTCTAATCCCCTCTCTCAATCACTGTCTTCACCTTCTCCTCTGCCAACACTTCCAAGAGGAATGCAATGGGAAAGAGAAGGGTTCAAATATCTCGGTATTTATTTGGGAACTAAAAATTATGAAAAGACAAATTGGGATGGTTTTGTGGATAATATCAAACAGAAACTGGCAAGGTGGAAGGGAATGCTCCACATCCTGTCGTTAAAATCACGGGTGACAATCATAAATAACCTGGTGGGTCCAACTATATGGCACAAAGTCATTGCACTCCAACCTCCGAGAGATTTAGTTGCCAACATTCAGAAGGTTCTGTTCAATTTTTTCTGGGGAGGCCATCATTGGCTCAAGCCAGAAGTTCTGTGCTGGCCCTGACACGAAGGTGGTCAAAGTGTGGCGCACATCCAAAGTCAAATAATGACTTTCCGACTGATGACAACAAAGCGTCTACTGTACAGTGAGGTTGCACCATGGCATCCTCTCACGAACGCCCTGCTCAGACGAGCAGATGGAATGAACTATGACCGGGAACTCTTCCTCATAGATTTAAAGCAGATCGAGAGGACTCAGCTCCCCGATTTTCATCAGAGCCTTTTGAATGTGTGGCAATGCCGAGGAGTACAGCGATTGGAGGTCTCTTATGATGCTAAAAAGTTAATACATGAGCCATTCTTCCAAATTCCTTTGTTCTCTGAAATATCCACCAGCAGGTCATTCATGAAAGTCTTTACCAACAGGGGAATTAACAAAGTACGGGACTTAATGGAGCCTTCACTGAGCCAATGGCAACCTGCCAGTTCTGTGTCATCTCAAATTGGGTTGCGATCAGTTCGAATAGTGAACAAAGTGATAAATACAGTAATCCAGACGTTTGAAAAACTAAACATTGGATGGAATGGAGTTGATGAGGAAGCAGACCCTCGTCTATTCTTCCCAGAGCTCCTGATCACCTCAAAAAAGAAACTTGGGGTGTTCTCCACAAGCAGTGAAGAAACTGGGGGTGTTCTATGTCATGGGAAAGAAAACAATTTATCAAAGTTGTCTGGAAACAGTTTTTCCAGTTCTAAAGAACCCGTAAAAAATAAATGGAAGGCCTTCTTCCAGCAGGAGCCTTCCTCACTCGTCTGGAACGCAATGTACAAATTTCCGACAGTCGGTAAAACAGGATATCTAAACTGGAGACTGGCCCATCAGGCCCTAGCGACACAAACGCTGCTTCATAAGTTTAATTCTCTCGTGTCTAATGTATGTCCTTTCTGTAATGATGTAGAAACTATGCACCATGCATTCATTGAATGTTAGAGATTAACACCTCTCTTTCTGTTCCTTCAACAAATTTTTGGCAAATTTAAAGTTATTTTTCTTTCTCAGTTTTTGTGTGTGGCATTGCATGAACGACTGCGAAAAAAACCTGTGTTGCTGGTTCTTAATTTCCTACTGGGTATTGCAAAGCTTGCTATTTACAAAACCAGAAAAAGGGAATTAGCAAGGGAAAGCAATGGGAATGTACTTTGTTGCATCAAATTAATGATTTCTGCACGGATACAACTGGAGCATGCGTTTCATTTGAATATTAGCAGCCTCCATGTATTTGAAGAATTATGGTGCATTGACGGTGCTTTGTGTGAATGCAAAGAGAACAAACTGTGCATATCCTTATAATTTTAATCTTTCATTTGAGTATGGCTTGCGCATGAGCAGCCAGGTACAAATGTATACAATGTCACATGGGTTCGGGATTCACATGGTTGGTGGTGTTTTTCGATTTTTATAATAAAAGCGCTTCAAAGGTCAAGGTCTCTCTCTCTCTCTCGGTCTCTCTCGGTCTCTCTCGGTCTCTCTCGGTCTCTCTCTCTCTCTCCGCCTCCCCCTCCCCCTCCTCCTCCCCCTCACCCTCCTCCTCCCCCTCCCCCTCCCCCTCCCCCTCACCCTCCTCCTCCCCTCCCCCTCCCCCTCCTCCTCCCCCTCCCCTCCTCCTCCCCCTCCCCTCCCCCTCCTCCCCCTCCCCTCCTCCTCCTCCCCTCCCCCTCCTCCTCCCCCTCCCCCCTGCTGGCTGTTGGTGAGTAGAGTGGAGTGTCGTGGCCGCTGTGTGGTCTTGGTGAGCTGTGATCTGCCCTGTTTTTTCGCCTTTCTATCCCCTTTCGCATCGTTTTTCACCCCCCTTCCTTTGTTTCCTTCTACGCATCGTTATTTGTGCTCCCACCCTGCCCTCTTCGTTAGACCTCACGCTCCAGCCTTCCCTCGCGCCGTCGTCACCCCACCCCACCCCGCCCATCTGTCCTTTTTATTTCATGGTTTGGCCTTCGGTTCATCCCATCCCCATCCCCTCCCCATCCCCCTGTTTTCTCCTCGCATACCTTTTCCCCGAGATAGAGAGAAAGAGCCCACAGCTTCTTGTGGATAGCTTTTAGTTGGCGGCCCATCCCGGGCCTTCAACTGATCGGTTTTTTTCCTCACTGTAGCTGTTTTTATTTCCTTTGGAAACCTGTCTCGGCTCGTATTTAATTACTGCACGAGAACAATCGCCCCTCCTCTCCCTTCCTAAATATGACTTCGTATTCCCATTATTTGGCATTTGAAGCATCAACAAGAAAACATGGCGTCGTCTGTGAAATGAAAGGGAAAAACCTTCTGAGTGTAGGCTTTATTTCACTTGATTGAAGCCGATTCTACAGACACATAAAGGAATACATGTGCAGCCAGGAATACATGTGCAGCCAGGAATACATGTGCAGCCAGGAATACATGTGCAGCAAGGAATACATGTGCAGCAAGGAATACACGTGCAGTCGATCACCGCAAAATAAATCAGCAATTAGCCAGCATAAGCACGGAGTCCGGTATACTCTCAATTATCACTATTTAACGAGCACCAAGTGAACCACCGCCGTAAATGACAATGCCCCGGGGACAATCCCACCGACTGCGCAGTTTTATCTGTCTCGTGTGCGAGCCGCGCGACACGTGATCACGCGTCACATCCTTTAATTCATCACATTCTCCCCGTCTTTAAAATGTAACTAGAGGCTCAACTAACGCACCATGATTACTTCAACGCTGTAGGAGTATACATTTCAAGCAGCGCGAACTATTTAAACTACAGAAGCATACATTCCAAGCAGTGAGGATTATTTTGAGTTATAGGAGCATGGTAAGGTGCCATCGAGGGATGCCGATTATCCCCTTTACAGATCGAGTCGGCGAGGGGGTTTTGTCTGTCGACCTCTCCGGGAGTAAATGGTGGTTTCACTTGATGGAGGCTTCCGATCCTCTTGGGGAGCCTCGACTCGTGCTGGGGATGACTCCTCGATCGCTCTCGGGTGGAATGCGATAGCTCTGTCGCCACCTTTCTCGGGTGGAGTTCCTGGGGGGGAAACACCTGGGGAGGGAATGTCAGAGGTAGGAGTTCCAGATGGAGGAGTTCCTGCAGGAGGAGTACCTGCGGGAGCCAGATGGCGAACCAACACAGTGGTCTCCCTGCCATCAGGAAGTCTAACATGAGCATACTCAGGATTAGCATCGAAGAGTTTGACCTCCTCCACCATTGGTTCATACTTGCTTTGTCGTACCGGGCGCTTCATGAACACTGTTCCGGGATAGGTTAGCCAGTTGGGCACCGATTGGCCGTCAACATAACGTCGTTGGTGAGTAAACATTCGTTCGTGAGGAGTAGCATTGGTGGACGTACAGAGCAAAGAGCGTATGGAATTCAGGGCATCGGGAAGGGTAACCTCCCACCGCTCGGGCCCCAGTCCTCTCGATTTCAGCACCAGGGTTACGGCTTTCCAAATGACTCCACTATACCGTTCCACCTGCCCATTACCCTGAGGGTTGTAACCCGTGTTCGACTAGTTGCTATGCCATGCTCAAATAGGAACTGTTTTAGCCCAGCCGACATGAAACACTGCCCTCTGTCTGAGTGTATGTATGACGGTTTCCCAAACATGGCAAAGAGGTCAGAGAGACATTTCACAACAGTGCCCGAGGTCATATCCGAGCACGGGAATGCGAATGGGAACCTTGAGTATTCATCAACAACAGTGAGTATGTATCTGTTGTCTGTCTCAGTCGGCAGGGGCCCTTTGAATTCGATATTTAGTCTCTCGGAGGGGGAAGTGGCCTTGATCAATCTGCCGGGAGCGGCACCATAGAATCTGGGTTTTAGTTCAGCATAAACTGGGCAAGAAGCATTCATTTGTTTAATATCTTCGATAGAATAGGGAATGTTTTGTCTGCGCATGAAATGTGCCATTCTAGTTACCCCCGGGTGCCACAGAGACTTATGGAGGTCTTGCAAAGCCCGACCGATTGTCGCCGAACAGTAGACCTGAGAGAAGGTGTCTGCAGCAGGGTTTTCCCTCCCAGGCCGATAAACAATGTCGTAACTATAACAAGATAGATCTATCCGCCATCTCATTATTTTCTCGTTCTTGATTTTCCCGTTATTTTTCCCATAAAACATGAAGCCACGGGTTGCTGGTCCGTGACGAGTGTGAAGTGGTTGCCCAGTCAATAATGTCTCCATTTACGTAGGGCTTCGACAATAGCGTACGCTTCCTTCTCTATCGCCGAGTGTCTCTGCTCGCTTCCTGAGAGAGTTCTCGAGAAGAATGCGACGGGTCGTCCGGACTGATTGAGCGTCGCGGCGATCACGTGATTGGAAGCGTCCGTTTCCACTATGAACGGCGCCGTGCTGTCGATCGATAATACCACGGAATTACTGATATCATCTTTGAGGCTGTGGAAAGCTTTTACAACAGTGGCATCTGGTGGGAAGTTTTTGCAATGCACCAGGGGATGTATTTTTCGGAGTATTGGGGGATCCATCTAGCGTAGTAAGCGAACATCCCGATCACTCGACGCATTGTCTGTAGGTCATGAGGTGGGGGTAGCTCACAGAGTGGGTGCAATCGTTCAGGATCGGGCTTTATCATGCCGTCGGCTATTGTGTAGCCAAGAAGATTAATTGACCTTGCAGAGAATACGCATTTCTTGTAGTTGAGAGTCAGATTATATTTTCTAGCAATGCTCAAGAATCTGTCCAGATTCATATCATGTTCCCCCCGATCCTTACCGCACATCGTGACATTGTCCACGTAAACAAAAGTGTCTTTGAGGTTTTCATCCGAGATGATGTCGTCCATAACTCGTTGGAAGCAAGCTACTCCATTAGTGACACCGAACGGAATCCTCCTAAATTGATAGAGGCGTCGACCTGCCTCGAACGCAGTGTAAGGTTTGTCTTCCTCTCGAATGGGAATTTGATGATGGGCGCTTCGCAAATCGATGGTGTTGAATATTTTGTAATTGGCCACGCGTTCGACCATCTTGTCTATGCGCAGCAAAGGGTAGTCATCGAGATGGGTGAAGCGATTGACCGTTTGAGAGTAATCGCCAACCATTCGTTTCTTATGGTTCTGACTGTTAGTCACCAACACCTGCGCGCGCCATGGGGAATCGCTCGGTTCTATAATACCTTCTTCCAGCAATTTCTTGGTCTCGGAGGCGATGAGTCCATATCGGCGGCGGTGTATCGTCGCGATTTGATCGCTATCGGTTTACAGTCCAGCGACAAGTTAGCAAACAGCAGGGGGACGATACCTCTGCGGTGGTCAGAGCATTTAGAATTAGACGAGGTTTACTTCCTACAAAGGGTATTTCGACGCTCGTGTGCTGCTTGAGGACATTATGACCCAGAATTACATCTGCGCATAAATCATGAAGTACCAGTACCCTTACATCCCGATGCGTGTAGCCTTTTACGTCCAACTCAACTTTGCAGTACCCTCGTACGCGGGACTGTAGTGATGTGGAGGCCATGCATACCGTATTGTCTGTCCGGTGGATCTTCCATTTCCTGCCCTTCGCTAGTGAGCTGTTGACGAAACTTTCAGAGCTACCGGTATCAATCAGAGCCTCAGCCATATGCCCGTTAATTCGTACGTTGATGATAACTTTGGATAGATTCCCCGCTGAAGCTGCTGTTACTTTCTTTTGTGAGTAGAGAGCCGCAGAAGTGGGTTTATTTCTTCTAAGAGTAGATTTGCATACCCTGGCATAATGCCCTTTCTTGTCACAATTCATGCATGTGGCATCCCTGGCAGGGCATTTGTTACGGGGGTGTCCTTTATACCCACAAAAGAAGCATTTACCAACCGAAGTAGTTGCTGAGGAGTTTGACGAGGTCTGGGTATCCGATTCCTTGGGTTTATCTCCATCCTCAGTGTCGGAGGTGTCCCGGGGGGTTCCTTGAGTTTCCGCCGTAGCAGCATTCATTAGCAACATCGGTATCCCATATGACTCAGATTGCTGCTGAGCCATATCCATAGCTCGGGCCTGGTCAGCTACCATTTCAAGAGTGGGTTGTGCTTTTTTCAGTAAGCGTTGCCGAATGGGGGCTGACCGGAGCCCCTGGATGAAGGCCTCTTGGGTCGCTTCATCTCGATGTTCCTCGGCGGTTACAGCCCGGAAACTGCAGTCTTTGCCCAACTGCCTCAGAGCTTGCAGGAACTGATCGATTGTCTCCCCGGCTGCTTGCCTGCGTGTGTTGAGAAGATGTCGTATGTATACCTCGTTCTTGCGCTTCACGTAGAGCGCCCACAGCACGTCGATCGCTGCGTCGTCGGTGTCACGCTCCGAGAAGAGCCTGAATACGCTGGGCGAGACATGGTTTACAAGTGCGGCCAATTTGTCGGCTCCCTCTTCAATGATGGTCAGATAGTGTGAGAAGGAACGGAACCAATGCGACCACTTCATTTCCGAGTCAGTAGCGTTGGGGTCTGCATCGAACCTCTCCGGCTTGTAGATCTTGTCCATAGTCGGTTGAGGGAGCCGAAGGAATCAAGTGAAATAAATTGAAATGAATGCGAGGGAAAAACCTTCGGAGTGTAGGCTTTATTTCACTTGATTGAAGCCGATTCTACAGACACATAACGGAATACATGTGCAGCAAGGAATACACGTGCAGCAAGGAATACACGTGCAGTCGATCACCGCAATATAAATCAGCAATAAGCCAGCATAAGCACGGAGTCCGGTATACTCTCAATTATCACCATTCAACGAGCACCAAGTGAACCACCGCCGTAAATGACAATGCCCCCGGGGACAATCCTACCCACCACACAGTTTTATCTGTCTCGTGTGCGAGCCGTGCGACACGTGATCACGCATCACATCCTTTAATTCATCACAGTCTGTGTCGCACCCGACGACGTCAGCGTCGAGGATCTCGTTATCGCAACAGGAAACATATTCGGTACTGACAAAGTTCGTGCAGCCTCACGAATGAACAAACGTGTGGTAATCTTCGTGTCTGAGACAGAACTGGTTCATGAAATCGTATCGACCGGACCATCAACAGACGACAGACATTTCGTGCTCGTTTCCCCTCTGGACACACCGGCCGTGAAGGTCATTATCTCGAACGCTCCTCCTTTCCTGAATAATCAGACGCTGATCTCCGAACTATCTCGTTGTGATTCTGTGGTTTATCAGATCACCATGTTACCTTAACGTAGCCAGGATGATCGGACGAAGCATGTGATGTATTTTCAGAGACAAGCTTATGTGGTGCTTCCTCCCTCTAACGCTGAAAGAACCTTGAACATCGTTTTAAAACTCAAAATTGATAATCATGATTACCAAGTATACGTAACCACTGACACCCTGAAATGTTTCGAATGTGATAATTTCGGGCACTTGAAACGATCTTGCCCAAAGTCAACCTCGTCAAATGATGAAACAAGCCTCGTCAACAAGAATACGTCTTCTTCTTCTTCCTCGATTGTGAAGGAAGCAAATCCCGTGTCCGGTAATAAGGCCCAGGCCTCTCAGCCCGATAGTCTAAACAGCAAAACGAATGTTTGGGATGGTTTCACCATCGTTTCATCAAGAAAGAGAAAGACTTTACCTGATGGTCGTTTAACCCAGAGAAAAGGAGCATTTACAAACGAGGAACCTGTCGGTAATGTTCCCGCTGTTGTGACTGACGTCACTCTACAAGGCCGACCCGGAATGGACCTGGACCCCAGTACCTACGACCAACAAGTTCAGCCTACTTGCCGGTGAGAACAGAGACGTCTCCCTAACAGAGACCACTTTACCTGTTATTGCAGTGAAGAAAACTGTTTCACTCGTTAAAAACTCTCCTATTGGAAAGTCCATTGACGGTGATACACAGACCACGAGTGATGATCCTGCTGTCACTTTGGTAAATGTTAACCCTAAATCCTTGTCAGCGGGAAATGGTGAAACAAATGTTAACCCTGTAACTGCTCCCAGTCCATCACGTGGTGAAGCTGGAAACGCAGGAAATGTTAAAATGGATGTTTTACGAGAGACCCCCAAAGTACTGTATACCTCCACGCCGTTGGAGGTCGATAACACCGTTACGGTTGAGGGAAGCAATATCGCTACATCCACTGATGGTGTTTCTGTTTCATCAACTCCCCCGATTATTTCCATTACTTCACCAGGAGATGGTCCCACAATGGAAGAGCACATAGACGTGGTAACCAGTACAGATCTGTGTATCAATACTGATGACAGTATCGATATGCAGGACAGTACAAGCTTGTGTGACTCGGAAACTAAAACCGACTCTGACGAATCTGACCTGGAGGAAGCAAACAGGAACAGTCAGGTGGAAATTGTGGAGAAGCTCACCAGTCAAAGTCGTACCCCCCACCCCCCCCCTTGAACAAATAAGACTCTTCTTACAAAATACATACAGGAAACGCAATATAAACCTGACGGAATACTTTCCAGATCAACCGTCCTTCCTTGAGTGTGCTCAGGCTATCGTACGTAAGCCTGACTTATTTGGTTTCCACCAGACACACTGTCACCGCTTAAAAAAACTGATTGCCAAGGAGAAAAGGGATCCTAATCAATTATCCCACTTCTGATCTTATTCTTAGAAACTATTATTTTCCTCGTGGCCAGTTTCAAGATTGGAACAATAAATGTTAATGGTGGTGGGAGTCCGCTCCGCAAGATCCAAATTAAACAGTTGGTAGAGGTCAACGGTCTCGACATAGCTTTGTTACAAGAGACCCATGCTGTCCGATCTCTTCAGGCTCAGTGGCGACTATTTATAGACAAGGAATGTTTCTTCAGTAACAACTCCACGTCGAAGGCAGGCATCATGTTTGTTTTTGGGAAACATTTCCATCCGTCCTGCCTTAAATTTATGAGTATTATTGATGGACACCTTGCCTCCGTGACCTTCTCTATCAATCAGATCAAGTTCACAATTCTCAATGTGTACGCTCCAAGCAAAAATGACAAGCGGATCTCCTTTTTTGCCGAACTGAGAAAATTCCTGCAAACACTGGATTTGCAGACTTGTATAATTATTGGTGGCGATTTTAACTGTACTGTAAATGCTTCATTTGACCGGAACGGGCCGGAACCCCAACTATGTACCGCAAAACTTTTTGCAAACATCATTGCAAAATATAATCTTCATGATATTTGGCGCGTGCAACACCCTTCTGATTGGTCTTATACGTGGTGTCGTTGTTTAAACAACCACATCTCACTTGCGAGGCTTGATCGCATCTACGTAAATTCTCATCTATTACATGGAGTTTATAAATCCGATATTGTGCCTTCTGGTTTCTCTGACCATTCCCGAGCTCGAGTCTTTATTCAAATCTCTAAACCTTGTCCAGGGAGCTCTCACTAGAAATTCAATAACGGTTCACTCGCAAACCTCAACTTCATTCAGGCCTTTGAATCCTTCTGGACGGCTCTCCTAGAACAGAAGCTAAGCTGTTCCGTTAACCCGCTGATATGGTGGGATTTAGTAAAAACCCAAATTAAAGGGTTCTGTCAACAGTATCGTTTTTTCTCAACAAGGGCTGACCATGAAGTTAAGAAAATATTACAGTTAGAGATTTTACAACTCCAACGAGTTATCGGACAAAATAATAGTAACATACAAAATACCTTAACTGAGAAACGGTCCTTATTAAAGGAAATAACCGATAGGAATGCACGTGGTGCCTTAGTTCGGATGAGGGTGTGACACCTGAATGAGGCAGACGTACCAACCAAGTAATTATTTTCCTTGGAGAAACGTCTTCCCAGTAAACAGCTTTCTCAGTTGCGATAAACAGATTCATCCATTACCTTAACACAATCAGAAATCAAACTTTTCTTCAAGGAATATTTTTCGGAAATATATTCAATTGAACAAATAAATCCTGTCAGTGTTGCTTCTATCTCCGTAGGCCTGCCAGTGTTGTGTGAAGATGGGCGTTCCCAACTGGAAAGACCCATCACCTTGGATGAACGTGGCACTGCCCTGCACGGCCTTGCCATTGGGAAAGCACCTGGATTAGATGGACTTACAACCGAATTTTACAAGAAGTTTTGGCTCTTATTGGGTCCAGAACTCATTAAGACCTTGAAAGCAAGCTGCCAGCTTGGAGAGCTACCTCGGAGTTGCCGACGAGCTCTTCTTACCCTCATCCCAAAAAAGGGAGACATGCTGAGTATTGAAAATTGGCGTCCTATCTCCCTGTTATATACGGAGTATAAGATATTTTCAAAAGCCCTGGCATCGCGACTTACTCCTTAGTTATCCTCATTGTTGAAAGAAGACCAATGTTACTGTGTCCCAAAATGTTCCATTTCTGACAACATCTCCCTTGTGAGAGACATCATTGAACTGTGCAAGGAAAACCCAAAATATTTAGGATTTTTTCTGGGGAGGCCATCATTGGCTCAAGCCAGAAGTTCTGTGCTGGCCCCGACACGAAGGTGGTCAAAGTGTGGCGCACATCCAAAGTCGAATAATGACCTTTTGACTGATGACAATAAAGCGTCTACTGTATAGTGAGGTTGCACCATGGCATCCTCTCACTAACGCCCTGCTCAGATGAGCAGATGGAATGAACTATGACCGGGAACTCTTCCTCATAGATCTAAAGCAGGTCGAGAGGATCCAGCTCCCCGATTTTCATCAGAGGCTTTTGAATGTGTGGCAATGCCTAGGAGTACAGCGATTGGAGGTCTCATATGATGCTAAAAAGTTAATACATGAGCCATTCTTCCAAAATCCTTTGTTCTCTGAAATATCCACCAGCTGGTCATTCAGGAAAGTCTTTATCAGCAGGGGAATTAACAAAGTACGGGACTTAATGGAGCCTTCCCTGAGACAATGGCTACCTGCCAGTTCTGTGTCGTCTCAAATTGGGTTGCAATCAGTTCGAATAGTGAACAAAGTGATAAAAACAATATTCCAGACGTTTGAAAAACTAAACAAAGGATGGAACGGAGTTGATGAGGAAGCAGACCCTCGTCTACTCTTCCCAGAGCTCCTCATCACCTCGGAAAAGCAACTTGGGGTGTTCTCCACAAGCAGTGAAGAAACCGGGGTGTTCCATGTAATGGGAAGGAAAACAATTTATCAAACTTGTCTGGAAACAGTTTTTTTCCAGTTCTAAGGAACCCGTAAAGAATAAATAGAAGGACTTCTTACCTGCAGGAGCCTTCCTCACTCCAGTGTGGAATGCAATGTACAAATTTGCGACAGTCGGTAGAACAGGAGATCGAAACTGGAGAATAGCCCATCAGGCCCTAGCGACACAAACGCTGCTTCATAAGTTTGATTCTCTCGTGTCTAATGTATGTCGTTTCTGTAATGATGTCGAAACGATGCACCATGCATTCATTGAATGTAAGAGGTTATCACCTCTCTTTCTGTTCCTTCAACAATTTTTTTGCAAATTTAAAGTTGTTTTTTCTTTCTCTGTTGTTATGTATCGCATTTCATGTACCACTGCAATAAAACCTGTGATGCTGGTTCTTAAGTTCCTTCTGGGTATTGCAAAGCTTGCTATTTACAAAACCAGGAAAAGGGAATTAGCAAGTGAAAGCAATGGGAATGTACTTTGATGCATCAAAGGAATGACTTCTGCACGGATGCAACTGGAGCATGCTTTTCATTTGAATATGAGCAGCCTCCATGTATTTGAAGAACTACATTTATATATTGAACTCCAAGAACTATATTTGAAGTGAAGTACATGCCCGTAAAAAAAATTAAAATAATAATAATAATAAATAAATACTCAAACCGCGAGCAACAAAGAACAACGACACAGGCCGTTTCTTCGCTCTTGAGTGCCCGGACGTGAGTGGCCCGGAAGTTCGAATATGATTCGCAGTTACGAATATTCGCAATTTAGTTTTAATACCCAATTATTCAATTGGCGCCAACGTATTTTACCTTTTCGCAATGTCGTGGCAAGGAAAAACAAAAAGAAAAGAGAAGAGAGAGAAAAAAATTTACTTCCTGGTTCGGAGCATACCAGCCC
>NC_140976.1:51711393-51736393 GCF_056783735.1 Eptatretus burgeri
AATCGCCGAATCTCGATATACCTAAGAACCCGCGCAGGTTGCCTACCGGGAGACCGTACCTCAGCGCAGGTCGGCTTGGACACGAACCGCCCAAGCGGTTCATTCCGTTCTGCAGTGATAACCGAGCAGGTATTATAACTCGACCTTGCCGGATCCGATTCTATTTAACGGGTATTTAAAACCCAACTAATATTCCGAGATGTAATATGGCATTCCAATGGGAAAAATACATGACGAACGGGTAACATTCACACAAACACATTTATTTCAATACGTATATACAGTCAATCATGCAGGTATGGAAGCAAATAAAGCGAAAGCACTACAACCGACTATAAGCAATTTATGTACAGCCACTTAACAGTTTTACTTCACAAGACACGGCATCACAACATTCATTCGAAAGCAAAAGAAAAGGCCACCCTCAAAAGACATGGTCGCCAGACAGGGCCCGTGGGACTTTATTGCGTGGGACTTGGCAGACCGAACGAATCCCCCGAGACCTTTGAAGCTTACCTGCACCCTCGTGGTGCGATGGTGGATGAGCTCTGTCCGGTGCTCCTTGCACGAACGCGCAGGTCTGCGCTACACAGCAGGCAGAGCGGCGCCTCCAGTCCGCTTCCCCTCCGGATGGGTGCCATCATGTGTAGGTTTTTTTTCACCCCGAGAAGAAATTCTTCATCCCATCTCCCATCCCATTCCATTTTCAGATTTTTTTCGCCTTCCGCTCCCCTTGACCCACAGTCATTTCCTCCCTGATTCACTGACATATCACTCATCAGTGATATCAGAAACAGACGCCCGGACTCTCCACCGACTGCAAGCTCCAACGAGCAGGTCGCTCTGCGGACCGCTTCTCCTAGACCCAGACGGGCGAAGACCACGAACCGCCGACTGACACTGACACTCTGAGCGACCTTCCCTGACTTCTCAAAGACTAAGACGATGCCTCCGTGCATGCTTTTATTTCCCCGACGCCCGACCCTCCCTTCACGGCGCGAGGGGGGGGGGACATTCCAACAGAGATCTGCTAGATCGGTTGTTGTTTACCAACCGTCATTCGTGTTTACCAGAGAAATCGGGGTGGGAGTTGAGTTCCAACCGTCATTCTTGTTTTCCAGAGAAATCGGAATGGGAGTTATTTTTCAACCGTCATTCTTGTTTACCAGAGAAATCGGGGCAGGGGTTGTTGTTCCCCTTTTGTGTTCGTCCAAATGTTGACGGTTGTTGGCGGAGTGGTGAGGATGGCGTGGTTGTTGAGAGGCAGGAGTGGTTGTGGTTGGTGGTTGGTCCAAAATAACGATAGGAAAAGAAAAACACTATCTCAAAGAATCACAGCCCTGTGACACGAATAAATTCCCATTAAACAACGGTGGGGAAATCTAACTGAACACAGACTTACCGGAATAACTGAACGAAGGACCTTTATGGTGTTCTGCGAATTTCTACAGCCGTGTGTGTGTGTGTGTGTATATATATATATATATATATATATATATATATATATATATATATATATATATATATATATATATATATATAAATATATATATATATATATAAATATATATATATATATATATATATATTTACCTCGTCTGTTAAGAAGCGGACTGAACTTTTCCCCTTCCTTACCATAAATTGTATGTGATCCATCAAAGTACCCAAAGGATTTCAGTTTTGATGTCATTCTATGCTGGGAGAAATTTTTCAAATCTGTTTTGGTCTCGACTTTCGTGTGTACGTGCGTGCGTCTGCAACCATATCTCGGACATATATGGACCGATTGTATTCATACTTGGCACAAAGACAACACATGATGGTATACATAAGCTCCTTACTTTTTTTTCCCGACATCAGATGCAAGATGGCCGACTGGCAGCCATTTTATTTGCAAAAAAAATTTGGTGTCGAACACGTCCTCAACCATTTCTCGGACAAGCATTTACTGATGTTGTTCAAACTTGGCCTACAGATAACGAATGACGGCTTACATATGCACATCATTTTTGTTTTCCAAGAGCATATCCAAGATGGCCGACTGGCGGCCATTTTAGTTATAAAACCTCAATGTTGACAACGCCCTCAACCATTTATCCGACATGCATTTACCAATATTATTGAAACTTGGCACACAGATAAAGAATGATGACATACATATGCATATCATATTTTTTCGAGATTCGATCCAAGATGCCTGACTGGTGGCATTGTTGGTCCGGCTGGTGGCAAAAGACATGGACCGATTTTGTTAAAACTTGGCACAAGCACAGGACGTGATGGCATACATGGGCACCTCACTTTATTTTGCAACCTGATCAAAGATGGTCGACTGGTAGACTGGTGGCCATTTTAGTTGTGCATAACTATGGTCGAGCTTTTAACTCCGAACAGCAAAATTACGAAAACAATGGGGGCTATGACTTTTTTTTTCTTTTTTTAACTTTTTGATGATAAGTTGATAAATATTTTTGATAAGATAAGATGATAAGTTGATAAGATAAGATGAAAAGTATTTTTTACCAATTTTCAACCATATCCAGAATCAGAGATTGTTCTATTAGATGTCACAGATCACTTTCCATTTTTTCCTCATACACTCAGCAGCTTCAGTAACCGCCATAACTATTCCCCTAAAATTTGGATATGTAAAATGACGAATGTTAATATTTCAAAGTTTCGACAATGTCTAATGTTAGTTGATTGGTCGGAGGGTTATTTTGGTTACCGAGGCAAAAGCGCTTTCCATTGTCGATTGCAAAAGTTAACTTGTTGCTGTTGCAGACCTTGGTTTCTTTGAATCTGTATTCTCAACCATCACTGATAGGTACTCTCTTTGGTGTTTGGTTTTCAAATGTTTTCGCATGTTGGACATATTACAGTGATGAGCAATGTCTATTGAACAAAGTGAGGAAGCAACTTTCGGACTGTCTTCTTTAACCTTCCCCCAATAGTTCCAAACTGCACACCTGGAGCTTTTGAATGAAATGTTGTCAAAACTTTATCAGTTAATATATTTCCTACCCATCCATCAGCAAAGCATTCAGCACTCATTACCGGCCCACTCCAAATGAATTACGAATCATTTCAAAGGAACACGCCCTTGGGGCATATTTAATTTGCAAGTTATTTACTTTTGCTGCTATATTGCAAACGGTATGCCCTAGGGGCATGTTCCTTTTCAATTAATATATTTCCAGGCCATGTTTAAGTGGAACATGCCAAACAGATGCAAACCAGTTTTTCCCAAAAGACGCTTCTTTCTATGAAGTTGGAATTGCTTGAATAGACATTAATTCCGGTTCACTACTCGATTCCTTTTGATTCCCTTGTTGCAATCGAGTACCTTGGAATTGATCTGCCCATCACGCTTCAGCACTATCAAACAATGTTCAAATTGGACAAGCCAACACATTTTTAGCAATCAGAACTGCTGATAAGTTCAATTCAGCAGTTTAATTTTTTTTAATTCGGTTCAGGTTCAGAGAATCTTGAGCTTATTGCATTTCAGCGGCAACGTTTATGAACGTCAAGAGCGTTGTATGGTGATGGATAGGGGAGGGTGTTTTGGAGGACGTGGGAAGGGGTTTGGGAGGAGGTGGGAAAGGGTGTGAGGTGAGGGGAAGGCAAGGCAGGCATGAGATGGAGCATGAATTATGATTCATACTGTCTCATAAAAATGATTCTGCAGAGAATAACAGTGAAGATGGAAACAAAATAATGTCTGCAATACATTTTCTACCGGTCGTACTATAAACACTGCCTGGTGATAAACGCCGCTCGGACATGTCCAAAAACAAACACCGCCCGGACTTACACATCCTGAGATAACCATGGTCTGGACATGTTCAGAGCATCAAATAATGTGCCAATACAACTTTCTGGACTTTTACAAGAATTATAGCTGAAATACAATAAGCTCTAGTATCTCGAAACCTGAACCAAATATCAAAACATTTAAACTCTGGAATTGAACTTAGCAGCAGCTCCAACTGCTGAAAAAAGTGTTAATTTGTCCGATTCACACATTGTTTGACACTCTGTTTGATTAACCTCCGTCCACTAGTAAATATCCAAAATTTGTGGCCAACTTGAACGTCCCTGTGCCACAGTTATCATGGGAAAAATAGAAGAGGGCTACCCTACTAAAATTTGTGTGTAGAGCCCAAGAAAACTGCATGCCAAATTTGGTGCTTTTATCCACCATGCAACGATAATTACGTTAAAGCACCCTACTAGTCAGTAGGGAAAGAATATGGCACACATCAGCCAATCCTTCTTATCAGATGCCTAGTTCTTCATAATCTTCAAAGGACCAGAGACCAGGTCTCCCATTAGATGCCAAATGACCTGGCATTACCTGTGGAGCCTGTCCCAATTTGCCTCTACATCTCTATCAATTGTACGGGCACTTTGCCCTCAGAAGCGCAATCAAGTTGCAGTTATTGGAGTGTACCAGTACATTATTTACACACTCAATGATGGCACATTTCTACATTTCTGTTAAAACCATGGCACTTCTGTTTAATTCTTGTTCTTACAGTTGGTAGTTCGGAGCTCCGAAAGAGCAGTGGTGGAGGTCTGACTGTGTGGTGACAACAGCACTTTCCAAAAACTCGACCTCGAGTGTATTCCCCAGTCCCCCCACTCACTTATAGCTTCCATTACCTTGCAACATAACAGCTCCTTTTGTTGTACACCCTGCCAGAGGGGGCACCATATGGCACTCCTTGGCCTAAACATGGTCACCAGGAGTCCTTCACCTCATGACCAACTGATCCAACCCTTCTCTCCTGGTGGGTTTACCTGTTCCAGTCACTTGCTGGATCACTGGGGGTGAAAAGTGATACCCATAGAGAAGCTAGTACACAGAGGGGAGCGTGGGAGACAATAAAAACGATCACTTTAAACTTTTTGGTCTATTGACAACCAGGTGACACCAGCGCACGACATAAAATAGGAGATTTAAAATGCAAATTATTAATCCTGATTGTCTATCATTCAAGCACAAATATCATTCAGTATATTCCAGCCTCAACAAAAGTCATCCTAAAAGTTCTATTGACAATCCCTCATAGTGCCCAGATGCCACTGATGCATTCAGCTGTCGGCACCGGTATCCTTTCACCAAATACCTATAACATTTATTTAATTCAAGTTGCCTTTTACACAGTAACTCTCATAATTATTTAATTCAAGTTGCCTTTTCCACAGAAACTACAATACTTTGCATTTCCAATTTTATAGGCCTCACTAATCCATAACAATATTTTCATCATCTGCTGCAGCAGTTGAAGAATATATCTGAATGATGGTTGTGTCCATTCGATGTCTCATACTCACTGATACGAACTGATACTGACTATGCCATCTTATTGCAAATCACTGTCAGTCCATTTATTTTACAGGTTTTGTGACCAGAAAAAAAACATTGTAATCGTCGATTGAAAATGCCCCAAACCAATCCATCGAAGTCCACTTATCCATAAAATTTCAGTTCTTGTCCTTTCCATCTCTCTCTATATTTTATCTAACTTTCTCTTGTGAAGTGTGAGAAGATCAGAGTTGGACTTTCAGTTCTAGTCTCATTATAATGGGACTGGGCACACAATGTGCCTGCTAAATTTGGAAGCCCCTGCAATGTTCCATTCTCAAGATAAACAAGATATAATCGTCCAGTCAAAATAAGGTTGGAGGTCACACTAATTGCAAGAAAAATGAAACCACTTTTATTTGTCTTCTTTAAGTACATGTAATAACATATTAAAAATTCCCCCCCCCCGCCCCACTCCACACACGCACATCGGTAGGGCATAATTTAGACAAGGATACCTTTTCCTTACTCGGCATTGTTGCAAACATTAAAAAGTATCATCAGTCATCTTGTTACCTTGGTCACTCATGTTCTCACAATTACCTCTGCATTCTCCACATGCTGGATTACAGGGCAGTCCTTGTTGCTGACACCCGCAGTGCTTGGTTTGGCAGCCAGATTTGCAGCGGCATCTAACTACTTTTCGCAGTTCTTCTGGTGCGAAATCCAAGTCACTTGCCACTGGAAATAATGTTTCTCCTTGCACCCTCCAACCCCATGTCTCTGAATTTAGTTCTTCTCCTTTCCATGTCTGCACCTGATGATATACGTGCAAGGAGTGATACTTGGCAGCTGCCCGGGTTGGAGGTAGGGATTTTGGGTGGACCACTTGTTTTTTGGTGGTACTTGGAAGTTTGGTGGTACTTAGAAGTTCAAGGTACTTTTGATGGCGAAGTCTGTCCAAGTTCCTTGTGACCCTGGGATTTGCTTTGAATATGCACATCAGAGCTTTTTCACCTGCTTCTGCAATTCCTTCGTTTGATCTTCCTGGATCATTGAAAACTTCAGCTGCCTTGACAAAAGATGGGCTGTTGTTTTCCAATGAAAGAACTGCAGCTTTTCCATGACCAAACAACCTTGAAGTAGTCTCACATCCGAGAACAGCATGAAGAAACAAGATGTTTCTGCAAACTTTCTCACCTAGAGTCTTTTGCAGCTTCTTGATATCAAGGTATCAGATGGGAGAACCTGCTTTAGCATGGGCTGGAAGTATATATTCTTGTGCTTCTCAGCTGTGTAATGGATAAGCAAAACCCGGAGATCTGTGTCGCTGCCAACCAGTATTGTCCGACCTTTCTTGGCCACTACCAGTGCCGTCTTCACTATCAAAAGATCAGCATCTCCTTTTGCATGATGAACATCACAGCCGGCCATTTCAAGATGCTTTCCAAGGAGATTTATGAAACGTTGCTTCTTCTCTTTGTTTGACAGGAATTCATCCTTTTTCATTTGAAGAGGCATGTTTTCATGAAACTGAACTCCTTGGGCCTGCTTGGTACCAATGCGTCATCTGTGAGTCCCAACCTTTGGAGTTGGACCACTCTGGTAACCATCAAACACTATGACTGGGTTTCCATACCTTTTGACATGAGCAACATAATTTTGCCAATAGCATTGTATGTCTTCCCAGTTTCCCATGGTATCTTGTGCAGAAGAGCTCCACCATCAAGGACAAATTGGAATGTTGCAATCTCCATGTGCGTCTGTTCATCAGAAGGATCCCCAGCAAGGTCCCAGAGAGCATTAGCAAACGCTGGCTTATTAGCTTTCAAGAGTTCGTTCCTTTTTTCAAACAGAGCAGGGGGATAGCCACAGAGTTCATAGCCAAATGCGTCCTGAATACTTTCCTTCTGTGTGCTGACCATCACAAGCCTCTGAAACAGGAGAAGATTATCGATGCTAACATCATCACCATCGATGGAGATTTTGGACTTCAAATCCATTGCGACTGCCTGGTCTTTCTTCTTAAATGTGTACTTCAAAACTTGTTTTCCCTCTATGTCACCTAAGATTTTACTGCCAATATCATCTGCTCTGTCGACATTCACATTGTCTGTTGCAATAACACCATTTACTATATTTCTGAGAGTTTCAGCATTTCCGAAAGGAGACTTATCCTCAATGAATGTGAGTAGCTTGTTCACATCATTGGCATCCCTCTCCTTACGTGCCATGGAAAGGTCCTTATGTTGCTCTTCGTTGCATGTATGCTTCTATCTCTCATAGTTTCAGAGATAAAAAATAAGGGAAAAGTGGCTTTCCGGCCATGCGAACCACTGACAATGTAATGGGTGATGCAAGATGGCAGAATTTGCTTCAACATCGTGATGCCACACCGCCTCCACACTATTATTCCTCCAAGGTTTGCACGATATTTTCCTGAGAGAACACCTCAGAAAACATAGGAATAGACACCAAATTGAATGGAATAGGGGAAGAAATGGCCAAATTACACAGTTTTTTTATACTGCATTCTTGCCTGAAAAAGATTAAAAAGTCGCAATCATCCTAAAAACTCACCATGTTCTATACCTTCATTTACTTGGAATTTTCAGTCATTGATAAGGCAGAGCTCGAGGAACATAAAACAAGTCGTTTCATTACCTTCGCATTCTGCGAAAGGTTATGTTTTGGTCGCTGTGTATTTATTTATTTGTGAATATGTGTGTTTGTTTGTTATTCGCATAACTCAGAAAGTATTAAACCGAATTGCATGAAATTAGGTGGGATTATTCGTGAGTATCCAAGGACGATTTGATTAGATTTTGGGAGTGATCGGGTCAAAGGTCAAGGTCATGAAAAGGTCAAAAACTCTTTTGAGCATAACTTCCTTCATAATACATCTATCGACATGCAACCACTGCCATATTGTTCCATGACGAGATACCTTTCGGATATGTAGTGTCAGATTTGACGTAACGTCATCGGAAGTGCGTCTAAATGACGTAAATTTTCAATTTTCGATCTCATCAGTTTTGATCATACCGTTTTGTAGGACTTACCTTAAGGACGTCACACACCAAATTTGACTTCGATCGGACTGACCGTTATGACGTCATTGACGTTTGAACATGACGTTTTTCAATTGTGGCTAAAATGTCCTGATATTTTGAATTCAAATATCTATATAATTTATAAAGCAAAGTCTCCCAAATCCAGGCATTCGGATCAGTACCAAAATATCTGTTTATTGATGTACAGGTTTTGCCAATTAAATCTGTCGTCAAGGTCAAGGTCACACTCAAGGTCAAAATATACTTGTAGGCATAGATTCAGATCTAATAGAGCTATTGACATGAAACCAACGTTAAAACGTTCAGTGAACTACGCGCTTTCAGAATGGTAGTCCCTGATTGGACGTGATGTCCCTGGAAGTGCGTCAAAATGGCGTCAAAAGATGACCTCATTTTTCAACTTTTTAATTTTTCAGTGTTTATCATTCCATTTTGTTGGACTGCGTTCAAGGAGGTTACACACCAAATTTGACGTCAATCGGACTGACGGTTGTGATGTCATGGACGTTTTAAAATGACGTTTTTCAAATGTGCCCGGAAAAAAGTTGCGGTGGCGAAGGTATGCGCTCTACCGAGTGCCCGTTCTAGTTTTTCTTGCAATTAGTGTAAGGTTTGCCCACATTTTGGCTTATTTTTAATGGACTATAAGGAAAAAGACAGACAAAAAAAAGAGATATGTCATACATACCACAATACGAGTGAAATCCATAAAACAAATTTTACCTCAAAAATAATTGTTTGTTGAATTCAGTGACCTGAAATACAAATCCTCCTCAAATTTCAAGTTAATCAGATGAAAAATTGAGGATTTAAGAAATCTCACCAAAGTTGTTTACCTTTGGTCGATGTTGACCTGTTGGTCGATATTGATCTCAAAAATAATTGGGTGGTTGACTTCAATGACATGAAATATATATCCTCTTCAAATTTCCAGTCATTCAGATGAAAATTGAGGATTTTAGAAATCTCACCAAATTTGTTGACCATTTGGTCTATGTTGACCTAAAAAAAAATTGGTGGTTGAATTCAATGACCAAATATGCAACTCCTCCTCAAATTTCAAGTCCATCAGATGAAAATTGACAATTTTAGAAATCTGCCCTATGTTGACCTTTTGGCCTATGATGACTTCAAAAATAATTGATGGTTGAATTCAGTGACCTGATATACAAATCCTGTTTAAATTTCTAGTCAATCAAATGAAAATTGAAGCATTTTAGAAATTTGACAGATTTGTTGACCTTTTGACATCAAAAACAATAGGCTTCTTGCTTATGACAAACTCTACCATGTGGTGAAGTGTCATGAAGATCGGTTTAAAATTGTGACCTGGAGGCGATAAACATAAAAACAAAGAGACAAACAGAATAACGCACGCAACCAACCAATCCAATCCATTGGGACCACACTCTGTGCAGAGCGTCGGTGCTGCTGATGCAGTCTCCTAGGCTATTGGGCACAATCCTGGACAGGTCACCACTCCTTTGTAGGATACTTGAATGGCTCAATAATCCCAGCAAAATGGTACTCATTTTGCTGACCTTAGAAGGATGACAGGCTGAATCAACTGCATCTGGTATTTATTTCAACAGAGGCAGGATTTGAAATCAGGACCCTGGGATCACAAACCCACCATCCTAACCATTAAGCCAACACCAGGAATATAATCAACAAACATACTTGAAAAATCTTCAATTTTCGCAAGTAAAAAATGGAGTGTCAGAATAAGGTCAACTTTTTGTTTGTGTCAGCTTTGCCTGGTGTACCTAGTTAGTAAATGCATTTTCAGTGGAACAAAAACGTTGCATGTTCCAACATAAACACAGCATGCACTTTGATCTGTACTCTCTTGTGCTGCCTTTTTTGACTTCAGCACATATTTATGCAAAGTTTGGGAAATGCCGTTGTAAGGCTTTTTGTGTCTAATAATCTGACTAATTTTGTGCGTAATTGAATCTTGATAGAGAAAGCGATTAGATATCATCAGGAGTATTCACCCCAACTAAGCTGTCTGCGCCAGCTTGCCCCATCCAAACCCCAATTCCTCAACACCCACCGAGAGCCTCAACCCCACATTCCCAACACTGTCCCTTCTCTGCCCCTCCACCCCCACTCTCTGTCTTCCATTTCCTTTTTTTTCATGAAGTAGTCACCCCGCATCCCCCCCACCACTCCCCGGAACAAACCTCCCGCTTTCTTCTTCAAGTCCTAAACATCCCCTTCCAACCCCAGGTCCTCAACCCTTCTTTTTGAACTCTGTCCTTTCTCTGTCCCTCCTCCCCCATTCAGGCAGCATCCCCGACTGCTAAAATAAGTGTTCATTTGTCCAATTCGGGCATAGTTTCACATTCCATTCGTCTCCAAATGGTGTTCAATAATGAAAAATATGGGATCACTAATCGCTTGCACAGCCTGCCGGTCCTTATCAACCGTTTCGTTGGAGTGCTTGCTTGAGTGCTTAAGGCACTTGGCGAGCACTCAACAAGCTGCTCAATCATCTTCATCATCATCATCATCATCATCATCATCATCATCATCATCATCATCATCATTGATATTGATCTTTGTCAGGCCGTTGGCCCCTTGATGATCATTTTCATCGATGGATTTCACAAGGTAAATATGATACAGCATTGCATTGGGTGCAAACAAAACTTCATTGAGACAACTTCTTATCGTGAAAGCGAGCACTCCGTTGCACATTTCAGCAATACTAGATTTGCAGAGATTTCCCCCATGAAACGCGGCAACATCTCAGATCGGCGATATAGAATTAGTGTGGCCTTGGAAACGAAATAAAAACCATCGATTTAATTCCTCATCCCCAGGTTTTTGTTTCGTTTTTCACTTTGTTGAAAGGCTCTCCAGAGAGATTTTCGTTTGCTTGGATGTACCTTTGCAAGCCGTGGCAATACATGGCAAAAGTACACGCATTGTCCCTCTCTGCCCTGTCCTCAGCATGTCGTCCTTATTTTCAATGATTGCCATTGAATCGTGTTTCCATTAGTTTTCTGGAACTGGGATGTTGAAATTTTTGCTGATATGCCAATGAATCCCTTTGCATACTTTGTTTTGCTGTTGTGTGTAAAATTGTTCTGATAATATTTTTTTGAATCCTGAAAGCAGATTACTAGTATTTTCTATTTCTGCCTTACAGAACCTACACTTGTCCGTCTGGCTCAGTCATGCCATTTTTAAAAATCCATTGGTGTCGTGTGCTTGATCTTTCATTCTCCTTCTCGTAGAGATGACCTCTTCGTAGCTATTCCAAGGAGCCTTCTTTGTTGATTCCAACTTGGTCCAATTATTTTTTTTTATTTTCCAGCTCTTTTATTGTTCCTCTAGTTGTTGGTGCAGATTTGTTCATGTTTCTTTTTATACATTTCTTTTGTATTTTTTGCATTTGTTGGGGCTGTACTTGTTGCTGTTTCATTTTCCATTGGTATCTTCTATCTGCACCTGTTTTTGGAAATTCATTGCATGGTGAATTGCAGATTCTTTTTCAGGTTTGTTGTGTTCATAGTTGTATAAAATAAAACTTCATAGTCTGTTGAGCATTTCACAGACTCAGCTAGTCCAACATTCGTCACTCTGTGCAATTGGTTGAGTTCCATCAGACCGCTCTCTCTCTCTCTCTCTCTCTCTCTCTCTCTCTCTCTCTCTCTCTCTCTCTCTCTCTCTCTCTCTCTCTCTCTCTCTCTCTCTCTCTCTCGCTCTCGCTCTCGCTCTCGCTCTCGCTCTCGCTCTCGCTCTCGCTCTCTTCTCGGCAGGTACATTATTGGGATGCATTGTTTTTTGTGGATGGTAAGGAGTTTTCTTATTTGTTGGCCCTCTTATGCTCCAAGGCATTTGTAATGATGGTTCATTTTCTAACTGCTGTGTTGTTGTTTCATACTCAATATTTATGTTGTTTGTTTTTGTTGGTTTACCTTGTACAAATGTGCACTTCATACATTTATCTCGTACAAATTCCATTTGAATGTCCTCAGAGAACCGTTTTACTAGTTTTAGCTGTTCTCTCAATGTTTCTTCATTTGGTGTGATGAGGTTGAAATCATCCATGGATAGTTGGTGTGTCACCTTTCCTATTTCTTTGGATGTTCTTTCATTGGTTGTTAAGGTGTATCCGTGTCCTTGTTTGTTCATGAGGTTACTCAGTGGGTCCAGAGTCAGACAAACCAAGAGGGGGGAAAGACTTTCTCCCTGGAAGATGCCACACCGTATCTTAACATTTGGTATTTTGATATGTCCTTCTGAGTGCTCCTTTGCTTTCTCAATCAGCTTGATTACTTGGAGATTGATTTTGTATATTTGCATGCATTTTATCAACCACGAATGTGAGACGTCAGGTCAGGTCAGGTTAGATCTGTGACCTGTCAGGTCAGGTCAGGTTAGATCTAACGTCAGGTCAGGTTAGATCGGTGACCTGCTACAGGCACCATGTAAACTTGTACTAACCTGTTCCATGGTCGGGTTGTAAGGTGACGAAACCGTCTCTCCCACTAGGTTTTCTGGTGAGGAGGGTGTTTGGATATGGACACCCAGCAGGATTGAAAACAAAACCTGTCAAAGGGCGGAGGAGCTCCTTGTGAGCCAACGGCCATACAGATCTAGTGTCCAACAGTGTCTGCGGACATCCTCCTGCAGTTGGGTTACTTTTTTATTAGGAGGTTGGTGGAAGGATTTGCACTCTGGCCATCGTAAAACCCTTCATTCCGCAAAACACAAAAACGCAAAAAAATCTGAAAACCAACTCCATGGGAGTACCTCCTGTGCAGCTTCCCTTCGCAGGGCAGCTCACCGGATGACGGGATTGGGGAAAAGCCTTCGGGACCCCCAATCTTTGATGATAGGAGGGAAACCACGGGAAAACATCGCTGGGTCACATTGAGGGAGAGTGTGTCGGAGTGGTGCTGAGGTGTCGTCCACTAGAAGGCGGTCTCCTTGGGTTAACCTGAGGCGGTCCCTTCGGGTGGGTCCCTGGAATGTCCTATCCCTAAGAGAGGATGATCACCTGTCTCTGTTATCATCTGAGTTCAAGTGTTTGGACATCGGGATTGCAGCTCTCTCTGAGGTTCAGAGACCGGATTGCGGCGAGATAATGGTGGGTAGTTTCACCTACTATTGGTCTGGTCGCTCTGATGGTTACCATACCCAAGGAGTTGCTGTAGCTGTGTCCAATAAGCTGACCCCAATGATAATTGAGGTAACACGGGTCAACGAGCGTATTATGAGATTAAGGATTCGTCACTCCTTAGGTGTCATTTCCCTGGTCTCTGTTTATGCTCCGACTGAGGCGAGTGATCTCACCGTGAAGGATGCATTCTACGCCATGCTCGAGTCTGTGGTTGATCAATGCCCCAGGCGAGACACACTTGTAGTCTTGGGGGATTTCAATGCATCGACTGGAACTGATAGGGATGGTTATGAGATGTGTGTTGGTCCCTATGGGTCAGGAAATATGAACCAGAATAGCACTAAGTTCCTTGAATTTGCAAGAAGTCATGGACTTCGGGTGGCTGGTTCATGGTTTCAGCGCTCACAAGCTCATCGCTGGACTTGGTATTCCAATGCTGGCGATGCGGCAAAGGAGATTGACCATGTCCTCATTGACGATCGCTGGAGGATGATCCAGAACTGCAGGGTCTAACGGAGTGCTCATTTCCTCAATACTGACCACAGGCTTGTTGTAGCAACTCTAAAGCTGCACCTTAAATCCTGGAGAATGGTACCATCCCAGCCAAGGCTGGATGTTGGCAAGCTCAGGGATGAGAGAGTAGCTGAGGAGTTTGCGAACAGGCTGAGTGGACACTTGGGGGGGGGTCTGGGTGCTTTGGGGGGTCCTGATGAGTTTAGTTGTGGAGTGCCTTCAAGACCACCATCCTTGATATTGCCGGTGAAGGTCTTGGAGCTCACCGCAGGGCAAAGAAGAATTTTGTCTCTCAAGGGACACTGGATACCATTGATCAGAGTCGCATGGCCAGGCTGAATGGCAGAGCTGAGCTGTTCAGGGAGCTGAGGCATAAAACGATACGTGCACTGAGGGTGGACAAGGAAGCCGATGTGCGAGGAATCTGTGAGGGGGTAGAGCATCACCTGTGGACAGGTGATTCTCGTCCCGCTTACAGGGGAATTCGCGCATTGTGTTCATCCAAGCCCATCCCCCGGAGCACTGCAGTTAGAGCACAGAGTGGTAGTCTCTTGACAGAGGAGTCTGAAGTGAAGGCCCACTGGGCCGGTTACTTTGAGCGGTTGTATCGGGCTGATCCCCTAGCTGTCGAGTTGGACGTAAAGGGTGTTAAAATCCCTGTTGCTGACCCTCGAATCAACTGTGGTCCACCTTTGCTTGTGGAAACAGGCTGCGGTGAACGACTTGAAACGGGGCAAAGCTCCAGGGATCTGTCGCATCCATGCTGAACTTCTCAAGGCTGGTGGAAATGCTGCACTCATGTCATTGCATGCAGTTTTGTGCTCTGCCTGGAACACAGGCATCATCCTGAATGATTGGAAGAGGGGCCTTGTTGGTCCTCTCTGGAAAGGGAAGGGTGATCGCCAAGACTACAACAATTACCAAGGGGTGACGCTGCTCTCAGTTCCGGGCAAGGTCTTTGCTCGGATAATTCTTGATAGGGTTTGCCACCATCTGCTTGAGCACCAGCGTCCAGAGCAGTCAGACTTTACACCAAAGAGGTCAACGATTGACCGTATCCTTGCTCTTCTTGTCCTCACCGAACGTTGATGAGAGTTTCGGCAGGGGCTGCTTTCAGCCGATGTTGATCTCTGTAAAGCATTCGATTTAGTTAATCGGGATGTCCTCTGGAGGATATTTGGTCTTCGTGGGGTGCCACCAAAACTGATCGATCTGATGTCTGAACTCTATTCTGGTACTGAGAGTGCTGTGAAGTGTGGTGGTACCATCTCTGACTTAGTTCCAGTTGCTACTGGAGTTCGGCAGGGGTGTGTACTGTCCCCCACACTTTTCAGCACTTGTATGGACTGGATTTTAGGGAGGATGTCAGAGAGATCAAGCTGCGGTACATCGTTTGGGAATGTCAAGATATCGGACCTTGATTTTGCAGATGATGCAGTCATCTTTGCGGAGACTTTAGATATCCTTTTGGGGGCCCTCAGGTGCTGAATGGGGAGTCGGAGCCGCTGGGATTACGGGTTTCTTGGGTCAAAACTAATATCCAGGCTTCTGGTGACATCTTGGATGCTGCTGTCCTGTCTGCGTCTGTTTGTGGTGAGGATGTTGAGGTCGTGGAGAGTTTCACTTACCTTGGCAGTGATATTCATGACTCTGCTGGCTGTGAGCCAGAGGTCAACAGACATCTGGGTCGGGCCTGGGGAGTCATGGATTCACTGGATCATGGGGTGTGGCGCTGCCGGTACCTGTGCGGGAGGATGAAACTCCGAGTCTTCAGGTCCTTGGTACTTCCAGTCTTGCTCTATGGATGCGAGACTTGGACTCTGACCAAGGATCTGAGAGGGATACTTAATTCTTTGGTAACAGCTCTCGTCGGAGAATCCTTGGCTATCGCTGGTCGGATTTTGTGTCCAACGAGCGGTTGCTCAGAGAGACTCGGATGAGATTTGTTACCTGGATAGTCCATGAGCATCAGTTTCGGCTGTATGGACATGTGGCTCATTTTCCTGACGCTGATCCTGCTCACCAGAGTCTCTCAGCGGGGAGTCTCGTGAGTGGAGGAGGCCAGTGGGCCGACCACGTGCCTCGTGGTTGCAGCAGGTTGACCATCATCTCAAGGGGATGGGGATGGGCCTGGCATCTGCTTGGGGGATGTCCAGACGGAGGCCGCTGGAGTACCGGCGGAAAGTGGACGCAGCGACGCGCTGTTCTGGCACATGCTCCCATACCTGATCTGACCTGAATGTGGGACACTGTCAAAAGCTTTCTTATAGTCTGTCCAGGTGGTGGACAATTTGGTTCTTCGCATTTTGCAACTTTCAAGTACGGCCTTGTTCAGTCGTAGGTGGTCAATTGTTCCATAACAACCTCTCTTCCATAACTTTTATTCTGCCTCCAAACCTCCTTGTTGTGTTAGGTGATGGCACATCATTTCTGTAATTATTCATGTTAGAAGTTTGTATGGTGTTGGTAGACATATTTTTGCTTGGCATTTCTGAGGAAACTGGGTTTCTTCAGATTTTTGGATGAGAAATGTTTCCTTCAACGAAGCACTCATCCACTGCCTTTTCCTCTTGGATCAGTTCATGTGTGTGTGTGTGTTTGTGTGTGTGTGTGTGTGTGTGTGTGTGTGTGTGTGTGTGTGTGTGTGTGTGTGTGTGTGTGTGTGTGTGTGTGTGTGTGTGTGTGTGTGTGTGTGTGTGTGTGTGTGTGTGTGTGTGTGTGTGTCATGTTTACTGGAGTGTCCTGATGTGGAATGTGATGCACTATAATGTTCATGACCTCCTGAGTTGATTGGGCTAATTAACTACAAAATATCCAGAAGAATTCCCATGTTTTAAATGTGCACCATGTTATCGTCTATCCATGAATCTGTGTTAACGTATAAAGTAGCTTAATACATACTTCGACGACAGCATGACATTCTGATTACTAAATAAATAACAACAACAATAATAACATTGGAACAAAGTATGTATTAATTGACACTAATAATATTTACAACAAGAATAATAATAGTAGTATCATTTGGCAATAATATAATAATTAACATATAGTCCCCGCACTGGCCCAAGCACATATCGGGCTTGGTGAACGGCAAAGTCAGCTCAAGCAGTACAGCAGATGGGAATATATCAAGGCTGTGAAGACCAATGATAATTTGTACCAAAAGACGAAAGATAAACGATCCAATTAGTATATATAAACAAATCATCATCGACGAGTATATATATATATATATATATATATATATATATATATATATATATATATATATATATATATATATATATATATATATATATCTTCTTCTTCTTCTTTCGGCTGCTCCCGTGAGGGGTCGCCACAGCGGATCATCCGTATGATCCGCATAGTGATTTGGCACATGTTTTACACCGGATGCCCTTCCTGACGCAACCCTGGTCGCCTCTTACGACACAGGGATCTGGTACACCTATTTTAACCGGGCTATACACCAGCCCAGTATACTGGTACTCATTTCACCGACCTCGGAAGGATGACAGGCTGAGTCAACCCCCTGGTGTATTAATTTAGTGGCCCAACGGGGCTTGAACTCAGGACCTCTTGGATCCCAAGCCGCTGCCCTAACCACTGCGCCAACACCAGGCTCCATGTATATATATATATATATATATATATATATATATATATATATATATATATATATATATATATATATATATATATATATATATATATATATATATATATATATATATATATACATATATATATACATATACATACATACATACATACATACATACATACATACATACATACATACACATATTGTTGCGATTCGCGCCCGCCGGCGTGCAGACGGCCACGTCACTTGAATCGCAACCGCGTCGCACACCAGACGGACAATTCAGTCGTGACCCTCCGGGAACTATCGCCCGGAGCCAGTCATGGGTGAGCCTTTCGACCTCACCACAATCGTGCCAATCGGCCACCCGCATAGGATAGGGTTGTTCGCCAAACTCGACCTACCTAAGTACCCACGTGGATGGTAAACCGGGCGATCGTACCTCGCCGCAGGTCGACTCTGGACACGAACCGCTTGGGCGGCCCGTTCCGTACTATCGGGATAACCGAGCGGTGTTATCGTCGACCTCGATGGTTCAGATTATTCACCGGGCGTTTTGCACCCACTACGAACCCTTTACGTGAAGCAGGATGGAGGGTCAATAAAGAAAAGATGAAGCGAAACGGAAAAACGGTTCACACAATGCACATTTATTTCCCGGCACACGGAAAGCACATATATATACAGCCAAACAGTCAAAATGCACATACAGCAACCAAAACAAAAGCAACAACAACGCAGAGTTACTACCGACGATGCGCACACACGGCAACACTTATACAGTTCTACTTTACAGACGGCGCCAACACACATTTACTCAAAAGCAAAGGAAAGAAGCCTCCCTCATGGACAAGGGGGCGGAGGGGCCTGTAGGCCAATTGTGCGCGTGACCTGGAGGAGCAGCCAGGTCCGCGAGACTATGGGGGTCCTACCCACGTCCTCGTGATGCCTTGGCGGGCGAGCTGCACATGTGGCCGCGTGGCTGTGCCGCGAATCCGTGCTCCTTGGTGGGTTTTGTTGGCATGACGTTTGGAGTGGGGTGGGAACGGGGCCCCCTTTTTGCACTATCTCAGCGCCGGGGAAAGGGGGAATTGTTGATGCCCTGGGGGAGGAGAATGGCCGGCTGGCTTGGGTCCCGCGACGAGCGATCCCACACCGCGACCTCGTCACCGACTGCCGTCCTTCTCCCCTCGGACCCGAGCTCCTTTGCCTCTTCCCGCAACTCTTCTCAGCCAACTCCAGAACCCAACTCTTTGCCACACCGATGACTTCGCCACCCGACTCCATTGACTTCATTCGCCTTGCGCTCACCTTCTTATAGGTCGGCAGGAGCAGCTAATATGCAAATATCCAGATCACGATGACCTCGGGGCGGAGCCACGCTCGCCCATTGGTTGGAGGAAAGGGGGCGTGAATCTCCCCTGATCCTAGAATTTGCATATATCGATGTCACACAGACGTGCCTGGAGACGGGGCCAAGCCGCCCCGCGCTTGCTAATTGGACGGAGGAAAAGTGGGCGTGTAACGTTCTTGATCAGAATTTTCCCTCGGAAAGGCTGCTATTTGCGCTCGCGGCTCGGTGCGCTCGGCACCTATCGCCGAAAGGGCCTGAGACAGCCCGACACCTAGTGGTCACAGGTGGTGCGGGAATGGCTGGAGAAGGAGAGAGGTGAAGGTGGTGGAGTGTTTTCGGTGGTGGTTGAAGGTTGTGGTGCCGTTTGGGAATGGCGGTGATGCGATGATGTGGGAGCGTAGATGGTGGCGGTGGCGGTGGCGTGGTTTTTGGCGTTGTAGTTGTTGTCTGAGGGTTGGAGCGTGGTTGTGGTTGGTGATGATGGCTGGTGTGGTGGTTAAGGTGGTTGTTGTGTGATGGCGGTTGAGACGTGGTTGGTTCAAAATAAAGATAGAACAGAAGAACGCCTAACTCAAAGGATCGCAGCCCAAATGAATCACACAAAATCCCTCCATACATTGGGTTTGGGCTAACTACACATGTACTTATGAAGATATCTCACCTGAGAGCCCTGAATGGTGGTTTGCGAATTTCCACAGCCTTAACACAACCCCCTCCCCTTTTTATAAACTCGTCCCGAGTCGTCAAATTCTCTTGTGCCATCATGTGTAGTTCTTCCCGAGTACGTTTTACCTACGGATCCCTGAGTGCGACATTCATGGTATTTGTGTCCCCAAAATAAATAACCTGAGGGCTGAGTAACTCACGAAACAAACCCACTCATACGGACGACTTAAATAAAATTGCCGTTGCAAAGACATACATGCCGGTGGGGCACTCATATTTACAGTACATCTTAACCTTAACTTAAAAATTTTACACGAAACCATGGCCCAGGATCAATGGACTCTGCAAAGAGAAAGCAGTTAGCAGGGAGACAGGCTGCTCGCATGCAGTCTCTGGCTCAAGCAATGCAGGTGGCAGGCAACGTGGCCGGCTGCTCACACACAGTCCTAGGCCTCCCGCTTTTAAAAGGGCGCAGCGAACAACGGCGCATGGGCTGCGCAAATGCAGTCTCCTGGCGCGGCTGCCTACAGGGCAGTCCCTGCAGTACGCGCGACGATCTGACGCAGCAAACAACGTTGCACGGGCCGCCAATGCGGTCCCGTGATGCGGCTGCATACAGGTAGTCCCTGCAGTACGGGAGAAGATCTGACGCAGCAAACAACGTTGCACGGGCCGCCAATGCGGTCCCGTGATGCGGCTGCCTACAGGGCAGGCGCACATGGCAATGACCAAGGGGGGCAAAATAAAATTGAACGGGGGCAAAAAGTAGATGAGGGCAGTGGGCATGACATGGCAAAGGCAGCAGGCAACCACAGCCTGCAGAACAAGGCCGTTGAAGGCAAACACAGCCGGCAGAGGAACTGGCCGGCACAGGCCTTGCAGTAAAAACAGCCGGCAGATGAACTGGCTGGCACAGGCCTTGAAGCACAGCATCTGCAGACGATCCGGCCGGTACAGGCCTCGCAGCAAAACAACAGCTGCCGATGAAGTTGGCCGGCCTTTGCCTTGCAGTGCATTTTGATGGAGGGAGTGCGGTGGTGCTGGCCACTCGGAAGGCGGGCTCAGACCTACCTACCTGTCTCCCTCCCACCTATCGCCTTTGCCTGTCACTCTACATACCCACTCCCTTAATTTGTAAAAACCAATTTAGCACCAATTAATTGATTTTATTTTATTTTATTTCTACTCCTCGCCACAATAATTCATCCCCTAACCCCCTTTATCGTCCTTGTTCGGCTAACCTATCATCTCCTAGCCTAGTCCCAACCCCTACGTTCCCTTCCCAGAGGGGAATAAGGGAGATCTAGCATCCTGTGTCGAGGCCCAACTCATGCCTCAAGATGGCCTCCCCAGAGTTCAGCGATCTTTAACCCAAAGTGGGTCCAGCGGCCCACAACGTGAGCGAAGGGATGGATGGTGCGGAGGGGTACACTTCCTAATCTACCCGAACCATTAACCTTTAAACTATCCCAGGGCTTTCAACAAGCGCCCCTCACTTAAACTATTGGTTCTAACAACCCAGATTCCCGTCGCCTGTGTTGGTATCCTCACAATTTCGGGCCTCGCACCCCCAATTTTATTTCCGTGCCCTCACACGGTTTCATGGCTGGGACACGTGGCTCCCTTGGCAGGCACGACCCTCTGCCAATTCTCCAACGATGGCACCCCCGGGCACTACACTGCCTCTGAGCCTACCAGCTCCCTAAACACCGGGGAGTGCCCTCCCTTGCGACTCCCCTGAAATGCTCACGTGGCAGGCTGGCTTCCCGGGCCCTTTCCGAGAGTCACCCGCGCCCACAACACTGCCCACGCGGCTACTGGCGCCCCGGGCCCCTGCACCATGCGGTGGCACCCGTGCCACTACGCGATCCCAGCCGTGCCATGGGCCCTTGGCCTACCACGGCCGACTAGCCCGGTGCCCGGGGTACCCACTCAATGATACTCACCTTTCGCAGTCACGCTCACAGCCCGTCAACAGTGCTCCTGCACCCCTACAAACGGGTTTCGAGCCTACTTTCCGACCAACAACAAAACGACCTCCATTTTGTCAATTTAACTAACCCACTAACTCACTCTACACTGACCCCGTGGTCCGTTGGGCGGGAGTCACTCCTCCCATCAATCACTCATCGCACCATGCATTCCACATTCGCTCGATACACACAGACCCGCTGGCCTCACTCACTCACCATGTCTCCACTCAACTCACCAACTCTTCAACACAAACACATGCTCACTACATCCCCTAACGAACTCTTGCTCCCACGTCATCCCTTACACTACAGCACGTTCCTTTTAACAGTACGTAGCCAAGCTACATCCCCTCTACACATCCACAGTCTGTTACTGTCCTCCAAATCCTCAAATATTATTTCCCATCCTAAAGCTCACCTAAATCCCTCGAACTAATCCATTCCACGGGCCCCATGAAGACTTACCCCTGCCCCATGAAGCCGGTCTGGCTAAGCTAACCCTTCCCCCTAACTACTTCCATCCTGTGCCCAGGCCAGGGTGTCTTCTCCCCTTGCCCGGGAATCCTGTTCACCCGAAAGCGAGGCTTGCTTTTTTTTTTTTTACTTTCGCAGCACCAGCGCGGCAATTCACAGCCACGCACCTGTGGCGTGACGTCATGGCAGCTGTTCGCGTCCCTCGTCCCTCTTGCACGGCAACATCCGGCAGGGATTCACCCTCCGGCCGGATTCCAACTACACACACAGTCATGACGTCACCCGGCGCATAAAAAAACAAGCCCCACATCTCGAGGGGTTCCCCACGCGAACACACGTGCTCTGCCCGTTGGAGCTTAACACACACGCCCACGTGGAGAACCCATCCGGTCCAAATCCGTTTACCTGCCTAAACTTTGCCCGTCGCGGGATCGGCAACATTCACCGCGCTCGTTTCCGGACCGGGCTTCACTCCCGCAAGCGAGCACGTGGCGTCCTCATGCGTTGCACAGCACAGACCTCGCGCTCGCCGCTGGGTGAACCCGGCGCGTTCCCCAATACATCTACGGCCGCTACGCGGCCCTTGTCTATCTGTCGCCGTCGTCGTCTTCATTCGACACACGCACTCCCACGTGTCCCGACACTCAGACTCCACTCCATTACACTCACACTGGGAGACGCAGCTGCTTGTGCACACATGCCCACCATCATCTCCCTTACATACCGCGACCTCACACACGCGGTCTCTCTCACACACCGTGTGCTGGGAAGCACGCATCCTGGCACACTTGCCACCACACCACTCACACACGGGGGCGCTTCCACACACGGGGTGCACTCACACCTTTCACCACACACACCGGGACAACCACACTGGGGATTCGTGTCCCAAGTGTTCCCGGGGCCTCTGTACCCCCCAAACTCGGTGTGCACCCTTTCGCAGCACTCCTCCCCTCGACCTCGCAAAGCACAACCCAACGCACCTGGTCGTGATTCGCCTCAAGGGGGCAAACTCCCTCCCCTCGTTCCTGGAGGAGGCCATCCAGCTGCTTGCACCGAGTCCCCACACGCTCCGCCAGCTCACCCTCATCGTCCTCCACTAACTCTGTGTGTGTGCGCTCGTCTTCAATCCCGTCCAATTCACCCTCTATCTCCCGTGTCTCTATACATTTTATTCTTCCCGTCGTCACCTCGTGTCTCGTCTCACACGTTTCGGTCTCCGTCACCCCGATTTGTTTTTCCCATTGCGTCACCGTCACAGTTTCTGTCACCTCCACACGTCTTTCCCAACAGGTCTCCCAAATTATTTTGCCAACACGTCTCCCACCTCCATTGCAGGCCTGACAGCCTTTGCACTCACCCCAGCTCATTCGTTCCAACACGTGGCGTCGCCATCCCGAGCTCCCCTGCTCGCGCCTCGCTCCTCACTTGGGGGGGAAATTGTTCCTGCTCATTCAGCATTTCCTGCTCGGGGCTTTCACCTGGACCATGGATTATACACATTCTAAATCCATATCTACCCCCGGCTCCTGCTCGCCTTGAGACTCCATCTTATTTCTCGTAAGGGATTAATTTCGAGGGAATCGGAGGTCACTCCTCTCACCCCTGAACCGATTCCCCGTGAATTTAGCCTGGAGATGGGAGAGTTCGTTTCCCACTCCCGGACACCAGTGCTGCGAGGAGTGGGATGGGTTCGTGTCCCACGACCTGACACCAGTGTTGCGAGTTCACGCCCGCCGGCGTGCGGACGGCCACGTCACTCGAATCGCGACCGCGTCGCCCACCGGACGGACAATTCAGTCGTGACCCTCCGGGATCTATCGCCCGGAGCCAATCACGGGTGGGCCTTTCGACCTCATCACAAACTTTTCTTCAAGGAATACTTTTCAAAAATATATTCAATTGAACAAATAAATCCTGTCAGTGTCGCTTCTATCTCTGTAGGCCTGCCAGTGTTGTGTGAAGATGGGCGTTCCCAACTGGAAAGACCCATCACCTTGGATGAACTTGGCACTGCCCTGCACGGCCTTGCCATTGGGAAAGCACCTGGATTGGATGGACTTACAACCGAATTTTACAAGAAGTTTTGTCACTTATTGGGTCCAGAACTCATTAAGACCTTGAAAGCAAGCTGCCAGCTTGGAGAGCTACCTCGGAGTTGCCGACGAGCTCTTCTTACCCTCATCCCAAAAAGGGGAGACATGCTGAGTATTGAAAATTGGCGTCCTATCTCCCTGTTATGTACGGAGTATAAGATATTTTCAAAAGCCCTGGCATCACGATTTACTTCTTATTTATCTTCATTGTTGAAAGAAGACCAATATTACTGTGTCCCAAAACGTTCCATTTCTGACAACATCTCCCTTGTGAGAGACATCATTGAACTGTGCAAGGAAAACCCAAAAGATTTCGGATTTTTTCTGGGGAGGCCATCATTGGCTCAAGCCAGAAGTTCTGTGCTGGCCCCGACACGAAGGTGGTCAAAGTGTGGCGCACATCCAAAGTCGAATAATGACCTTTTGACTGATGACAATAAAGCGTCTACTGTATAGTGAGGTTGCACCATGGCATCCTCTCACTAACGCCCTGCTCAGATGAGCAGATGGAATGAACTATGACCGGGAACTCTTCCTCATAGATCTAAAGCAGGTCGAGAGGATCCAGCTCCCCGATTTTCATCAGAGGCTTTTGAATGTGTGGCAATGCCGAGGAGTACAGCGATTGGAGGTCTCATATGATGCGAAAAAGTTAATACATGAGCCATTCTTCCAAAATCCTTTGTTCTCTGAAATATCCACCCGCAGGTCATTCATGAAAGTCTTTATCAACAGGGGAATTAACAAAGTACGGGACTTAATGGAGCCTTCCCTGAGACAATGGCTACCTGC
>NC_140976.1:51741393-51756393 GCF_056783735.1 Eptatretus burgeri
TGTGACAGGTTGGGTGATTCGTCAATACATGTGCCATCTCTCGGATGGATGTTGTCGATGCAATTTTTCTTTTATGGGTTTGAGGGTGATAAAACAATGATAAAATGTTGTCAATTAAACTTTATATTAAAATAAATGTGCTGTTATAAATCTTTAATGGAAAATGTACTCAAATATGGCATGATTCTATGCACTTGAACTGAACATGTAATTAACATAATCATATCTCTCCTCTGTGTTGAAAGATGATCGACCTGTCTTGCAAAGATATGATAAGCAGGCAAACCTTTCAAATGAGCTTCAATTCAGTATAAAAGAATTGCTTATTATTTAAATATATTTGACTTGCTAATGGTTTTATGAAATGAGAGCAATAAGGTACCATCAAGCTTGAAAGAATATTATTTCAACTCAACTGGAATGTTGGTCGAAGGAAATGTCCAGATGTATTCACTAAACTCTGATTGCATATATATATATATATATATATATATATATATATATATATATATATATATATATATATATATTTATTTACGAATTCGCGCCCGCCGGTGTGTGAACGGCCGCTTTCCGCTCATAGTAGCCGCTCGCCCACCGGATGGACAATTCAGTCGTGACCTTCTGGAGCAACGCCGGAACCCTGTCATTGGTGGGTCTTCAACCCCACCACGGCCAAGCCAATTTTCTACCCACGCAGAATAGGGTCAATCGCCGAATCTCGATATACCTAAGAACCCGCGCAGGTAGCGTGCCGGGAGACCGTACCTCAGCGCAGGTCGGCTTGGACACGAACCGCCCAAGCGGTTCGTTCCGTTCTGCAATGATAATCGAGCAGGTATTATCGCTCGACCTCGCCGGATCCGATTCTATTTAATGGGTATTTAAAACCCAACTAATATTCCGAGATGTAATATGGCGTTCCAATGGGAAAAATACATGACGAATGGGTAACATTCACACAAACACATTTATTTCAATACGTATATACAGTCAATCATGCAGGTATGGAAGCAAATAAAGCGAAAGCACTACAACCGACTATAAGCAATTTATGTACAGCCACTTCACAGTTTTACTTCACAAGACAGGGCATCACCAACATTCATTCGAAAGCAAAAGAAAAGGCCACCCTCAAAAGACAAGGTCGCCGGACAGGGCCAGTGGGACTTTATTGCGTGGGACTTGGCAGACCGAACGAATCCCACGAGACCTTTGCAGGTTACCTGCACCCTCGTGGTGCGATGGTGGACGAGCTCTGTCCGGCGCTCCTTGCATGAACACGCAGGTCTGCGCGACATAGCTGGCAGAACGGCGCCTTCAGTCCGCGTCCCCTCCGGATGGGTGCCATCATGTGTCGGTTTTTTTTCACCCCGAGAAGAAATTCTTCATCCCATCTCCCATCCCATCCCATTTTCACACTTTTTCGCCTTCCGCTCCCCTTGACCCACATTCATTTCCTCCCTGATTCACTGACATATCACTCATCAGTGATATGAGAAACAGACGCCCGGACTCTCCACCGACTGCAAGCTCCAACGAGCGGGTCGCTCTGCGGACCACTTCTCCTAGACCCAGACAGGCGAAGACCACGAACCGCCGACTGACACTGACACTCTGACCGACCTTCCCTGACTTCTCAAAGACCAAGATGATGCCTCCGTGCACGCTTTTATTTCCCCGACGCCCCGCCCCTCCCTTCACGGCGCGAGGGGGGGGGGACATTCCAACAGTGATCGGCTGGATCGGTTGTTGTTTCCCAACCGTCATTCGTGTTTACCAGAGAAATCGGGGTGGGAGTTGAGTTCCAACCGTCATTCTTGTTTACCAGAGAAATCGGGGCAGGAGTTGTTGTTGTTCCCCTTTTGTGTTCGTCCAGATGTTGACGGTTGTTGGCGGAGTGGTGAGGATGGCGTGGTTGTTGAGAGGCAGGTGTGGTTGTGGTTGGTGGTTGGTCCAAAATAACGATAGGAAAAGAAAAACACTATCTCAAAGAACCACAGCCCTGTGACACGAAATAAATTCCCATTAAACAACGGTGGGGAAATCTAACTGAACACAGATTTACCTGAATAACTGAACAAAGGACCTTTATGGTGTTCTGCGAATTTCCACAGCCGTGTTTATATATATATATATATATATATATATATATATATATATATATATATATATATATATATATATATATATATATATATATATATATATATATATATACATACCCCGTCTGTTAAGAAGCGTACCGAACTTTTCCCCTTCCTTACCATAAATTGTATGTGATCCATCAAAGTACCCAAAGGATTTCAGTTTTGACGTCATTCTATGCTGGGAGAAATTTTTCAAATCTGTTCTTGAAATATATGCGACAATCCTTCAAAATTAGGCTTATCGCTGCACAAAAGCTGAAAATGATTTCCACAAGGAATCGCCGTGGCACGCCATACAGTTGGACGAGTCCACTGATATCACATCGTATGCGCAACTCATTGTCTGGGTCCGCTTCATCAAAGCTGATAACTTTGTCGATGAGCCTCTGCTCATCAAACCATTGGAGGCCACCACCAAAGGCGAGGACATTTTTGGAAAAGTAGAGCAGTTTTATCATGACCATGATCTGGACTTTGGAAAGTTGCTCGGTTCTACAACAGACGGCGCACCAGCAATGTTCGGAGTGCGTTCTGGATTCAAGGCTAAATTGCTTGAGGTGGCTCCTCAGACCTCCATAGTACACTGCATGATTCACCGAGAAGCGCTCGCCTCTCGTACTTTGCCAGAAACCTTGCAGAGCGTGCTCTCAGAAGTCATAAAAATGGTGAATCACATCAAATCGAGCACCCTCAACACTAGGTTATTCAGGCTATTCTGCCAGGAGATGGACGCCGACCATAAGAATTTACTATTCTACACTCAAATCAGATGGTTATCTCGAGAAAACCTTCTTCTGCGTGTTTACGAGCTCAAAGATGAACTGAAAGAGTTCCTTCCCACACAAGGGAAAACGGCATGGGTCACGTTGCTTGAGTCGGACTCTTGGCTGTCAGATCTGTGCTATCTCGTTGACATCTTTGAACGTCTCAATGTCCTCAACCGCTCCCTCCAAGGCAAAGATGCCAACCAACAAAATGAGCGAATTTCTGGCGACTCTAAAATTACTGGCAGACAAAGCAACTGTTAAGCGCTTCAGCCTTTTCTCCCGTCTGGTGGAGCATCTAACGACCTGCCAGTACGATGATACTAAGCTCGACAGTCTTTCTGGGGCGATAGCACGTTATCTTCGGTCGCTCATTGAACAGTTTGAGCACTATTTCCCTGAGCTGGATGTGCAGTCCTTTTCTGTGGTTCGGGACCCTTTCACGGCTCCACTGGACTCGATTGCTGGTGAAGATTATACAGCACAGGAAGAGCTTGTACAGCTCCAGCAGGATTCAGGAGCGCAGGCTCTTGCGCGGACGAATTCGTTGTCGACATTCTGGTGCAAAATGTTGCCGTCGTACCCGACCCTGTCACGGCGCGCCATTACGGTTCTCATGCCATATCCTTCATCATATTTTTGTGAGCAGTCGTTCTCTACCATGGTGGTGATTAAAACAAAGTACATAAATCGCATAGAAATGGAGCATGATATGATCCTGGCATTGTCATCTACTTCTCCACGAATAGAGAAGTTGGTTTCTTAAAAACAGGCTCATCCTTCTCACTGATATATCTCAATGTCATTTGGACTAAACTTCTGAAACATTCAACTGTACTATTTGGATACTGTCGGCTATTCTCCGTTTACTCGTCTATCAAAACATGATGATGGTGAATAAAGTAAACAGTAAATTTTATTGTGTCATATGAAATCTTATCTCATATATATTATGAATTGGGTTTTGAATCTTTTGGGTCGCGCGATGTAGAGAGGTTCTGATATTGGGTCACCACTAAAAAAAAGTTTGAAAACCAATGCTGTAGTACAAGTACCAGAGCGTGTTCAGAAAGGGACACTCCACCATTGACCACATCACTTTACTGGCCAATGACCAGGAAATCTTTAAACAATCACGACTCATTGTTTCGAGTGTTCCTCGATATCGACAAGGCATATACTGTAACTCAATCGGGAAAGAAGGCCTTCTGCCCAAGATATACCCACCATCACTGGCGGATTTTTTTTTTTGGGGGGGGGTGGGGGCAATGCTCCCTCCTTTATTTGTTTTTACAATGAAGATAAAAAAATATCCCGTATTTAATCGTGAGTTACAAAGCGAAACAGATCCCAAGTGTGTGGATATTTTCTTCCAGCTACGGCAGAATCATGGCATTTGCATGGAGTGATGTGATTGGCTGTATCCTTTTTCAAACCAAATTAACAGTTGGCTGCAGACTATAACGCACATATAGTACATGAGATGGAACTGAATGGTGAACACTAATATAAAATTTTTGCTATTCACGGGTCCCCAGCAATTTCTTATTAAAGATTTTGCAGTTTTTTATGCACGGTGAATTTTTTATTTTTCAAGGTTCCATTTTTCTAGAGAAAATACAGTGAATAAGTAATCTAATTAGTAATTACCATCCGTTTTGCAAGCTCATCGTATAAACAGTAACACACGACATGATAAAATGTTGGTGCACCAGAAGATCTTAATGTTGAGACACACGTTAACATTAAGAGTCGAAGTATTTTGTTGCTGAGATAAACAATTAGACTTCTAGTTCTACATATATGGGGGTATTTTTTGCTTCATTTTCATTCAATTTTGCTTTACACTGCGTTTCTCTGCTTTAATGGGTCTTGGTCGAGCTGTTGATGCTAATCTGTTCAGGTAAGACAATGCACGAAGTCCTTTCCGTTAAAGTTGCACTTTTCAAGAATGTAACTACAAAGTTAAACAAGGACTGACTGTATAAAGTGCAGTCTGAATTTAATAATGTGAAATTTACAATCCGAGTAGAAAGAATATTATTGTTCATGTCACAAATCGACCTGCGGGCCCGACCCAAATCAATTTTTTGAACAAATTATGAACATTGTTATTGATTCCTGTGTTACAAAATAAACATTGTTTCTCATTGGGAGACTTTAATGTCGATCTATTTCCTGGTCATTTCAATCCATTTACACAAGATTCTTTTGGATATTATGTTTTCATTTTTGTATATCCCACTCATAATCAGACCATCAAGAATTGCTGATAAGTCTGCGACACTTAAATAGCCCCTGTTGGACGTCGTCCAAAATGGGGGCTTATGGATTTGGTCTCGACTTTCGTGTGTACGTGCGTGCGTCTGCAACCATATCTCGGACATATATGGACCGATTGTATTCATACTTGGCACAAAGACAACACATGATGGTATACATAAGCTCCTTACTTTTTTTTCCGACATCAGATGCAAGATGGCCGACTGGCAGCCATTTTAGTTGTAAAAAAAATTTGGTGTCGAACACATCCTCAACCATTTCTCGGACAAGCATTTACTGATGTTGTTCAAACTTGGCCTACAGATAACGAATGACGGCTTACATATGCACATCATTTTTGTTTTCCAAGAGCATATCCAAGATGGCCGACTGGCGGCCATTTTAGTTATAAAACCCCAATGTTGACAACGTCCTCAACCATTTATCCGACATGCATTTACCAATATTATTGAAACTTGGCACACAGATAAAGAATGATGACATACATATGCATATCATATTTTTTTCGAGATTCGATCCAAGATGCCTGACTGGTGGCATTGTTGGTCCGGCTGGTGGCAAAAGACATGGACCGATTTTGTTAAAACTTGGCACAAGCACAGGACGTGATGGCATACATGTGCACCTCACTTTATTTTGCAACCTGATCAAAGATGGTCGACTGGTTGACTGGTGGCCATTTTAGTTGCACATAAATATGGTCGAGCTTTTAACTCCGAACAGCAAAATTACGAAAACAATGGGGGCTATGACTTTTTTTTTCTTTTTTTAAACTTTTTGATGATAAGTTGATAAATATTTTTGATAAGATAAGATGATAAGTTGATAAGATAAGATGAAAAGTATTTTTTACCAATTTTCAACCATATCCAGAATCAGAGGTTGTTCTATTAGATGTCACAGATCACTTTCCAATTTTTCCTCATACACTCAGCAGCTTAAGTAACCGCCATAACTATTCCCCTACAATTTGGATATGTAAAATGACTAATGTTAATATTTCAAAGTTTAGACAATGTCAAATGTTAGTTGATTGGTCGGAAGGTTATTTTGGTTACCGAGGCAAAAGCGCTTTCGATTGTCGATTGCAAAATTTAACTTTCTTGCTGTTGCAGACCTTGGTTTCTTTGAATCTGTATTCTCAACCATCACTGATAGGTACTCTCTTTGGTGTTTGGTTTTCAAATGTTTTTGCATCTTGGACATATTACAGTGATGAGCAATGTCTATTGAACAAAGTGAGGAAGCAACTTTCGGACTGTCTTCTTTAACCTTCCCCCAATAGTTCCAAACTGCACACCTGGAGCTTTTGAATGAAATGTTGTCAAAACTTTATCAGTTAATATATTTCCTATCCATCCATCAGCAAAGCATTCAGCACTCATTACCGGCCCACTCCAAATGAATTACGAATCATTTCAAAGGAACACGCCCTTGGGGCATATTTAATTTGCAAGTTATTTACTTTTGCTGCTATATTGCAAACGGTATGCCCTAGGGGCATGTTCCTTTTCAATTAATATATTTCCAGGCCATGTTTAAGTGGAACATGCCAAACAGATGCAAACCATTTTTTCCCAAAAGACGCTTCTTTCTATGAAGTTGGAATTGCTTGAATAGACATTAATTCCGGTTCACCACTCGATTCCTTTTTATTCCATTGTTGCAATCGAGTACCTTGGAATTGATCTGCCCATCACGCTTCAGCACTATCAAACAATGTTCAAATTGGACAAGCCAACACATTTTTAGCAATCAGAACTGCTGATAAGTTCAATTCAGCAGTTTAATTTTTTTTAATTCGGTTCAGGTTCAGAGAATCTTGAGCTTATTGCATTTCAGCGGCAACGTTTATGAACGTCAAGAGCGTTCTATGGTGATGGATAGGGGAGGGTGTTTTGGAGGACGTGGGAAGGGGTTTGGGAGGAGGTGGGAAAGGGTGTGAGGTGAGGGGAAGGCAAGGCAGGCATGAGATGGAGCATGAATTATGATTCATACTGTCTCATAAAAATGATTCTGCAGAGAATAACAGTGAAGATGGAAACAAAATAATGTCTGCAATACATTTTCTACCGGTCGTACTATAAACACTGCCTGGTGATAAACGCCGCTCGGACATGTCCAAAAACAAACACCGCCCGGACTTACACATCCTGAGATAACCATGGTCTGGACATGTTCAGAGCATCAAATAATGTGCCAATACAACTTTCTGGACTTTTACAAGAATTATAGCTGAAATACAATAAGCTCTAGTATCTCGAAACCTGAACCAAATATCAAAACATTTAAACTCTGGAATTGAACTTAGCAGCAGCTCCAACTGCTGAAAAAAGTGTTAATTTGTCCGATTCACACATTGTTTGACACTCTGTTTGATTAACCTCCGTCCACTAGTAAATATCCAAAATTTGTGGCCAACTTGAACGTCCCTGTGCCACAGTTATCATGGGAAAAATAGAAGAGGGCTACCCTACTAAAATTTGTGTGTAGAGCCCAAGAAAACTGCATGCCAAATTTGGTGCTTTTATCCACCATGCAACGATAATTACGTTAAAGCACCCTACTAGTCAGTAGGGAAAGAATATGGCACACATCAGCCAATCCTTCTTATCAGATGCCTAGTTCTTCATAATCTTCAAAGGACCAGAGACCAGGTCTCCCATTAGATGCCAAATGACCTGGCATTACCTGTGGAGCCTGTCCCAATTTGCCTCTACATCTCTATCAATTGTACGGGCACTTTGCCCTCAGAAGCGCAATCAAGTTGCAGTTATTGGAGTGTACCAGTACATTATTTACACACTCAATGATGGCACATTTCTACATTTCTGTTAAAACCATGGCACTTCTGTTTAATTCTTGTTCTTACAGTTGGTAGTTCGGAGCTCCGAAAGAGCAGTGGTGGAGGTCTGACTGTGTGGTGACAACAGCACTTTCCAAAAACTCGACCTCGAGTGTATTCCCCAGTCCCCCCACTCACTTATAGCTTCCATTACCTTGCAACACAACAGCTCCTTTTGTTGTACACCCTGCCAGAGGGGGCACCATATGGCACTCCTTGGCCTAAACATGGTCACCAGGAGTCCTTCACCTCATGACCAACTGATCCAACCCTTCTCTCCTGGTGGGTTTACCTGTTCCAGTCACTTGCTGGATCACTGGGGGTGAAAAGTGATACCCATAGAGAAGCTAGTACACAGAGGGGAGCGTGGGAGACAATAAAAACGATCACTTTAAACTTTTTGGTCTATTGACAACCAGGTGACACCAGCGCACGACATAAAATAGGAGATTTAAAATGCAAATTATTAATCCTGATTGTCTATCATTCAAGCACAAATATCATTCAGTATATTCCAGCCTCAACAAAAGTCATCCTAAAAGTTCTATTGACAATCCCTCATAGTGCCCAGATGCCACTGATGCATTCAGCTGTCGGCACCGGTATCCTTTCACCAAATACCTATAACATTTATTTAATTCAAGTTGCCTTTTACACAGTAACTCTCATAATTATTTAATTCAAGTTGCCTTTTCCACAGAAACTACAATACTTTGCATTTCCAATTTTATAGGCCTCACTAATCCATAACAATATTTTCATCATCTGCTGCAGCAGTTGAAGAATATATCTGAATGATGGTTGTGTCCATTCGATGTCTCATACTCACTGATACGAACTGATACTGACTATGCCATCTTATTGCAAATCACTGTCAGTCCATTTATTTTACAGGTTTTGTGACCAGAAAAAAAACATTGTAATCGTCGATTGAAAATGCCCCAAACCAGTCCATCGAAGTCCACTTATCCATAAAATTTCAGTTCTTGTCCTTTCCATCTCTCTCTATATTTTATCTAACTTTCTCTTGTGAAGTGTGAGAAGATCAGAGTTGGACTTTCAGTTCTAGTCTCATTATAATGGGACTGGGCACACAATGTGCCTGCTAAATTTGGAAGCCCCTGCAATGTTCCATTCTCAAGATAAACAAGATATAATCGTCCAGTCAAAATAAGGTTGGAGGTCACACTAATTGCAAGAAAAATGAAACCACTTTTATTTGTCTTCTTTAAGTACATGTAATAACATATTAAAAATTCCCCCCCCCCCCGCCCCACTCCACACACGCACATCGGTAGGGCATAATTTAGACAAGGATACCTTTTCCTTACTCGGCATTGTTGCAAACATTAAAAAGTATCATCAGTCATCTTGTTACCTTGGTCACTCATGTTCTCACAATTACCTCTGCATTCTCCACATGCTGGATTACAGGGCAGTCCTTGTTGCTGACACCCGCAGTGCTTGGTTTGGCAGCCAGATTTGCAGCGGCATCTAACTACTTTTCGCAGTTCTTCTGGTGCGAAATCCAAGTCACTTGCCACTGGAAATAATGTTTCTCCTTGCACCCTCCAACCCCATGTCTCTGAATTTAGTTCTTCTCCTTTCCATGTCTGCACCTGATGATATACGTGCAAGGAGTGATACTTGGCAGCTGCCCGGGTTGGAGGTAGGGATTTTTGGTGGACCACTTGTTTTTTGGTGGTACTTGGAAGTTTGGTGGTACTTAGAAGTTCAAGGTACTTTTGATGGCGAAGTATGTCCAAGTTCCTTGTGACCCTGGGATTTGCTTTGAATATGCACATCAGAGCTTTTTCACCTGCTTCTGCAATTCCTTCGTTTGATCTTCCTGGATCATTGAAAACTTCAGCTGCCTTGACAAAAGATGGGCTGTTGTTTTCCAATGAAAGAACTGCAGCTTTTCCATGACCAAACAACCTTGAAGTAGTCTCACATCCGAGAACAGCATGAAGAAACAAGATGTTTCTGCAAACTTTCTCACCTAGAGTCTTTTGCAGCTTCTTGATATCAAGGTATCAGATGGGAGAACCTGCTTTAGCATGGGCTGGAAGTATATATTCTTGTGCTTCTCAGCTGTGTAATGGATAAGCAAAACCCGGAGATCTGTGTTGCTGCCAACCAGTATTGTCCGACCTTTCTTGGCCACTACCAGTGCCGTCTTCACTATCAAAAGATCAGCATCTCCTTTTGCATGATGAACATCACAGCCGGCCATTTCAAGATGCTTTCCAAGGAGATTTATGAAACGTTGCTTTTCTCTTTGTTTGACAGGAATTCATCCTTTTTCATTTGAAGAGGCATGTTTTCATGAAACTGAACTCCTTGGGCCTGCTTGGTACCAATGCGTCATCTGTGAGTCCCAACCTTTGGAGTTGGACCACTCTGGTAACCATCAAACACTATGACTGGGTTTCCATACCTTTTGACATGAGCAACATAATTTTGCCAATAGCATTGTATGTCTTCCCAGTTTCCCATGGTATCTTGTGCAGAAGAGCTCCACCATCAAGGACAAATTGGAATGTTGCAATCTCCATGTGCGTCTGTTCATCAGAAGGATCCCCAGCAAGGTCCCAGAGAGCATTAGCAAACGCTGGCTTATTAGCTTTCAAGAGTTCGTTCCTTTTTTTCAATCAGAGCAGGGGGATAGCCACAGAGTTCATAGCCAAATGCATCCTGAATACTTTCCTTCTGTGTGCTGACCATCACAAGCCTCTGAAACAGGAGAAGATTATCGATGCTAACATCATCACCATCGATGGAGATTTTGGACTTCAAATCCATTGCGACTGCCTGGTCTTTCTTCTTAAATGTGTACTTCAAAACTTGTTTTCCCTCTATGTCCCCTAAGATTTTACTGCCAATATCATCTGCTCTATCGACATTCACATTGTCTGTTGCAATAACACCATTTACTATAATTCTGAGAGTTTCAGCATTTCCGAAAGGAGACTTATCCTCAATGAATGTGAGCAGCTTGTTCACATCATTGGCATCCCTCTCTTTACGTGCCATGGAAAGGTCCTTATGTTGCTCTTCGTTGCATGTATGCTTCTATCTCTCATAGTTTCAGAGATAAAAAATAAGGGAAAAGTGGCTTTCCGGCCATGCTAACCACTGACAATGTAATGGGTGATCCAAGATGGCGGAATTTGCTTCAAGATCGTGATGCCACACCGCCTCCACACTATTATTCCTCCAAGGTTTGCACGATATTTTCCTGAGAGAACACCTCAGAAAACATAGGAATAGACACCAAATTGAATGGAATAGGGGAAGAAATGGCCAAATTACACAGTTTTTTTTATCCTGCATTCTTGCCTGAAAAAGATTAAAAAGTCGCAATCATCCTAAAAACTCACCAAGTTCTATACCTTCATTTACTTGGAATTTTCAGTCATTGATAAGGCAGAGCTCGAGGAACATAAAACAAGTCGTTTCATTACCTTCGCATTCTGCGAAAGGTTATGTTTTGGTCGCTGTGTATTTATTTATTTGTGAATATGTGTGTTTGTTTGTTATTCGCATAACTCAGAAAGTATTAAACCGAATTGCATGAAATTAGGTGGGATTATTCGTGAGTATCCAAGGACGATTTGATTAGATTTTGGGAGTGATCAGGTCAAAGGTCAAGGTCATGAAAAGGTCAAAAACTCTTTTGAGCATAACTTCCTTCATAATACATCTATCGACATGCAACCACTGCCATATTGTTCCATGACGAGATACCTTTCGGATATGTAGTGTCAGATTTGACGTAACGTCATCGGAAGTGCGTCTAAATGACGTAAATTTTCAATTTTCGATCTCATCAGTTTTGATCATACCGTTTTGTAGGACTTACCTTAAGGACGTCACACACCAAATTTGACTTCGATCGGACTGACCGTTATGACGTCATTGACGTTTGAACATGACGTTTTTCAATTGTGGCTAAAATGTCCTGATATTTTGCATTCAAATATCTATATAATTTATAAAGCAAAGTCTCCCAAATCCAGGCATTCGGATCAGTACCAAAATATATGTTTATTGATGTACAGGTTTTGCCAATTAAATCTGTAGTCAAGGTCACACTCAAGGTCAAAATATACTTGTAGGCATAGATTCAGATCTAATAGAGCTATTGACATGAAACCAACGTTAAAACGTTCAGTGAACTACGCGCTTTCAGAATGGTAGTCCCTGATTGGACGTGACGTCCCTGGAAGTGCGTCAAAATGGCGTCAAAAGATGACGTCATTTTTCAACTTTTTAATTTTTCAGTGTTTATCATTCCATTTTGTTGGACTGCGTTCAAGGAGGTTACACACCAAATTTGACGTCAATCGGACTGACGGTTGTGATGTCATGGACGTTTTAAAATGACGTTTTTCAAATGTGCCCGGAAAAAAGTTGCGGTGGCGAAGGTATGCGCTCTACCGAGTGCCCGTTCTAGTTTTTCTTGCAATTAGTGTAAGGTTTGCCCACATTTTGGCTTATTTTTAATGGACTATAAGGAAAAAGACAGACAAAAAAAAAGAGAGATGTCATACATACCACAATACGAGTGAAATCCATAAAACAAATTTTACCTCAAAAATAATTGTTCGTTGAATCCAGTGACCTGAAATACAAATCCTCCTCAAATTTCAAGTTAATCAGATGAAAAATTGAGGATTTAAGAAATCTCACCAAAGTTGTTTACCTTTGGTCGATGTTGACCTGTTGGTCGATATTGATCTCAAAAATAATTGGGTGGTTGACTTCAATGACATGAAATATATATCCTCTTCAAATTTCCAGTCATTCAGATGAAAATTGAGGATTTTAGAAATCTCACCAAATTTGTTGACCATTTGGTCTATGTTGACCTAAAAAAAAAATTGGTGGTTGAATTCAATGACCAAATATGCAACTCCTCCTCAAATTTCAAGTCCATCAGATGAAAATTGACAATTTTAGAAATCTGCCCTATGTTGACCTTTTGGCCTATGATGACCTCAAAAATAATTGATGGTTGAATTCAGTGACCTGATATACAAATCCTGTTTAAATTTCTAGTCAATCAAATGAAAATTGAAGCATTTTAGAAATTTGACAGATTTGTTGACCTTTTGACAACAAAAACAATAGGCTTCTTGCTTATGACAAACTCTACCATGTGGTGAAGTGTCATGAAGATCGGTTTAAAATTGTGACCTGGAGGCGATAAACATAAAAACAAAGAGACAAACATAATAACGCACGCAACCAACCAATCCAATCCATTGGGACCACACTCTGTGCAGAGCGTCGGTGCTACTGATGCAGTCTCCTAGGCTATTGGGCACAATCCTGGACAGGTCACCACTCCTTTGTAGGATACTTGAATGGCTCAATAATCCCAGCAAACTGGTACTCATTTTGCTGACCTTAGAAGGATGACAGGCTGAATCAACTCCATCTGGTATTTATTTCAACAGAGGCAGGATTTGAAATCAGGACCCTGGGATCACAAAACCACCATCCTAACCATTAAGCCAACACCAGGAATATAATCAACAAACATACTTGAAAAATCTTCAATTTTCGCAAGTAAAAAATGGAGTGTCAGAATAAGGTCAACTTTTTGTTTGTGTCAGCTTTGCCTGGTGTACCTAGTTAGTAAATGCATTTTCAGTGGAACAAAAACGTTGCATGTTCCAACATAAACACAGCATGCACTTTGATCTGTACTCTCTTGTGCTGCCTTTTTTGACTTCAGCACATATTTATGCAAAGTTTGGGAAATGCCTTTGTCAGGCTTTTTGTGTCTAATAATCTGACTAATTTTGTGCGTAATTGAATCTTGATAGAGAAAGCGATTAGATATCATCAGGAGTATTCACCCCAACTAAGCTGTCTGCGCCAGCTTGCCCCATCCAAACCCCAATTCCTCAACACCCACCGAGAGCCTCAACCCCACATTCCCAACACTGTCCCTTCTCTGCCCCTCCACCCCCACTGTCTGTCTTCCATTTCCTTTTTCTTCATGAAGTAGTCACCCCGCATCCCCCCCACCACTCCCAGGAACAAACCTCCCGCTTTCTTCTTCAAGTCCTAAACATCCCCTCCCAACCCCAGGTCCTCAACCCTTCTTTTTGAACTCTGTCCTTTCTCTGTCCCTCCTCCCCCATTCAGGCAGCATCCCCGACTGCTAAAATAAGTGTTCATTTGTCCAATTCGGGCATAGTTTCACATTCCATTCGTCTCCAAATGGTGTTCAATAATGAAAAATATGGGATCACTAATCGCTTGCACAGCCTGCCGGTCCTTATCAACCGTTTCGTTGGAGTGCTTGCTTGAGTGCTTAAGGCACTTGGCGAGCACTCAACAAGCTGCTCAATCATCTTCATCATCATCATCATCATCATCATCATCATCATCATCATCATCATCATCATCATCATTGATATTGATCTTTGTCAGGCCGTTGGCCCCTTGATGATCATTTTCATCGATGGATTTCACAAGGTAAATATGATACAGCATTGCATTGGGTGCAAACAAAACTTCATTGAAACAACTTCGTATCGTGAAAGCGAGCACTCCGTTGCACATTTCAGCAATACTAGATTTGCAGAGATTTCCCCCATGAAACGCGGCAACATCTCAGATCGGCGATATAGAATTAGTGTGGCCTTGGAAACGAAATAAAAACCATCGATTTAATTCCTCATCCCCAGGTTTTTGTTTCGTTTTTCACTTTGTTGAAAGGCTCTCCAGAGAGATTTTCGTTTGCTTGGATGTCCCTTTGCAAGCCGTGGCAATACATGGCAAAAGTACACGCATTGTCCCTCTCTGCCCTGTCCTCAGCATGTCGTCCTTATTTTCAATGATTGCCATTGAATCGTGTTTCCATTAGTTTTCTGGAACTGGGATGTTGAAATTTTTGCTGATATGCCAATGAATCCCTTTGCATACTTTGTTTTGCTGT